>NW_026606570.1:1042500-1105000 GCF_029890125.1 Rhinichthys klamathensis goyatoka | reverse complement strand
ACACACACACACACACACACACACACACACACACACACACACACACACACACACACACACACACACACACACAGAGAATGGTCAGAGAGAGACAGATGGAGACAAAATGCTCGAAAACATCCACATTCAAACTAAAATATCTGACTTCCTGTTGGTCGGAACTAATAACTGTAAATTAGAAAGTTGTTCGGCTTGATCCGAGCAATATACGTACCGATTTTTATTATTGTAGATAAAACTATAAAACTAACCCCCCACTTTTGCCAAAAGGTGGCGCTACTGAGTCCCTGCACCATGCCTGTTTCTGAAACTTTGCACATGTCTACTGGCTAATAAATGTGATCTGTCTGTCGAGTTTCATGCAATTTCAAGCATGTTAAGAGTCTCAAAAGCATCAACAAAGAATAATAAAGTTTGATGCGTTGCCACGGCAACAGTATCTAAGATATCAATAATCCTTTCACAGGTCTACATCTGCCGTGTGTTTACATTATACACATAAAGTTTGAAGAAAATCGGGTAAAAATAAGAGGGTGATTTCAAAGCATTTAGAAAGTGACACACTTCCTGCTGCCAGTTGGTGGCGCTATAACTTTGACTCACAATAGTCACATCCATGTGATCGGCCTCTTACAGCGAACACACTGCTGAAGTTTCATCAAGATCAGTTAACGTATGCAGAAGTTATAACACACTTCCTGTTTCCATTATTCGCCATAAATTCGTTTCCTCGCCACGGCCACACCGTTCGAGAAATCAAAAATCCCCTGGCAATTTTTCATCCTCAGTGTCTTGACTTCATGCACACCGAGTTTGGAGACGAACGGGGGAATTCCCTAGGAGAAGTGTTTCAAATTCCTGAGCATGCGTTTCCAAACAACCCTAAATAGCCGACTTCCTGTTGGGCTGGCGTAAAACTTAAAGCACGAAAGTTGTTCGGCCCGATGAGATATATAAGTGTAGCGAGTTTCAGATTATTACATGCAAGCGTGTTTGATTTATGGACAAGTGTTCAAACCCCGTTCCAGGTGGCGCTGTCGAGCCCCCCTGCCACGCCCGGGTACCAGCTTCAGCCCGGCCCTGATGGCCGCGGGTTCTGACCCGTGTGCAAAGTTTCAAGAGTTTTCGAGCATGTTAAGTGCCCCAAAAGTGCCCAAAAGGTAGTAAAATAATAATAATAATAAGTCGGAATAATAATAATAATAAATATAGCTGCGAGCAGCGATTATGGGCCCAAGCCGGTGGCACCGCAACCCCGGTGCCTTTAGTTACCTAAAGGCACCGGGGTGGCGGTGCCGCCGGCTTTGGCCCTTCATCGCTGCTCGCAGCTATATTTATATATATATATATATATATATATATAAAGCCGGTGGCACCGCCACCCTGGTGCCTTTAGGGTTATTGTGCACGACGTGACACAAAATATCTGCTCGCTATCTGCCGAACAGCTCTGGTAGTTCCGCTTCAGCACTGATGATGTTGTAGAAATAGTGCACTCTGGTTGGTCTGGATTATTCGGGATTTTTTATTTTATACAGAAATAAGTTATTTATAATTCAGATGAGAATAAAGTTAGTGTTGATTAAAATGAAGGAAAACAAATATATTGATCTGAAATATAGAACATTAATTTTAAATTTATTTAGGTTCAATTACCAAACATACAATCTTAATTTAATTTAAAGCAAACAATACATTTAAAATATATATTTATATATATATATAAATATATTTTTTTGCTGAAGAGGTGCTTTTCTGGCGAGCAACTTCTATGTTGGGCTATCTATTGGTGGATTAATGTTCCGTTTAAAACGGTCATTCTTTCCAACGATTATTAATTACCTTATATTTAAAACTATTGCTATCCTGTTCTTTGGTTGCATTTTGGTGGCATTATTACTGTAATACATTAGACATGACAAAATACCTTCATAGCGGTATAAGAGAGTATCTTCAATTGGTACCGAGTGGCATAAGACTTGATAAACGCGCGTTCAAAATGATTAGGATAAAACAGGTCCTCGCGCATCCATAGCGATTTAAAAGCCCCCAGCGGTCACACGTCAAATAACCGAGAAACATACCTAATATATAAATACAATACTTGATTTTGAGCACAAGAGGTCAGTATAGCCCTATGTATTAATTTATTTATTTTTTGACTGAATAGCACATTCTGGCATATATATATTTATTTATATAAAGACACAGAGAATATTAGGCCTACTTGCCTTACCTGATTAGAACAATGAAATAAATAAATAAAAACTAGGGAATCACTAAACTGAAAGAATTATTCTGATTTGATGATACACTCAAAATATTCCACAACAAATCCTTTAAATTTAATGATATTCAGAACAGAACACAAATTAAAAAAAGGAAAAATGTGCTTGGAAAAATCACAGTGGAGCGGTGCTTACTGTGAATGATATGAATTGTAGGCTACTACTGACCATTTAAATATAGAAGTGTAATTTGTATATGTTAGGTTGACTATTTTATCATTATATATTATTAAGGCTATAATGAACAGGCTGCGATGTCAAGATTGCAATGATGCAATATGTGTGTGTGTGTGTGTGTGTGTGTGTGTGTGTGTGTGTGTGTGTGTGTGTGTGTGTGTGAGATTGAACATTGTTACACATAAAAACATACTCTGTCATTTTGTTCATAGAGGACATCATTCAAACTGCAAATTGTTTACTTATATGTGTGTACAGTCGCAATAAAACACAACAAAGAGCTTTTGTCAAACTGTAAACTCTTGTCAAACTGTAACCTACAACTGTCACCCAACTAAAATCACACGCACACACTGTCTAAAAGCAAAACATATTTATCCAACCTCATTTAAAAACAGTCTGTGGGAGCCATCTTTTGGACATTCACCATATCGCATTGATTTTCATTTATTGTCTTCAGAGCCCTAATCTGTTTATTTTTCAATTACACATTCTACATTGATTAAGAAATAAAGTTCAAATGTGTTTTTATTTTATACAGGAATAAATTATTTATAATTCAGATGAACATACAATCTTAATTTAATTTAAAGCAAACAATACATTTAAAATATATGGGTTGTATGCATATTTTGGAATTTAAAAAAATATATATATATCCAAAAAGACAAGGCCTTAAACTTGAACAAGGGTTAAACTCTTGTCGCTGTAAGAGACACAAATGATTCAGCATTTTGAACGAATCGATTTACTCAAAGAGTCAATGACCAATCCATAAACATCCACTGTCTCATTCATGCAAGCCTATGTAAACAAAAAAAACACAGCCACTGTCCAAAGTGGCAATTATATGATAACGGACACAGCAATGCATCATGTTAAGGTCATCATGTTTGTAGCATGATCCAGGGGATTAAAACGTACAAAATATATTTCAGGCCTAGTGGAGTTGGTAACTAATAATAGTAGATGTGTAAAGTTGCATAAAATGGAAATACTCAGTAATGCAAGAAAAAACTACCTCAAAAAACTGTTATCTGTGTTGTTGTTCAGTCACTCCAGTTGGAATTTTCACCCCAAAATGGTGGCGGCGCTACCGAAGCGCCACCTAGTGGCTGTTACCAAAAAAGCATCAGAGTTTCGCCTCTTGTTCTTCTATACTCTTTGGTGACACTAAAAAGTATGTGGCTGCACTGGCATTCATAACGGTGCGCGTCCGACAAGCGAGCAAAACAGAGCGAACTTTTTTTCATTCCTACTTCCATAGAAATTCATTCGAGCGCACTGCGAGTGCCACCACTATAAATGTCCGTGCGGACGTCCTTACTTTACTTTCACTTTTAACTTAGCGATTTAAAAGCCCCCGGCGGTGTTACACTTCAAATAACCGGTGAGAAAATGTTCTCGGAGTCACATAGGCTACCTAATGTATTTAAATACAATAGGCCTACCTGATTTTGAACACAAGAGGGCAGTATAGCCCTATGTATTACTTGATATATTTATTTTTTGACTGAATAGTGAATCCTGGCTGTTTTTAAACTTTTACATTATTCTTAAATTGAAAACAAGAATAAAATGGGTTTAGTTCTGTTATTTCTATAATTGTATCTAGAAATAAATGGTGTATAATTAAATTTTTAGAAGATATGAGGCTTTTAGTGTTTATTTTTTTGACATGATTTTAATCCCTTGCCATAGCAAAACAATTTGAGATATTCAATAGATATTCACAATTATGCTTCTTTAATGTATTTTCATCATGTTAAAAAAGTTTGGTGGGAATAAAATAAACCACTTAAGAGGAGTGGGTAAAAATGTAGAGGCTGGTTTTGCAAAACATTCACATTCAGACCAAAATCCCACTTCCTTTTGGGCTGGCTTAAAGTTGTTTGGCCCGATGAGATCTATATACCGAGTTTCATAATATTACATGCAAGTGTGTTTGATTTATGGACGAAATTTTCAGACCAAGTTTATGGACCAAGTTAATTTAATTAATAAACTAATTATATAAAACTATTTTCAATGCACTACAATTAATTTGGTTATATGCCTTTACTTATTAATAAAACCTATTTAAAAAATACAAGGCGTAAGCCATTTATTTTCCTTTTTAATGCAGGCAAAACCACACAGCAGTGAAATGGTTAATCTAGCCCCCCTCCCCCTCCCCCTCCCCACACTCACAGACACACACACACACAGAGACGTAGGCTCAGAGAGAGACACATAAAATGACAATTTTCAAACCAAAATATCTAACTTCCTGTTGGTCGTAGCTAATTACGGTAAATTAGAAAGTTGTCCGGCTCGAAGTGTAAAATATACATATCGAGTTTTGTTACTGTAGATAAAACTAACCCCCCCACTTTTGTCAAAAGCATTTAGAAAGTGACACACTTCCTGCTGCCAGTTGGTGGCGCTATAACTTTGACTCACAGTAGTTACATCCATCTGATTGGCCTCTTACCACAAACACACTGCTGAAGTTTCATCAAGATCAGTTAATGTATGCAGAAGTTATAACACTTCGTGTTTCTCTTTTCTCACCATAAATTCGTTTCCTCGCCACGGCCAAACCGTTCGAGATATCAAAAATCCGTCTGCAATTTAGCATCTGCAATGTGTTGACCTCAAGCTGACCGAGTTTGGCGGTAAACGGATGCAATCTCTAGGAGAAGTACTTCAAATTCCTGAGCAAGCGTTCTCCAAACAACCCATAATAGCCGACTTCCTGTTGGGCTGGCGTAAAACTTGACCGAGGGTAAGTTGTTCGGCCCGATGAGATCTATATGTGTATTGAGTTTCAGATTAATTCATGCAAGCGTGTTTGATCTATGGACCAAGTTTTGGGGACCCCGTTCAAGGGGGCGCTGTTGAGCCCCCCTGCCACGCCCGGGTACCAGCTTCAGCCCGGGCCTGATGGCTGTGGGCGCTGACCTGTGTGCAAAGTTTCAAGAGTTTTCAAGCACGTTAAGGGCCCAAAAGCCCCTGAAACCTTGAACACCATTAAAATAATAGTCAAATTCCCCAACCCCCCCACACACAGAGACAGAGGGAGAAAATTCTCCTGAAAATCATATTCAAACCAAAATATCTGACTTTGTGTTGTTCGGAGCTAATGACTGTCAATTAGAAAGTTGTCCGGCTCGAGGAGACGAATATTCATACCGATTTTTGTTACTGTAGGTAAAACTAATACCCCATTTTTGACTAAAGGTGGCGCTACTGAGCCCCTCACCACGCCCGTTTCTGAAACTTTGCACGTGTCTACTAGCTAATAAATGAGATGTGTCTGTCGAGTTTCATGCAATTTCAAGCATGCTAAGAGTCTCAAAAGCATCAAAAAAGAATATTAAAGTTTGATGCGTTGCCATGGCAACATTATCTTAGATATTAAACAATCCTTTCACAGGTCTACATCTGCCGTGTTTTTACATTATACACATCAAGTTTGAAGCAAATCGGGTAAAAATAAGAGGGTGATTTCAAAGCATTTTGAAAGTGACACACTTCCTGCTGCCAGTTGGTGGCGCTATAACTTTGACTCACAATAGTCACATCCATGTGATCGGCCTCTTACAACGAACACACTGCTGAAGTTTCATCGAGATCAGTCAATGTATGCAGAAGTTATAACACACTTCCTGTTTCTTGTTTCTCGCCATAAATTCGTTTCCTCGCCACGGCCAAAGCGTTCGAGATATCAAAAATCCCCTGGCAATTTTTCATCCTCAGTGTCTTGACTTCATGCTGACCGAGTTTCGTGCCGTGTGTTTGAATTCTCTAGGAGGAGTATTTCGAATTCCTGAGCATGGGTTTTCCAAACAACCCTAAATAGCCGACATCCTGTCGGGCTGGGGTAAAAAATCAGAGCATGAAGTATATATGAACCGATGAGATCTATAAGTGTACCGAGTTTCATATTATTCCATGCAAGCGTGTTTGATTTATGGACCAAGTTTTCGGACCGCGTTCCAGGGGGCGCTGTCGAGCCCCCCTGCCACGCCCGGGTACCAGCTTCAGCCCGGCCCTGATGGCCGCGGGTTCTGACCCGTGTGCAAAATTTCAAGAGTTTTTGAGCACGTTAAGGCCCCCAAAAGTGCCCAAAAGGTAGTAAAATAATAATAATAAATATAGCTGCGAGCAGCGATTACGGGCCCAAGCCGGTGGCACCGCAACCCCGGTGCCTTTAGTTACCTAAAGGCACCAGGGTGGCGGTGCCGCCGGCTTTTGCCCTTCATCGCTGCTCGCAGCTATATTTATATATATATATATATATATACATATAAAAAGCCGGTGGCACCGCCACCCTGGTGCCTTTAGGGTTATTGTGCACGACGTGACACAAAATATCTGCTCGCTATCTGCCGAACGGCTCTGGTAGTTCCGCTTCAGCACTGATGATGTTGTAGAAATAGTGCGCTCTGGTTGGTCTGGATTATTCGGGATTTTTTATTTTATACAGAAATAAGTTATTTATAATTCAGATGAGAATAAAGTTAGTGTTGATTAAAATGAAGGAAAACAAATATATTGATCTGAAATATAGAACATTAATTTTAAATTTATTTAGGTTCAATTACCAAACATACAATCTTAATTTAATTTAAAGCAAACAATACATTTAAAATATATATTTATATATATTTATATATATATATAAATATATTTTTTTGCTGAAGAGGTGCTTTTCTGGCGAGCAACTTCTATGTTGGGCTATCTATTGGTGGATTAATGTTCCGTTTAAAACGGTCATTCTTTCCAACGATTATTAATTACCTTATATTTAAAACTATTGCTATCCTGTGCTTTGGTTGCATTTTGGTGGCATTATCACTGTAATACATTAGACATGACAAAATACCTTCATAGCGGTATAAGAGAGTATCTTCAATTGGTACCGAGTGGCATAAGACTTGATAAACGCGCGTTCAAAATGATTAGGATAAAACAGGTCCTCGCGCATCCATAGCGATTTAAAAGCCCCCAGCGGTGACACGTCAAATAACCGAGAAACATACCTAATATATAAATACAATACTTGATTTTGAACACAAGAGGTCAGTATAGCCCTATGTATTAATTTATTTATTTTTTGACTGAATAGCACATTCTGGCATATATATATTTATTTATATAAAGACACAGAGAATATTAGGCCTACTTGCCTTACCTGATTAGAACAATGAAATAAATAAATAAAAACTAGGAAATCACTAAACTGAAAGAATTATTCTGATTTGATGATACACTCAAAATATTCCACAACAAATCCTTTAAATTTAATGATATTCAGAACAGAACACAAATAAAAAAAGGAAAAATGTGCTTGGAAAAATCACAGTGGAGCGGTGCTTACTGTGAATGAAATGAATTGTAGGCTACTACTGACCATTTAAATATAGAAGTGTAATTTGTATATGTTAGGTTGACTATTTTATCATTATATATTATTAAGGCTATAATGAACAGGCTGCGATGTCAAGATTGCAATGATGCAATATGTGTGTGTGTGTGTGTGTGTGTGTGTGTGTGTGTGTGTGTGTGTGTGTGTGTGTGTGTGTGTGTGTGTGTGTGTGTGTGTGTGTGTGTGTGTGTGTGTGTGTGTGTGTGTGTTTGTGTGTGTGTGTGTGAGATTGAACATTGTTACACATAAAAACATACTCTGTCATTTTGTTCATAGAGGACATCATTCAAACTGCAAATTGTTTACTTATATGTGTGTACAGTCGCAATAAAACACAACAAAGTGCTTTTGTCAAACTGTAACCTACAACTGTCACCCAACTAAAATCACACGCACACACTGTCTAAAAGCAAAACATATTTATCCAACCTCATTTAAAAACAGTCTGTGGGAGCCATCTTTTGGACATTCACCATATCGCATTGATTTTCATTTATTGTCTTCAGAGCCCTAATCTGTTTATTTTTCAATTACACATTCTACATTGATTAAGAAAGAAAGTTCAAATGTGTTTTTATTTTATACAGGAATAAATTATTTATAATTCAGATGAACATACAATCTTAATTTAATTTAAAGCAAACAATACATTTAAAATATATGGGTTGTATGCATATTTTGGAATTTAAAAAAAATATATATATCCAAAAAGACAAGGCCTTAAACTTGAACAAGGGTTAAACTCTTGTCGCTGTAAGAGACACAAATGATTCAGCATTTTGAACGAATCGATTTACTCAAAGAGTCAATGACCAATCCATAAACATCCACTGTCTCATTCATGCAAGCCTATGTAAACAAAAAAAAACACAGCCACTGTCCAAAGTGGCAATTATATGATAACGGACACAGCAATGCATCATGTTAAGGTCATCATGTTTGTAGCATGATCCAGGGGATTAAAACGTACAAAATATATTTCAGGCCTAGTGGAGTTGGTAACTAATAATAGTAGATGTGTAAAGTTGCATAAAATGGAAATACTCACTAATGCAAGAAAAAACTACCTCAAAAAACTGTTATCTGTGTTGTTGTTCAGTCACTCCAGTTGGAATTTTCACCCCAAAATGGCGGCCGCGCTACCGAAGCGCCACCTAGTGGCTGTTACCAAAAAAGCATCAGAGTTTCGCCTCTTGTTCTTCTATACTCTTTGGTGACACTAAAAAGTATGTGGCTGCACTGGCATTCATAACGGTGCGCGTCCGACAAGCGAGCAAAACAGAGCGAACTTTTTTTCATTCCTACTTCCATAGAAATTCATTCGAGCGCACTGCGAGCGCCACCACTATAAATGTCCGTGCGGACGTCCTTACTTTACTTTCACTTTTAACTTAGCGATTTAAAAGCCCCCGGCGGTGTTACACTTTAAATAACCGGTGAGAAAATGTTCTCGGAGTCACATAGGCTACCTAATATATTTAAATACAATAGGCCTACCTGATTTTGAACACAAGAGGGCAGTATAGCCCTATGTATTACTTGATATATTTATTTTTTGACTGAATAGTGAATCCTGGCTGTTTTTAAACTTTTACATTATTCTTAAATTGAAAACAAGAATAAAATGGGTTTAGTTCTGTTATTTCTATAATTGTATCTAGAAATAAATGGTGTATAATAAAATTTTTAGAAGATATGAGGCTTTTAGTGTTTATTTTTTTGACATGATTTTAATCCCTCGCCATAGCAAAACAATTTGAGATATTCAATAGATATTCACAATTATGCTTCTTTAATGTATTTTCATCATGTTAAAAAAGTTTGGTGGGAATAAAATAAACCACTTAAGAGGAGTGGGTAAAAATGTAGAGGCTGGTTTTGCAAAACATTCACATTCAGACCAAAATCCCACTTCCTTTTGGGCTGGCTTAAAGTTGTTAAAAAAGTTTGGTGGGAATAAAATAAACCACTTAAGAGGAGTGGGTAAAAATGTAGAGGCTGGTTTTGCAAAACATTCACATTCAGACCAAAATCCCACTTCCTTTTGGGCTGGCTTAAAGTTGTTTGGCTAGTTGAGATCTATATACCGAGTTTCATAATATTACATGCAAGTGTGTTTGATTTATGGACCAAATTTTCAGACCAAGTTTATGGACCAAGTTAATTTAATTAATAAACTAATTATATAAAACTATTTTCAATGCACTACAATTAATTTGGTTATATGCCTTTACTTATTAATAAAACCTATTTAAAAAATACAAGGCGTAAGCCATTTATTTTCCTTTTTAATGCAGGCAAAACCACACAGCAGTGAAATGGTTAATCTAGCCCCCCTCCCCCTCCCCCTCCCCACACTCACAGACAGACACACACACACACAGACGTAGGCTCAGAGAGAGACACATAAAATGACAATTTTCAAACCAAAATATCTAACTTCCTGTTGGTCGTAGCTAATTACGGTAAATTAGAAAGTTGTCCGGCTCGAAGAGTACAATATACATATCGAGTTTTGTTACTGTAGATAAAACTAACCCCCCCACTTTTGTCAAAAGCATTTAGAAAGTGACACACTTCCTGCTGCCAGTTGGTGGCGCTATAACTTTGACTCACAATAGTTACATCCATCTGATTGGCCTCTTACCACGAACACACTGCTGAAGTTTCATCAAGATCAGTTAATGTATGCAGAAGTTATAACACTTCGTGTTTCTCTTTTCTCGCCATAAATTCGTTTCCTCGCCACGGCCAAAGCGTTCGAGATATCAAAAATCCGTCCGCAATTTAGCATGTTCAATGTGTTGACCTCAAGCTGACCGAGTTTGGCGGTAAACGGATGCAATCTCTAGGAGAAGTACTTCAAATTCCTGAGCAAGCGTTCTCCAAACAACCCATAATAGCCGACTTCCTGTTGGGCTGGCGTAAAACTTGACCGAGGGTAAGTTGTTCGGCCCGATGAGATCTATATGTGTATTGAGTTTCAGATTAATTCATGCAAGCGTGTTTGATCTGTGGACCAAGTTTTGGGGACCCCGTTCAAGGGGGCGCTGTTGAGCCCCCCTGCCACGCCCGGGTACCAGCTTCAGCCCGGGCCTGATGGCTGTGGGCGCTGACCTGTGTGCAAAGTTTCAAGAGTTTTCAAGCACGTTAAGGGCCCCAAAAGCCCCTGAAACCTTGAACACCATTAAAATAATAGTCAAATTCCCCAACCCCCCCACACACAGAGACAGAGGGAGAAAATTCTCCTGAAAATCATATTCAAACCAAAATATCTGACTTTGTGTTGTTCGGAGCTAATGACTGTCAATTAGAAAGTTGTCCGGCTCGAGGAGACGAATATACATACCGATTTTTGTTACTGTAGGTAAAACTAATACCCCATTTTTGACTAAAGGTGGCGCTACTGAGCCCCTCACCACGCCCGTTTCTGAAACTTTGCACGTGTCTACTAGCTAATAAATGAGATGTGTCTGTCGAGTTTCATGCAATTTCAAGCATGCTAAGAGTCTCAAAAGCATCAAAAAAGAATATTAAAGTTTGATGCGTTGCCATGGCAACATTATCTTGGATATTAAACAATCCTTTCACAGGTCTACATCTGCCGTGTTTTTACATTATACAGATGAAGTTTGAAGCAAATCGGGTAAAAATAAGAGGGTGAT
The DNA here is from genome assembly GCF_029890125.1 of Rhinichthys klamathensis goyatoka. NCBI lineage: Eukaryota > Metazoa > Chordata > Actinopteri > Cypriniformes > Leuciscidae > Rhinichthys > Rhinichthys klamathensis. Next base: position 1,093,457 of record NW_026606570.1, on the reverse strand, counting down.
TTCAAAGCATTTTGAAAGTGACACACTTCCTGCTGCCAGTTGGTGGCGCTATAACTTTGACTCACAATAGTCACATCCATGTGACCGGCCTCTTACAACGAACACACTGCTGAAGTTTCATCGAGATCAGTCAATGTATGCAGAAGTTATAACACACTTCCTGTTTCTTGTTTCTCGCCATAAATTCGTTTCCTCGCCACGGCCAAACCGTTTGAGATATCAAAAATCCCCTGGCAATTTTTCATCCTCAGTGTCTTGACTTCATGCTGACCGAGTTTCGTGCCGTGTGTTTGAATTCTCTAGGAGGAGTATTTCGAATTCCTGAGCATGGGTTTTCCAAACAACCCTAAATAGCCGACATCCTGTCGGGCTGGGGTAAAAAATCAGAGCATGAAGTATATATGAACCGATGAGATCTATAAGTGTACCGAGTTTAATATTATTCCATGCAAGCGTGTTTGATTTATGGACCAAGTTTTCGGACCGCGTTCCAGGGGGCGCTGTCGAGCCCCGCTGCCACGCCCGGGTACCAGCTTCAGCCCGGCCCTGATGGCCGCGGGTTCTGACCCGTGTGCCAAGTTTCAAGAGTTTTTGAGCACGTTAAGGCCCCCAAAAGTGCCCAAAAGGTAGTAAAATAATAATAAATATAGCTGCGAGCAGCGATTACGGGCCCAAGCCGGTGGCACCGCAACCCCGGTGCCTTTAGTTACCTAAAGGCACCGGGGTGGCGGTACCACCGGCTTTGGCCCTTCATCGCTGCTCGCAGCTATATTTATATATATATATATATATATATATATAAAGCCGGTGGCACCGCCACCCTGGTGCCTTTAGGGTTATTGTGCACGACGTGCAAAAACGTAACCCTGCTTTGACTGTCGAAAAGAAGTGTGCTGTAGAGCTTGTATCAGTGTGGGCTCTGCAAAAGTGTGCATTGAGGGCACATGTCAACCACAAAGTATGCGAGAGCAACCTTCTGAAAGGTCAGGTCTACATCCAGGTCTACATCTGCCGTGTGTTTACATCATAGTAGTGAAGTTTGAAGCAATCAGGTGATTTCAAAGCTTTTTGAAAGTGATAGACTTCCTGCTGCCAGTTGGTGGCGCTATAACCGGGGTGGCGGTGCCGCCGGGTTTGGCCCTTTCATCGCTGCTCGCAGCTATATTTATATATATACACACACACACACACACACATATATATATATATATATATATATATATATATACATATATATATATTGTTTTTTTAAGAGACAAGACAGAATATTACTTGCCTGATCTGATTAGAAAAATAGTGTGTGTGTGTGTGTGTGTGTGTGTGTGTGTGTGTGTGTGTGTGTGTGTGTGTGTGTGTGTGTGTGTGTGTGTGTGTGTGTGGCGTAATTGAACAATGTAGACATAAAGACATACTCCGTCCTTTTGTTCATACAGGACATTATTCAAACTGCAAAGTGTTTACTTATATTTGTGTACACTCGCAATAAAACACAACATTGTGCTTTTGTCAAACTATAAACTCTTGTCAAACTGTAAACTACAACTGTCACCCAACCAAAATCTCTTACACACACACACACACACACACAGTTTAAAAGCAAAAAATATCAAACAATCCTATTTAAAAACAGTCTGTGGGAGCCATCTTTTGGACATTCATCATATCGCATTGGTTTTCATTTCTTGTCATCAAACAGAGCCCTAATCTGTTTATTTTTTCAGTTACACATTCTACATTGATTAAAAAAGAAAAATCAAATGTGTTTTTATTTTATACAGAAATAAATAATCTATCATCCAGATGAGAATAAAGTTAGTGTTAGTTCAAATTTTAAGGAAAACAAATATATGATCTGAAATATAGCACATTCATTTAAAATTCATTCAGGTTCAATTACCAAACATACAATCTTAATGTAATTTAAAGCAAACAATACATTTAAAATATATGGGTTGTATGACTATTTTTTAATATAAAAAGATATATATCCAAAAAGACAAGGCCTAAAGTTTAACAAGGGTTAAACTCTTATCACTGTAACAGACACAATCACACACACAATCACACACACACACACACAAGTCAAATCACTTACATTTTAGATGCAATATTGACTTTTTTTCTGTTTCAGCAGCGAAAATAGTTAAACAAAGATCACAGCAGAACCATCGCGCATCTCACAGCAACGCGTTCTCATTACTGAATGATTCAGCATTTTGAACGAATCGGTTGACTCAAAGATTCAATGACCAATCAATCCATAAACATCTATCTCATTCATGAATGACTCAGTCGTTCAAACGAATGAATCAATGACTCGCTCATTAAGACGGTCGCCTGGCGACACCTAATGACGGTTTAGTGTTATGTTTAAAAGTATCATTCTTTCCAACGATTGTTAATTAACTCATATTTGAAACATAAGCTATATTTATATATATACATACATATACACACACATACACAAAACTAAAATAAAAACACATTTGAAACGTGTTTTCTTACTAAATTGTGAGCTGAACGAAAGTTGCAGCAAATATCAGCAACAGGAGTCAAATTTCATTAATCACGAGAGTGCAGAGCTGACTGAAAAGATGATGACGGAATAGGCTATTTTATGTAAAAACGCCTATTTAAGCGAATCTGTCATTGTACTCTTTTATTGTTGTGTTTTCCGTGAAAAATAATAGACTATTGAACTCACAATTCAAGCAATCGGCCCCGTTATTGCACTAATTTTAGTGACACTAAAAAGTATGCGGCTGCACTGGCATTCATAACGGTGCGCGTCCATGGCGACGAGCGAGCAGAACAGAGCGAACGTTTAGTTAATTTCTACTTCCATAGGAATTCATTCGAGCGCCACCATTTCAATGTCCGTGCGGACGTCCATATTATACTTTCGCTTTCAAGTTAGTGTTTTTAAACCCCCCAGCGGGAGGTTTACACAATTGGTTTACACAATCACACGTTGATTAACCGGTGGGAAAATATTCCCATAGTAACATCCCTAATATATAAATATATATAAATTCAATAGGCCTACCTGATTTTGAACACAAGAGGGCAGTATAGTACTATATATGATTTGGATTATTATTATTTTTGACTAAACAACCATTCTGGCTGTTTTTAAACTTAAAAATAATTCTTAAATTGAAAAAAAGGAATAAAATGGGTTTATATATATATATATATATATATATACACACATATATATACACAAAAATAAAATAAAAACACATTTGAAGCGTGTTTGCTTACTAAATTGTGAGCGGAACGAAAGTTGTTTTTTATGTTAATTTTTTTATGTAAAAGCCCCTATTTAAGCGAATCTATCATTGTACTCTTTTGTTGTTGTGTTTTCCGTGAAAAATAATAGACTATTGAACTCACAATTCAAGCAATCGGCCCCGTTATTGCACTAATTTTAAAGTAACACTAAAAAGTATGCGGCTGCACTGGCATTCATAATGGTGCGCGTCCATGGCGACGAGCGAGCAGAACAGAGCGAACGTTTTTTAGTTCATTCCTACTTCCATAGGAATTCCCTCAAGCGCTCTGCAAGCGCAACCCTTATCAATGTCCGTGTGGACGTCCGTATTTAAAAGCTCTCGGTACTCAGTCACATGCTTGCCAAATATATGTATAAATATCATTTTGGACACAAGAGGGCAGTATGGCCCTATGTATAATTTTGTGTTTAAACTAACTATCACTCCCCTCCCCCCCTCCCCACACAGACACACACACACACACACACACACACAGTTCGCCCGCGCCTCTCTCTCACACGCACACACACACACACACACACACACACACACTCCAGCATTGCAATCTTGAGATCGCAGCTTGTTCATTATGCTGCGTTCACACCAAACTTTTATACTCTTTTGTTGTTGTGGTTTCCATGAAGAATAATAGGCTATTGAACTCACAATTCAAGCAATCGGCCCCAGAAAAGGCGCTAATTTTAAAATGAAACTAACGGCTCCACGGGCATTCATAACGGTGCGCGTCCACGGCGATGAGCGAGCAGAACTTTAGTTAATTCCTACTTCCATAGGAATTCCCTCGAGCGCTCTGCACGTGGCCATTATCAATGTCCCGTATTTAAAAGCTCTCGGTCCTCAAGTCACATACCAAATATATGTATAATGTATATATAAATATAATTTTGGACACAAGAGGGCAGTATGGCCCTATGTATAATTTTGTGTTTAAACTAAAAGAGCCCCTCCCCCCCTCCCCACACAGACACAGACACACACACACACACACACGAACGGCAGGGTGCATTCTCTCTGTCAGAGGGAGAGGGAGAGAAAATTCTCAGAAACATCCACATTCAAACTAAAATATCTGACTTCCTCTTGGTCTGAGCTAATGACAGTTAATTAGAAAGTTGTCCGGCTTGATCTGAACAATATGCGTACTGAGTTTTATGATTGTAGGTAAAACTATCAAACTAACACCCCCACTTTTGTCAAAAGGTGGCGCTACTGAGTCCCTGCACCATGCCCGTTTCTGAAACTTTGCACATGTCTACTGGCTAATAAATCTGATCTGTCTGTCGAGTTTCATGCAATTTCAAGCAATTTCAGGCATGCTAAGAGTCTCAAAAGCATAAGAAAAGAATATTAAAGTTTGATGCGTTGCCATGGCAACATTATCTAAGATATCAAGAATCCATTCACAGGTCTACATCTGGCGTGTGTTTACATTATAGTAGTGAAGTTTGAAGCAAATCGGGTAAAAATAAGAGGGTGATTTCAAAGCATTTTGAAAGTGACACACTTCCTGCTGCCAGTTGGTGGCGCTATAACTTTGACTCACAATAGTCACATCCATGTGATCGGCCTCTTACAGCGAACACACTGCTGAAGTTTCATCAAGATCAGTCAATGTATGAAGAAGTTATAACACACTTCCTGTTTCCATTATTCGCCATAAATTCGTTTCCTCGCCACGGCCACACCGTTCGAGATATCAAAAATCCGTTCGCAATTTGGGATCCTCAATTTCTTGACTTCATGCACACCGAGTTTGGAGACGAACGGCGGAATTCCCTAGGAGAAGTGTTTCAAATTCCTGAGCATGCGTTTCCAAACAACCCTAAATAGCCGACTTCCTGTTGGGCTGGCGTAAAAAGTAAGAGCATGAAGGATATATGAACCGATGAGATCTATATGTGTACCGAGTTTCAAATTATTACATGAAAGCGTGTTTGATTTATAGACCCAGTTTTCGGACCGCGTTCCAGGGGGCGCTGTCGAGCCCCCCTGCCACGCCCGGGTACCAGCTTCAGCCCGGCCCTGATGGCCGCGGGTTCTGACCCGTGTGCAAAGTTTCAAGAGTTTTTGAGCATGTTAAGGGCCCCAAAAGTGCCCGAAAGGTTGATAGAAAAAGAATAATAATAATAATAAATAATCCTTAGGAAAACAATAGGGCCTTCGCCTTTTCAAGGCTTGGGCCCTAATAAGTCAGAAGAATAATAATAATCCTTAGGAAAACAATAGGGCCTTCGCCTTTTCAAGGCTTGGGCCCTAATAATAATCCTTAGGAAAACAATAGGGCCTTCGCCTTTTCAAGGCTTGGGCCCTAATAATAAGTCGGAAGAAGAAGAAGAATAATAATAAATATAGCTGCGAGCAGCGATTACAGGCCCAAGCCGGTGCCACCGCAACCCCGGTGCCTTTAGTTACCTAAAGGCACCGGGGTGGCGTTGCCGCCGGCTTTAAAAATAATAATAATAATACATTTCATTTATAACGCACTTTTCATCAGAAGATCTCAAAGTGCTACAGGTTAAAAATAAAAATAAAAATATAAAAAAAAAACATCTAAAGGGGACCAAAAGCTTTGCTAAAAAGAAATGTTTTAAGGCCTTTTTAAAAACATATAGTGGATTGAGGTGCCCTCAAGTTGTCAGGGAGGGAATTCCACAGTTTTGGGGCAGCAGCACAAAAGGCCCTATCTCCCATTGTCCTGAGTCTGGTTCTGGGTATGTGGAGGAGGTTTGAGTGAGTGGAACGGGGGAACGGGTTGTGTTTTGTGGGTTGATAAGTTCTTTGAGGTAAGAGGGGGCATGTCCATGGATGCATTGATGTGTGAGGAGGGAAACCTTATACTCAATCCTGGTGGAGATGGGAAGCCAGTGGAGTGAATGTAGAATGGGGGTAATGTGCTCATGTTTCCGCACTCTCATCAGGATCCTAGCTGCAGAGTTTTGGATGTACTGAAGCCTCTGCAGACTCTTTCCAGGAATCCCAATGAGAATTGCGTTGCAGTAGTCCAGTCTAGATGAGATAAAGGCATGAACCAGCTTTTCAGCATCTGAGAAGGAGAGAATGGGGCGAAGTTTGGAGATGTTACGGAGGTGGTAGAAAGAGGTCTTGCATAAGTGATTTATATGGGCTTCAAAAGTGAGTTGGGAGTCAATTTTTACACCAAGATTTGTGACTATTGATGAGAGGGGGATGTTGGTGCCAGAAAAGGTGATGCTGGTTATGGATGATGATTTGGTCTGGTGAGGAGTGCCAACCAATATGGCTTCGGTTTTGGAGCTATTTAGTTGAAGAAAATTGTGCTCCATCCATTCCTTTATCTCCTCCAGACAGGCGGTGAGTTTTGATGAAGATGACTGTGAGGGTGGGGTTGCAGCTGTGGCATTTACATAGAGCTGTGTGTCATCAGCATAGCAGTGGAATTAAATTTTGTGGCGGCTGATGATTTGGCCAAGTGGGGTGAGGTAGAGGATGAAGAGGATGGGGCCAAGGACTGACCCCTGAGGGACACCGCAGGTAACTGTGTGTTTATTTGATTTGGATTTGCCTAGGGAGATGTATTCTGTCCGGTTTGTGAGGTATGATCTGAACCAACTGAGGGCAGTGTCATTTAGTCCAGTAGTGAGGTGGAGCCGGTTCAAAAGAATGCCATGATCGACAGTATCAAATGCAGCAGAAAGGTCCAGGAGGATGAGGAGGGAAGGAAAGCCAGCATCGGATGATATGAGGAGGTCGTTTGTGACTCTGACGAGGGCAGTCTCGGTGCTGTGGGCAGAGCGAAAACCTGACTGGAATTTTTCAAAGAGGTTGTTTTGTTTGAGATGGTCCTGAAGGTGAGTTGAAACTGCTTTCTCAAGTACTTTTGATAAGAAGGGGAGATTGGAAATGGGCCTATAGTTTGATAGGACTTCCGGATCAAGAGTGGGTTTTTTGAGCAATGGTGTGATAATGGCATTTTTTAAGGCAGGGGGAACGTGACCAGTTTGGAGGGAATGATTTATGGCAGTGGTGATCAGGGGACTTAGGACAGTGGTATGGGCTTTTACCAGGGAGGTTGGGAGAGGGTCCAGGGGACAGGTGGAGGATTTCATCTTCCTGATGATGTTCTGCACCTCTTCTAATGAAACCTCAGGAAAGCAGTTTAGTGGTTGGGCCACAGTAAATGTTGGGGAAGCAGTTTGGGAGGGAGGACCAGAAAGGGCAGAGCGAATATGTGTAATTTTTGATGTGAAGAAATCCATGAATTTATTGCACTGCTCTTCTGTACTGGCAGTAAGTGGGGGAGATTGTGGTTTGAGAAGGTGGTTTAGAGTGGAAAAAAGCTGCTTGGAATTTCCAGGGCTGTTCCTGATGGCATCGGAGTAAAATTGTGACCTTGCCTCTGAGAGGGACTGTGCATATTTTTGTTGTTGCTCCCGGTAAATTTGTTTATGGACAGTGAGGCCAGAGGCTCTGAAACGGCGCTCAAGGACCCGCCCTGCTGCCTTCATCTTACGAAGCCCATCTGTGAACCAGGGTGCTGAGCGGGTGAAAGTGACTGTTCTTGTTTTGACAGGGGCATGGAGGTCCAGGAGGCTGCTCAGATGGCTGTTGTAGTAGTCCACTGCTTCGTCGGCTGATGAAAAATGTGTGGAAAGATGCTGAAAGTCTGCTGCCAAGAGTTCTGGACTTATATTTTTTAGGTTTCTGAAACAGATATTCCGCTTTGGCTTGGAATGGTTGGATACAGCAGATCCATAGAAATGGCCTTATAATCAGACACACCTAGTTCATACACCTGCAGGTTGGTGAGAGAGGCAGAGTTTGTAATGACCAGGTCCAACGTATGCCCCCTGGTGTGTGTGGGGACACCAACTAGTTGTTTTAAGTTAAAGCAGTCCAGTAGTTGAAGAAATTCAGCTGCAAAACGGCATGAGGGGGTGTCAACATGGATGTTCATATCACCTAGAATTATAACATCGGCGGAGGATGTGCAGAAAGTTGTGAGGAGATCTGACAACTCAGTAATAAATGATGGGTTTGGTTTTGGTGGTCGGTAGATGAGGAGGAAAAGCACAGGGGAAGGGGACTTACATTTAAAAGCAAGGCATTCAAATGAAGACAGTTCAGGTAATGGTTGCAGAGATAGCTCCAGATCACTGCGATGGATGACTGACAGGCCGCCACCACGCCCTGTACTGCGAGCTTTCTAGAGGTAGCTATATCCTTGGGGACAGCTCTCATTTAAAGAGGAAAAGGTATTTGGTTGGTGCCAGGTCTCTGTAATACACATATAATCCAGACATTTATCCAGGATATGGTCATAAATGAAACAAGATTTGTTTGTAATAGATTGTGCATTTAAGAGTTCGATTTTGCTACTTGATGATGCAACAAATCTTTGCACTGGCTGTAGCAGACTGGAGTCCACTCCACGTTTCCCATTCAGCTCACTGAGTGGCGTTGTCATGGAGACGTCCAAACTACTTATCCGGTAAGAGACAGCGCTCAGATGACGTGTGCGTGAAGCGACACTTCGCGTTGCTGACCAGAGTGCCGGGATGGTTGACTGTGAGCAGACAAACTTTCTGCGGGAACTTCTATGGATATAGCGCGGACGACGGAGAAGTCCTAGTTGTTTAATCACTGCATTTCTTGGTGGAGTGAAAAAGCTGTTGAGATTTATCAGCTGGTTGACGGAATAACTCAACATAGTGGTGGTGACTGTCGGCGGCTGCGATTTCAACTCTGCAGCAGCGCCGATGGGTGGTTTCAGGCTTCCTAGATACACTTCACGATGGCATGGACAAACTGAGTCCAGGCTGTCCACTGTGTCCAGGGGGAGACTTTTCTGACTGCAGCAGCAGCGGCGATGATCAATTCCAGGAGGTCAACTGAGCAGGTGTTTTTGCTAGCGCAACAGGTAAGCCACCGCTAGACTCGAAAGCTACCTGATAGCTAAGATGTAAAACAGTATTTAAAAAGGACCACTGGTCGGTGGCGCGGATAGTGAAAAGTTAAAAAAAAAAGAAAAGGAAAACTAAATAAAAAGAAGCGTCATTTTGGCGTGACTGGAGAAGTGGCGAATAGACAGCGCCAGCGTCCTCTCCGGTCGAGCAATGCACCCCAAGGGCTCTGGCCCTTCATCGCTGCTCGCAGCTATATTTATATATATATATATATATATATATATATATATATATATATAAAAAGCCGGTGGCACCGCCACCCTGGTGCCTTTAGGGTTATTGTGCACAACGTGACTCAAAATATCAAAATATCTGTTGGCTATCTGCCGAACGGCTCTGGTAGTTCCGCTTCAGCACTGATGATGTTGTAGAAATAGTGCGCTCTGGTTGGTCTGGATTATTCGGGATTTTTTATTTTATACAGAAATAAGTTATTTATAATTCAGATGAGAATAAAGTTTGTGTTGATTAAAATGAAGGAAAACAAATAGGCTATATTGATCTGAAATATAGCACATTAATTTTAAATTTATTTAGGTTCAATTACCAAGCATACAATCTTAATTTAATTTAAAGCAAACAATACATTTAAAATATATGGGTTGTATGCACATTTTGTAATAAAAAAAGATATATATCCAAAAAGACAAGGCCTTAAAGGGTTAAACTCTTGTCACTGTAACAGACACAATCTCTCTCACACACACACACACACACACACACACACGTCAAGTCACTTACATTTTAGATGCAATATTGACTTTTTTTCAGTTTTAGCAGCGAAAATAGTTAAATAAAGATCACAGCAGAACCATTGTTCATCTCACAGCAACGTGTTTTCTCATTACTGAATGATTCAGCATTTTGAACAAATTGGTTGACTCAAAGATTCAATGACCAATCCATAAACATCTGTCTCATTCATGAATGACTCAGTCGTTCGAACGAATTGTTTGAACGAATGAATCAATGACTCGCTCATTAAGACGGTCGCCTGGCGACACCTAATGACGGTTTAGTGTTATGTTTAAAAGTATCATTCTTTCCAACGATTTTTAATTGACTTATATTTAAAACAATCTCATAACATTATTTAATGCATTGTTATTTTTCAGTGTAAACGATTTAATTTGATCAGCCCTACCTAGGGTAAAAGCCATATAGTGTCTTATCATTCTAAATAATTGAATTTATTGATCAAATTTACAAATTAAAAATGAAAGATGAAGCATACATTTAATAAGACTGGACTGGGGTGCCCTGCATATATTACAATATGCAGATTTAAATATACCATGGCCCCCCACCGTCAATTTGATGTGCGTGTTTGTGTGTGTGTGTGTGTGTTTAATAAAATCATTTAGTCACTACAATTAAAACCTGAACGTGTTTGCTTACTAAATTGTGAGCTGAACGAAAGTTGCAGCAAAGATCAGCAACAGGAGTCAAAATTCATTAATCACGAGAGTGAAGAGCTGACTGAAAAAATGATGACGGAATATTTTGTGTAAAAGCGCCTATTTAAGCGAATCTGTCATTTACTCTTTTGTTGTTGTGTTTTCCCTGAAAACCGGAAGCAATCGGCCCCCAATATGGCGCTAATTTTAAAGTGACACTAAAAAGTATGCGGCTGCACTGGCATTCATAACGGTGCGCATCCATGGCGACGAGCGAGCAGAACAGAGCGAACGTTTTTTCATTTCTACTTCCATAGAAATTCATTCGAGCGCACTGCGAGCGCCACCACTATAAATGTCCGTGCGGACGTCCTTACTTTACTTTCACTTTCATATTAGCGATTTAAAAGCCCTCGCTGGTGTCACACTTCGATTTACCGGTGGGAAAAGATCCTCAGAGCCACATACCTAATATATTTATATTTAATTACAATAGCCATACCTGATAAAAAGTTGTATGTACTGAGTTGATATCATTTTGATATCATCAGTATAGCCCTATGTATTATTTGATGTATTTATTTTTTAACTGAATAGCGCATTCTGGCTGTTTTTAAACTTGTACATTATTCTTAAATTGAAAACAAAGAATAAAATGGGTTTAGTTCTGATATTTGTATAATTTTATCTAGAAATAAATGGTGTATAATTAATTTTTTAGAAGATTTGAGGCTTTTAGTGTTTACTTTTTTGACATGACTTTAATCCCTCGCCATAGCAAAACAATTTGAGATATTCAATAGCCATTCACAATTTAGCTTCTTTAATGTATTTTCATCATGTTGAAAAAGTTTGGTGGGAATTAAATAAACCACTTTAGAGGAGTGGGTAAAAAATCAGAGGCTGATTTTGCCACAAATCCACATTCAGACCAAAATATCTGACTTCCTATTGATCCGAGCTAATGACTGTCAATTAGAAAGTTGCCCGGCTCGAGGAGAAAAATATACATACCGATTTTTGTTACTGTAGGTAAAACTAATACCCCATTTTTGACTAAAGGTGGCGCTACTGAGCCCCTCACCACGCCCGTTTCTGAAACTTTGCACATGTCTACTAGCTAATAAATGAGATGTGTCTGTCGAGTTTCATGCAATTTCAAGCACGTTAAGAGTCTCAAAAGCATAAAAAAATGATATTAAAGTTTGATGAGTTGCCATGGCAACAATATTTTAGAGATTAAATCCTTTCACAGGTCTACATCAGCCGTGTGTTTACATTATACAGATGAAGTTTGAAGCAAATCGGGTAAAAATAAGAGGGTGATTTCAAAGCATTTAGAAAGTGACACACTTCCTGCTGCCAGTTGGTGGCGCTATAACTTTGACTCACAATAGTTACATCCATGTGATCGGCCTCTTACCACGAACACACTGCTGAAGTTTCATCAAGATCAGTTAATGTATGAAGAAGTTATAACACACTTCCTGTTTCAAGTTTCTCGCCATAAATTTGTTTCCTCGCCACGGCCAAACCATTCGAGATATCAAAAATCCGCTGGCAAGTTTTCATCCTCAATGTCTTGACTTCATGCTGACCGAGTTTCGTGGCATTTGTTTGAATTTTCTAGGAGGAGTACTTTAAATTCCATTGCATGCGTTTTCCAAACAACCCTAAATAGCCGACTTCCTGTTGGGCTGGGGTAAAAAGTAAGAGCATGAAGGATATATGAACCGATGAGATCTATGTGTGTACCGAGTTTCATATTATTACATGTAAGCGTGTTTGATTTATGGACCAAGTTTTCGGACCCCGTTCCAGGGGGCGCTGTCGAGCCCCCCTGCCACGCCCGGCTACCATCTTCAGCCCGGCCCTGATGGCCACGGGTTCTGACCTGTGTGCAAAGTGTCAAGAGTTTTTGAGCACTCTAAGGCCCTCAAAAGTGCCCGAATAGTCGTAAAAATAATAATAATAATAATAAATATAGCTGCGAGCAGCGATTACGGGCCCAAGCCGGTGGCACCGCAACCCCGGTGCCTTTAGTTACCTAAAGGCACCGGAGTGGCGGTGCCGCCGGCTTTGGCCCTTCATCGCTGCTCGCAGCTATATTTATATATATATATATATATATATATATATATATATAAACAAGCCGGTGGCACCGCCACCCCGGTGCCTTTATATATATATATATATATATATATATATATATAAACAAGCCGGTGGCACCGCCACCCCGGTGCCTTTAGGGTTACTGTGCATGACGGGCAATATCGTAACTCCGCTTTGACCTTTGAGAAGATGCGTGCTGTAGAGCTTGCATTGGTGTGGGCTCTGCAAAAGTGTGCATTGAGGGCACATATCAACCACAAAGTATGCGTGAGCAACCTTCTGAAACCTAAAATGAAAAATGAGACACCCTACGGTCTCATGGACTTAATGGACACATGAAATAAGTACACAAGTTTGAAAGTTATATGAAGTGTGCCAAGACAGAATATTACTTGCCTGATCTGATTAGAAAAATAGTTGGTGTGTGTGTGTGTGTGTGTGTGTGTGTGTGTGGCGTGATTGAACAATGTAGACATAAAAACATACCCCGTCCTTTTGTTCATACAGGACATTATTCAAACTGCAAAGTGTTTACTTATATTTGTGTACAATCGCAATAAAACACAACATTGTGCTTTTGTCAAACTGTAAACTACAACTGTCACCCAACCGAAATCTCTTACACACACACACACACACACACACACACACACACACACACACACACACACACACACACACACACACACATAGTTTAAAAGCAAAAAAAATCTTTTGGACATTCATCATATTGCATTTGTTTTCATTTATTGTCCTCGATCAGAGCCCTAATCTGTTTATTTTTTCAGTTACACATTCTACATTGATTAAAAAAGAAAAATCAAATGTGTTTTTATTTTATACATAAATAAATAATCTATCATTCAGATGAGAATAAAGTTAGTGTTAGTTCAAATTTTAAGGAAAACAAATATATGATCTGAAATATAGCACATTCATTTATAATTCATTCAGGTTCAATTACCAAACATACAAATCTCAATGTAATTTAAAGCAAACAATACATTTAAAATATATGGGTTGTATGCTATTTTTTTTATATAAAAAGATATATATCCAAAAAGACAAGGCCTAAACTTTAACAAGGGTTAAACAATCACTGTTACAGACACAATCATACACACACACACACACACACACAGACACACACACACACGTCAAATCACTTACATTTTAGATGCAATATTGACTTTTTTTCTGTTTCAGCAGCGAAAATAGTTAAACAAAGATCACAGCAGAACCATCGAGCATCTCACAGCAACGCGTTCTCATTACTGAATGATTCGTTGATTCGTACTGATATCGAATCGTTTGAACGAATGAATCAATGACCCGCTCATTAAGACGGTCGCCTGGCGACACCTAGTGACGGTTTAGTGTTATTTGATTATACACTCAAAATATTCCACAACAAATCCTTTAAATTTAATGATATTCAGAACAGAACACGAATAAAAAAATAACTATAATAAAGCCAAAACGAAATAATTTAAAACAAAAGTAAAAGTAAGTGGTGTTAGGCTCACGTAAATCTCTCTTTAGAATCTAAATGTTGCAACATTTGCGATGTATTTGGATGCTAAACTATTCTTTATTACAGGCTTTGTACTTCACTCACGTTCCAATATCGACGGAAAAAATCATCCTCTTCACTTGTGCAAAAATGTGCTTGGAAAAATCACAGTGGAGCGGTGCTTACTGTGAATGATACAAATTGTACTACTGACTATTTCAACATAGCAGTGTAATTTGTATATGTTAGGTTGAATGTTTTATTATTGTGTGTGTGTGTGTGTGTGTGTGTGTGTTTGTGTGTGTGTGTGTGTGTGTGTGTCAGTGTGTGTGTGGGGGTCTGGTACCCCTTTTCCACCAACGCATTTTGAGAGCCGGTTCGGAGCCGGTGCCTGCGCGCGAACCAGTTCTTTGTGTTTCGACAGCCAAAGAACCGGTTCTCGGCCAGGAAAACTGGTTCCAAAGCGGCACCAACTCTTTGCTGGACTAGAACCGTTCTTTTACCACGTCATGCTTACGTCGGGGGCTGGGGGCGGGTTTAGATAACATATTTTCTGACATAATAGGATCGCAAAGCCAGGAGAAACATTTGCAGAAACACGATGTAGTTCGCCATTGTAATTGTTATGCTTGAAGTTGGCGCAAGCGTTTCTAGTTTTTTTTTTTTTTTTTTTTTAAGTTATGTAAGCAAAGGAGAAAACAGTCATAATATAGAACAAATAAATGGAAAGAAGAAAAAAGACAAGACAGGAGTACATAACTAATCAGAAAAGATTACATATCAAAGGAAAAGATTAAAAGACTTACAAATTTCAATTGTTTTTAAAGCCTTCTTGGTTCATGAGTTAGAGATAATCCCAAAGTAATGTTGTACTTGCAAGCGTTTCTAGCTAAGATGTATGGCGACGTACACAGTGACGTAACGACGTCGTTCGCTGGGCTCTCTAGTCAGTGGAAAAACAAACAGGTTCTGAGAAGGTTCGCAAGTTGAACCAACTCCGAACCAACTTTGAACCAGCACCAGTTCCGAACCAGTTCGTTTTTGGTGGAAAAGGGGTATGGGTGGCTCAGCGCGATTGAACAGTGAAACATACTCCGTCATTTTCTTCATACAGGACATCATTCAAACGTCAAAGTGTTTACTTATATTTGTGTACACTCGCAATAAAACACAACATTGTGTTTTTGTTAAATAAATTAAAGTAATACGTCCCCCGAAATGGCGCTAATTTTAAAATGAAACTAAAATGCTCACGGCTGCACGGGCATTCATAACTCTGCGCGCCCACGGTGAGGGACGAGCAGAACAGAGCGAACGTTGTTTAGTTCATTCCTACTTCCATAGGAATTAATTGAAAAAGCTCACTCTACTCTGCACCATTATTAATGAATTGTGCAGACGTCCTTATTTTACTTTCGCTTTTTACCTGATTTTGAACACAAGAGGGCAGTATAACACTATGTATGATTTGGAAAAAAAATTTTTTTGACTAAACAACCATTCTGGCTGTTTTTAAACTTAAACATTATTCTCTAATTGCTCTCACCATGCCCGTTTCTGAAACTCTGCACATGTCTACTGTCTAATAAATGTGATGTGTCTGTCGGGTTTCATGCAATTTCAAGTATGTTAAGAGTCTCAAAAGCATCAACAAAGAATAATAAAGTTTGATGCGTTGCCACGGCAACAGTATCTAAGATATCAATAATCCTTTCTCAGGTCTACATCTGCCGTGTGTCTACATTATACACATAAAGTTTGAAGCAAATTGGGTAAAAATAAGAGGGTGATTTCAAAGCCTTTAGGAAGTGACACACTTCCTGCTGCCAGTTGGTGGCGCTATAACTTTGACTCACAATAGTCACATCCATGTGATCGGACTCTTACAGCGAACACACTGCTGAAGTTTCATCAAGATCAGTTAATGTATGCAGAAGTTATAACACACTTCCTGTTTCCTTTATTCGCCATAAATTCGTTTCCTCGCCACGGCCAAACCGTTCGAGATATCAAAAATCCCCTGGCAACTTTTCATCCTCAATGTCTTGACTTCATGCTGACCGAGTTTCGTGGCGATTGGTTGAATTCTCTAGGAGGAGTATATCGAATTCCAGGGGCATACGCTTCCAAACAAACCATAATAGCCGACTTCCTGTTGGGCTGGGGTAAAAAGTAAAAGTACAAAGGATATATGAATCGATGAGATCTATATGTGTACCGAGTTTCATATTATTACATTCAAGCGTGTTTGATTTATGGACCAAGTTTTCGGACCCCATTCCAGGGGGCGCTGTCGAGCCCCCCTGCCACGCCCGGGTACCAGCTTCAGCCCGGCCCTGATGGCCGCGGGTTCTGACCCGTGTGCAAAGTTTCAAGAGTTTTTGAGCATGTTAAGGGCCCCAAAAGTGCGCTGAGAGTCTCAAAAGTATCCAAAAAGAATATTAAAGTTTGATGCGTTGTCACGGCAACAGCATCTAAGATATCAACAATCCTTTCACAGGTCTACATCTGGCGTGTGTCTACATTATACACATCAAGTTTGAAGCAAATCGGGTAAAGCCTGTTTGATTTATGGACCAAGTTTTCGGACCCCGTTCCAGGGGGCGCTGTCGAGCCCCCCTGCCACGCCCGGGTACCAGCTTCAGCCCGGCCCTGATGGCCGCGGTTTCTGACCCGTGTGCAAAGTTTCAAGAGTTTTTGAGCATGTTAAGGGCCCCAAAAGTGCGCTAAGAATCTCAAAAGTATCCAAAAAGAATATTAAAGTTTGATGCGTTGTCATGGCAACAGCATCTAAGATATCAACAATCCTTTCACAGGTCTACATCTGGCTTGTGTCTACATTATACACATCAAGTTTGAAGCAAATAGGGTAAAGCGTGTTGGATATATGGACCAAATTGTCTGACCCGTTCAAGGGGGCGCTGTCGAGCCCCCCTGCCACGCCCGGGTACCAGCTTCAGCCTGGCCCTGATGGCCGCGGGTTTTGTCCCGTGTGCAAAGTTTCAAGAGTTTTCGAGCACGTTAAGAACCCCAAAAGTGCCCGAAAGCATAAAAAAGCATGAAAAAGCTTAAAAAAAGGAATATTAATGTTTGATGCATTGCCATGGCAACAGTATCTAAGATATCAATAATCCTTTCACAGGTCTACATCTGGCGTGTGTCTACATTATGCACATGAAGTTTGAAGCAAATCGGGTAAAAATAAGAGGGTGATTTAAAAGCATTTTGAAAGTGACACACTTCCTGCTGCCAGTTGGTGGCGCTATAACTTTGACTCACAATAGTCACATCCATGTGATCGGGCTCTTACAACGAACACACTGCTGAAGTTTCATCAAGATTAGTTAATGTATGCAGTAGTTATAACACACTTCCTGTTTCACGTTTCTCGCCATAATTTCGTTTACTCGCCACGGCCAAACCGTTCGAGATATCAAAAATCCCCTGGCAATTTTTCATCCTCAGTGTCTTGACTTCATGCTGACCGAGTTTCGTGCCGTGTGTTTGAATTCTCTAGGAGGAGTATTTCACATTCCATTGCATGTGTTTTCCAAACAACCCTTAATAGCCGACTTCCTGTTGGGCTGGGGTAAAAAGTAAGAGCATGAAGTATATATGAATCGATGAGATCTATATGTGTACTGAGTTTCATATTATTACATGCAAGCGTGTTTGATTTATGGACCAAGTGTTCAAACCCCGTTCCAGGGGGCGCTGTCGAGCCCCCCTGCCACGCCCGGGTACCAGCTTCAGCCCGGCCCTGATGGCCGCGGGTTCTGAGATGTGTGCAAAGTTTCAAGAGTTTTCGAGCACGTTAAGGCCCCCAAAAGTGCCCAAAAGGTAGTAAAATAATAATAATAATAAATAATAATCCTTAGGAAAACAATAGGGGCCTTCGCCTTTTCAAGGCTTGGGCCCTAAATATAGTCAAGTCAAGTCAAGTCACATTTATTTATATAGCGCTTTTCACAATACAGATTGCATCAAAGCAGCTTCACAGTGATAACATGAAAGTAGTACAACACAGTTCAATAATATTGTTGAATATTAAATATCCCCAACTAAGCAAGCCAAAAGCAAGGCGACAGTGGCAAGGAACCAAAACTCCATCAGATTGGATGGAGAAAAAAAACCTTGGGAGAACCCAGGCTAGTCAGGGGCCAGTTCTCCTCTGGCTAACAATCATAGGGTTTTAAAGAAGCTTTACAGTAAGTCCATATCAGAGAGTACCTGGAAAAAATACATTTAGTTAATCATGTAATATTTAGGGGATAACATATCGCCGGCGTTGAGTCGTCTCTTCGCAGGCGTTGAGTCGTCTCTTCACAGGCGTTGGTCTTCTCATCACAGGCGTTGAGGCATCCGAAATCCCCGTGAGAGGCAGGATACCAAACTGGAGCCTACGAACGCCATTTTTCTCGGGACAAGCGTCCCGAGATAACAGCAGAGAGGCAGATGGGAAATAATTAGCATAGCTGATGTTCATAATGATTTCCATTACACGGGAGTAGGTGTTAGAAAACCATAATCTCACAACTCTCCGTAACCCAAACTCTCCGCAACCCAACCGCAACCATACGGACCGACCCGTTTGTCTATAAGGCTGTCGAGCCCCACTGGTGCGTTAAGCAGTTTCAGTGGCAAACGGTTCCGTATGGCATAGCAGAGGACTAAAAGGTAAGCATTATGTGAATGCTTGACTAAAGAGACACGTCTTTAGTCTAGTTTTAAACTGTGTCAGCGAGTCAGAGCATCGGACCGTATCGGGAAGGCTATTCCAGAGTTTTGGAGCTAAATGCGAGAATGCCCTCCCTCCTTTCGTGGACTTCGATATCCTAGGAATGACCAGAAGCCTTGAATTTAGTGATCTTAGAGAACGCGGTGGATTGTAGGGCGAAAGAAGGTCCGTTAAGTACATAGGAGCTAAACCATTAAGGGCTTTATAGGTCAGTAGTAGTACTTTGTAATTGATACGGAACTTAATAGGTAACCAGTGCAGAGATGATAAAATCGGTGTTATATGATCATATTTTCTTGATCTAGTAAGAACTCTAGCGGCTGCATTTTGCACTAACTGTAGCTTGTTTATTGAGGATGCAGGACAACCAGCTAATAAAGCATTACAGTAATCTAGTCTCGAGGTCATGAATGCATGAACTAACTTTTCTGCATCAGAAACAGATAGCATGTTACGTAATTTAGCAATGTTTCTAAGGTGGAAAAAGGCTGTTCTTGTAACAGATGAAATATGATTTTCGAAAGACAAGTTGCGGTCTAGTATAACACCCAGGTCTTTTACTGTAGTGGAAAAAGTAACAGGGCATCCTTCTATATTAAAGTCGTATTGTAAGAGGTTTTGTGTGTAGTTTTTTGGACCAATAAGTAATACCTCCGTTTTATCTGAATTTAATAGCAGGAAATTACGCGTCATCCAGCATTTTATATCTTTGAGACATTCTGTCAATTTAGATGAGGTAATGTTTTCATCTGGTCGTGATGAAATATATAATTGAGTGTCGTCAGCATAACAGTGGAAATTAATTCCATGTTTTCTTATAATATTACCAAGTGGCAGCATATATATTGAGAATAGCAGAGGGCCTAGCACCGATCCTTGCGGTACTCCGTAGTCTACTGACGTTAACTTTGATTTTCCCCCGTGTAAAGAGACAAAATGATAACGGTCAGATAAGTACGATCTAAACCAGCTTAATGCCTGTCCCTGAACACCAGTGTAGTTTTGTAGTCGATCCAAGAGTATTTTATGATCTATAGTGTCGAACGCGGCGCTAAGATCAAGTAGGACTAGTATTGAGATACAGCCTTGGTCAGAAGCTAAGAGTAGATCATTTGTAATTTTAACTAGCGCAGTTTCTGTACTATGATGCGGTCTGAATCCTGACTGGAATTTTTCATAGATATCATTTTCTTGCAAAAAAGAGCACAGTTGAGCGGATACAACTTTTTCTAGTATTTTGGACATAAATGGAAGATTTGAAATGGGTCTGTAATTTGCTAGGTTATTTGGATCTAGTTGCGGTTTCTTAATGAGAGGTTTTATTACTGCCAACTTGAATATTCTTGGAACATGACCTAAGAATAAAGACGAGTTAATAATATTAAGAAGAGGCTCTTCCACTACAGGTAACACTTCTTTCAGTAGTTTAGTGGGTATTGGATCTAATGAGCATGTTGTTGGTTTAGATGCAATAATAAGTTTATTTAGCTCTTCCTGTCCTATCGTTGCAAAGCGGTGTAGTTGTTCTTGAGGGACGATAATTGAGGCTGAATCATAAGAGACCATAGAGGATTGTACATTTATAATTGTGTTTCGAATGCTTTCTATTTTCTCATTGAAATAATTCATAAAATCATTACTACTAAACTGTAACGGTATATTTTGCTCTGGTGATGTCTGTTTATTTGTTAGTCTAGCCACGGTGTTAAATAAGAACCTTGGATTATTTTGGTTATTTTCTATTAGTTTGCGGAGGTGCTCAGCCCTGGCTGTTTTTAGAGCCTTTTTATAACGTGACATACTGTCTTTCCACGCGATTCTAAAGACCTCTAAATTAGTTTGTTTCCATTTACGCTCTAAGTTACGAGTTTCTCTCTTGATATCATGCGTAACACTGTTGTACCATGGTGCTTTAGTTTTCTCTTTAACCTTTTTTAATCTAATTGGTGCAACAATATCTAATGTACTAGTGAAAATGGTGCTCAAACTGCTAGTCATTTCCTCTAGTTCATCTGTTAGTTTGGGTTCACTGAGCAGCTGAGATAGATCAGGTAAGCTATTTGAGAATCTATCTATAGTGGTTGGAAGGATTGTTCTGCCTGGTCTATAACGTGGCGCAACATGACATATTTCAGCAGTACGTATTATGCACGTTACCATGTAATGATCAGTGACATCATCACTTTGCGGTATAATATCTATATCAGTTGGATTGGTTCCATATGATATAATTAAATCTAGTGTATGATTTAGACGATGAGTGGGACCACGGACGTTTTGCTTGACCCCAAAGGAGTTTAATAAATCTGTAAACGCAGCCCCTAAGGCATCATTTTTGTTGTCTACGTGTATGTTAAAATCTCCAACAATTATTGCTTTATCGACATTGACCAATAGATCCGAGAGAAAGTCTGCAAACTCTTTTAGAAATTCAGCATATGGCCCTGGAGGTCTATATACAGTAGCCAAGGCTAGAGATAATATGGATTTCTTTCTTACATCTAAGAGCGTAACATTTAGCATAAGTACTTCAAACGAATTAAATCTGTGACCTGTTTTCTGAGAAATATTAAGAATATCTTTATAGATTGTTGCAACACCGCCGCCACGACCAGTCAGACGGGGCTCATGCTTATAACAGTATCTTGGCGGAGTAGACTCATTTAGACCGAAATACTCATTTGGTTTAAGCCAGGTTTCAGTAAGGCAAAGTATATCGAAATTATTATCTGTGACCATTTCATTTACAATAACCGCTTTAGGTGTGAGCGATCTAATGTTTAGAAGACCTAGCTTTAGAAATTCTTTTTGTTCACTGATATTTAGATTTTCTGGTTTAATTACAATAAGATTTTTGCTAGATCCTGCACTAGATTTATTGTTTGGCTTCACTAAACGAGGAATAGACACAGTTTCTATATAATGTTCTTCACTACGTATATCAATTAAGTTTGGACAGCAAAGACTGTGATTTGGATTTTGACTTATTAGTCATCTGGTGCGTAACGTCTTGGAGATATTATCCGACAGAACAGCCGCTCCGGCTCTGCTGGGGTGCAGGCCATCAGCACGGTACAGCCTGGGTCGCTCCCAAAACAGATTCCAATTATTTACAAAGAGCAGTTTCTGTTCATTACACAGTGACATTAACCATTCATTTAGTGCAAATAGTCTACTGAACCTTTCTTGTCCTAGTCGGTACGTGGGAAGCGGTCCAGACACGATGATCGTTGCCTCAGGCGCTGTGTTGCGTACGGTCTCGATCAGGCTCATGTAGTCCTTCTTCAGAACCTCCGTCTGCCGCAGCCTGACGTCGCTCCCTCCCGCATGCAGCACCACAGCTCCGACGCGCTCGTCCCCGGTCAGGATTTCGGGAACCTGTGCAGCGATATCAAGAACACGAGCACCAGGAAAGCAGTGAGAGCGCACCTTACCTTTACCTGAGGTAGCACGGACATGGCGGACCATGGACGTGCCGATGATCACGGCGTCGTCGCGTTTCGACTCGCGAAGAGGGGAGAAGCGGTTCCGAGTGGAGATCTCGAAGACCGGGAGGGGCGGAGGAGTAGCTCTGGTCCTGGCTCGCGTCTTCCGCTGCGTGATCCATGGTCCATTGTGTTGTGTCGGTGCCGGAGTAAATGAAGCCCGAGATGATCGCGTCCTTCTGGACAGAGAAACACACGGAGTAGACGAACTCGGAGTTAAAGAGTTACTAACCACTAACTTGTGAGCATCGGCGCGTGCTGCTTCAAGTGCTGATCGCCGATCCAACAGCTCGGCTTGCTTTTCCAGCAGACCACGGATCTGTTTCTCCACGGATTCCAGCTCCAGATTCACCGAGAATAGCTCGAAAGTGTCCTCACCTGCACTCAGAGGTAAAGTTAGACACGCATCCGATATGTTCGCCATTATAACAAATGAGCTGTAAATTAGCAGTGATACTACAACTATCAGTACTAATTTAGGACTGCAATGTCAAATATAACTCGTGTCCTTTCAGTGAAAGGATGTAATATTAGACGGCCGAGGCCACGCGTGAAATGTTAGCGGGCTAAAGGCTAGTAGCCGAGAATCGAAAGGTTGGATATAAGTAGCGATATCAAAGCAATCTAATTGTTTTTTATAAGGAATAGTTTCGTGGATAAGTTCACATGATATAAAAATAAAAAGTGCTTGCTTATAAATGCCTGGTAAAGCAATAAAACAAGGATTAATGAAGTAATTCGCCGGAGCAACGGAGTAAGCGTCTGCCTCAGAAGCTGTGTGTCTGCCTCATATAGCTGCGAGCAGCGATTACGGGCCCAAGCCGGTGGCACCGCAATCCCGGTGCCTTTAGTTACCTAAAGGCACCGGGGTGGCGGTGCCGCCGGCTTTGGCCCTTCATCGCTGCTCGCAGCTATATTTATATATATATATATATATATATATAAATTATATATATTTAAAAAAATATATATATATATTAAAAAAAAAATATATATATATATATATATAAACAAATATATATATATCACTTGCCTTACCTGATTAGAACAATGAAAACAATAAAAAAAATAACTAGGGAATCACTAAACCGAGAGAATTATTCTGTTTTGATGATACACTCAAAATATTACACAAGCAATTCTTTAAATTTAATGATATTCAGAACAGAACAAGAATAAAAAAACTATAATTAAGAAATAACTGAAATAATTGAAAGCGAAAGGGAAAGTAAGTGGTGTTTGGCTCACGTAACTCTCTCATTAGAATCAAACTGTTTCAACATTTGCGATGTATTTGGATGCTAAACTATTCGTTATTATGGGCTTTGTACTTCACTCAGGTTTCAATATGTGTGTGTGTGTGTGTGTGTGTGTGGGTGAGGTGCGGGTGCGATTGAACTGTTACACATAAAAACATACTCCGTCATTTTGTTCATAGAGGACATCATTCAAACTGCAAAGTGTTTACTTATATTTGTGTACACTCGCAATAAAACACAACAAAGTGCTTTTGTCAAACTATAAACTCTTGTCAAACTGTAACCTACAACTGTCGGCCAACTAAAATCACACGCACACACTGTCTAAAAGCAAAAAAATATTTATCCAACCCCATTTAAAACAGTCTGTGGGTGCCATCTTTTGGACATTCACCATATCGCATTGATTTTCATTTATTGTCCTCAGAGCCCTAATCTGTTTATTTTTCAACTACACATTCTACATTGATTAAAAAAGAAAATTCAAATGTGTTTTTATTTTATACAGGAATAAATTATTTGTAATTCAGATGAGAATAAAGTTAGTGTTAGTTCAAATTTTAAGGAAAAAAAAAAATATTGATCTGAAATATAGCACATTCATTTTAAATTCATTCAGGTTAAATTACCAAACATACAATCTTAATTTAATTTAAAACAAACAATACATTTAAAATATATGGCTTGTATGCATATTTTGGAATTTAAAAAAAAGATATATATCCAAAAAGACAAGGCCTTAAACTTGAACAAGGGTTAAACTCTTGTCGCTGTAAGAGACACAATGATTCAGCATTTTGAACGAATCGGTTGACTCAAAGATTCAATGACCAATCCATAAACATCCTGTCTCATTCATGAATGACTCAGTCGTTCGAACGAATCATTTGAACGAATGAATCAATGACTCGCTCATTAAGATGGTCGCCTGGCGACACCTAATGACGGTTTAGTGTTATGTTTAAAAGTATCATTCTTTCCAACTCATATTTAAAAGAATCTCATAACATTATTTAATTGCATTGTTATTTTTCAGTGTAAACGATTTAATTTGATCACCCCTACTTAGAGTAACAGCCATATAGTGTCTTATTATTCTAAATAATTGAATTTATTGATCAAATTTACAAATTAAAAATGAAAGATGAAGCATACATTTAATAAGACTAGACTAGGGGTGCCCAGCATATATTACAATATGCAGATTTAAATATACCATGGCCCCCCACCGTCAATTTGGTGTGTGTGTATAATAAAATCATTTAGTCACTACAATTAAAACTTGAACGTATTTGCTTACTAAATTGTGAGCAGAACGAAAGTTACAGCAAAGATCAGCAACAGGAGTCAAAATTCATTAATCACGAGAGTGAAGAGCTGACTGAAAAAATTATGACGGAATATTTTGTGTAAAGCGCCTATTTAAGCGAATCTGTCATTTACTCTTTTGTTGTTGTGTTTTCCCTGAAAACCGGAAGCAATCGGCAATCGGCAATATGGCGCTAATTTTAAAGTGACACTAAAAAGTATGCGGCTGCACTGGCATTCATAACGGTGCGCGTCGATGGCGACGAGCGAGCAAAACAGAGCGAACGTTTTTTCATTTCTACTTCCATAGAAATTCATTCGAGCGCACTGCGAGCGCCACCACTATAAACGTCCATGCGGGCGTCCTTACTTTACTTTCCCGCCCCCGGCGGTGTTACACGTCAAATAACCGGTGAGAAAATATTCTCGGAGTCACATAGCAGCTACCTATATTTAAAGGGTCATGAAACCCTAAACCAAATTTTCTGAGATTTTAACAGAGGTATGTGTGTTGAACAACATTGAAGACAATGTTAGCATCTGTTAGATTTAATAATAGGGCGAAAATGGTTAAATTTTAGTTTTTTCCAGCTATGTTCGTCTTCCGGGTTTAAAATCTTCATCGCAGGCTGTGACGTGGCAGTGCACAGTGTAGTGCGTTGATGACTCATCGGTCTCTCATAATTATTAATGAGACTGAGTTTTTATATCCTATGAGAAGACACGGTCTCTTAATTATTCATGACACCACGTGGATTTTTCCACAGACATGTCAAACTGTGATATCGCGTAGTAAAGGAGAGAGACCATCATGGGACGCAAGTGCCGCAAACATTTTACCCGAGAGAGCTTCGAGAATTAGAGAATGGTGGACTTCGGCCTTGTCGATGACCAATGCAAGTTACGTCTTGCGAGTAATGCGGTACCAAGTCCTGAGGACTTTTCTATCCCTTCAGAGTGTGTGTCTAAAATGTAACCCTGGTCATTTTACTTGCCTTTTGTTAAATAAGCGGTCGTTATGAACATTTTAGATATTTTGATAATATATCAATTGTATGCTTAATGCGGGAGACTTGTGAATGTGTAGTGTTGACGTGCGGGCCGGGCGACACCGTGTTGTGTGTGTGTGTACGTGCAGGCATGCGAGCCTGCGAAATGATTCGGGGTCAGAGAGAGCAGCGGTAGGATGTGTGTTTGGACTAATGACTGAAAACTCTGCGATTATTGTTCATTATTGATCGTACATTGTACAGAGGTCAAAATTATTGTACAAATACGATAATTATCGTACATCTGGCAACACTGCTGGCTAATGACTGTTCCCCCTCTCCCCTGCCGTGCCACACCCACTCCCTCCCTTCTTCTCACAGCCATCCACGCCCATTTAAGTTGCATTTTTCAAAAAGATTATGTGCTAGACTTGAGCTGATAGAGGGGGGTTTCATGACCCTTTAAATACAACAGGCCAAACCTGATTTTGAACACAAGAGGGCAGTATAGCCCTATGTATTATTTGATATATTTATTTTTTGACTGAATAGTGCATCCTGGCTGTTTTTAAACTTGTACATTATTCTTAAATTGAAAACAAGAATAAAATGGGTTTAGTTCTGATATTTGTATAATTTTATCTAGAAATAAATGGTGTATAATTAATTTTTTAGAAGATATGAGGCTTTTAGTGTTTATTTTTTTTACATGACTTTAATCCTTCGCTATAGCAAAACAATTAGAGATATTCAATAGATATTCACAATTATGCTTCTTTAATGTATTTTCATCATGTTGAAAAAGTTTGGTGGGAATAAAATAAACCACTTAAGAGGAGTGGGTAAAAATGTAGAGCCTGGTTTTGCAAAACATCCACATTAAGACCAAAATAGCCCACTTCCTGTTGGGCTCGCTTAAAGTTGTTTGGCCCGATGAGATCTATATGTGTACCGAGTTTCATAATATTACATGTAAGTGTGTTTGATTTATGGACCAAATTTTCTGACCAAGTTTATGGACCAAGTTAATTTAATTAATAAACTAATTATATAAAACTATTTTCAATGCACTACAATTCAACTGGTTATATGCCTTTACTTATTAATACAACTTATTTAACAAATAAGGCGTAAGACATTTATTTTCTTTTTTAATGCAGGCCAAACCACACAGCAGTGAAATGGTTAATCTAGCCCCCCTCCCCCTCCCCACACTCACAGACACACACACACACACACAGAGACGTAGGCTTAGAGAGAGAGAGACATAAAATGACAATTTTCAAACCAACATATCTGACTTCCTGTTGGTTGGAGCTATTGAGTGTAAATTAGAAAGTTGTCTGGCTCGAGGAGAACAATACACATACCGATTTTTATTACTGTAGATAAAATTAATCCCCCCACTTTTGACAAAAGGTGGCGCTACTGAGCCCCTCACCACGCCCGTTTCTGAAACTTTGCACATGTCTACTGGCTAATAAATGTGATGTGTCTGTCGAGTTTCATGCAATTTCAAGTATGCTAAGAGTCTCGAAATCATTAAAAAGAATACTAAAGTTTGATGCGTTGCCACGACAACAGTATCTAAGATATCAAGAATCCATTCACAGGTCTACATCTGCCGTGTGTTTACATTATAGTAGTGAAGTTTGAAGCAAATCGGGTTAAAATAAGAGGGTGATTTCAAAGCATTTTGAAAGTGACACACTTCCTTCTGCAAGTTGGTGGCGCTATAACTTTGACTCACAATAGTCACATCCATGTGATCGGCCTCTTACAGCGAACACACTACTGAAGTTTCATCAAGATCAGTTAATGTATGAAGAAGTTATAACACATTTCCTGTTTCCATTATTCGCCATAATTTCGTTTTCTTGCCACGGCCACACCGTTCGAGATATCAAAAATCCGTTCGCAATTTGGGATCCTCAATGTCTTGACTACATGCACACCGAGTTTGGCCATGATTGAATGAATTCCCTAGGAGAAGTGTTTCAAATGCCAGAGCATGCGTTTCCAAACAACCCTAAATAGCCGACTTCCTGTTGGGTTGGCGTAAAAAGTAACAGCATGAAGGATATATGAACTGATGAGATCTATATGTGTACCAAGTTTCACATTTTTACAAGCAAGCGTGTTTGATTTATAGACCCAGTTTTCGGAGCCCGTTCCAGGGGGCGCTGTCGAGCCCCCCGGCCACGCCCGGGTACCATCTTCAGCCCGGCCCTGATGGCCGTGGGTTCTGACCTGTGTGCAAAGTTTGAAGAGTTTTCGAGCACGTTAAGAGCCCCAAAAGTGCCCGAAAGGTTGACAGAAAAAGAATAATAATAATAAATATAGCTGCGAGCAGCGATTACGGGCCCAAGCCGGTGCCACCGCAACCCCGGTGCCTTTAGTTACCTAAAGGCACCGGGGTGACGGTGCCGCCGGCTTTGGCCCTTCATCGCTGCTCGCACCTATATTTATATATATATATATATATATATATAAAAAGCCGGTGGCACCGCCACCCTGGTGCCTTTAGGGTTATTGTGCACAGCGTGACACAAAATATCAAAATATCTGCTCGCTATCTGCCGAACGGCTCTGGTAGTTCCGCTTCAGCACTGATGATGTTGTAGAAATAGTGCACTCTGGTTGGTCTGGATTATTCGGGATTTTTTATTTTATACAGAAATAAGTTATTTATAATTCAGATGAGAATAAAGTTAGTGTTGATTAAAATGAAGGAAAACAAATAGGCTATATTGATCTGAAATATAGCACATTAATTTTAAATCTATTTAGGTTCAATTACCAAGCATACAATCTTAATTTAATTTAAAGCAAACAATACATTTAAAATATATGGGTTGTATGCACATTTTGTAATAAAAAAAAGATATATATCCAAAAAGAGAAGGCCTTAAAGGGTTAAACTCTTGTCACTGTAACAGACACAATCTCTCACACACACACACACACACACACACACACACACACACACACACACACACACACACACACACACACACACACACACACACACACACACACACACACGTCAAGTCACTTACATTTTAGATGCAATATTGACTTTTTTTCAGTTTTAGCAGCGAAAAAAGTTAAATAAAGATCACAGCAGAACCATCGAGCATCTCACAGCAACGTGTTTTCTCATTACTGAATGATTCAGCATTTTGAACGAATTGGTTGACTCAAAGATTCAATGACCAATCCATAAACATCTGTCTCATTCATGAATGACTCAGTCGTTCGAACGAATTGTTTGAACGAATTAATCAACGACTCGCTCATTAAGATGGTCGCCTGGCGACACCTAATGACGGTTTAGTGTTATGTTTAAAAGTATCATTCTTTCCAAAGATTTTTAATTGACTTATATTTAAAAAAATCTCATAACATTATTTAATGCATTGTTATCTTTCTAATGCATTGTTATCTTTCTTTCATTTATCTTTCATCAATCTTTGATGTCTGTGTTTGTGTGTGTGTGTGTGTGTTTAATAAAATCATTTAGTCACTACAATTAAAACCTGAACGTGTTTGCTTACTAAATTGTGAGCTGAACGAAAGTTGCAGCAAAGATCAGCAACCGGAGTCAAATTTCATTAATCACGAGTCGAGAGTGAGCGTCTCTCTCTGCTGTGTTATGCTGCATCACACGGGCATTCATAACGCTGCGCGTCCACGACGATGAGCGAGCAGAACAGAGTGAACGTTTTTTAGTTCATTCCTACTTCCATAGGAATTCCCTCGAGCGCTCTGCACGCGCCACCATTATCAATGTCCGTGTGGACGTCCGCGATCGAACAGTGGAAACATTGGCTACTCCGTCATTTTATTCAAGAAGATCATTCAAACTGCAAAGTGTTTTATGTACTGAGTTGATATCATTTTGGACACAAGAGGGCAGTATAGCCCTATGTTTTACTTGATGTATTTATTTTTTAACTGAATATCGCATTCTGGCTGTTTTTAAACTTGTACATTATTCTTAAATTGAAAACAAGAATAAAATGGGTTTAGTTCTGATATTTGTATAATTTTATCTAGAAATAAATGGTGTATAATTAATTTTATAGAAGATATGAGGCTTTTAGTGTTTACTTTTTTGACATGACTTTAATCCCTCGCCATAGCAAAACAATTTGAGATATTCAATAGCCATTCACAATTTAGCTTCCTTAATGTATTTTCATCATGTTGAAAAAGTTTGGTGGGAATTAAATAAACCACTTAAGAGGAGTGGGTAAAAAATCAGAGGCTGATTTTGCCAAAAATCCACATTCAGACCAAAATATCTGACTTCCTGTTGATCCGAGCTAATGACTGTCAATTAGAAAGTTGTCCGGCTCGAAGAGTACAATATACATATCGAGTTTTGTTACTGTCCTGCTGCCAGTTGGTGGCGCCATAACGTTGACTCACAATAGTTACATCTATCTGATCGACCTATTAGCACGAACACACTGCTGAAGTTTCATCAAGATCAGCTAATGTATGCAGAAGTTATAACACTTCGTGTTTCTCTTTTCTCGCCATAAATTCGTTTCCTCGCCACGGCCAAACCGTTCGAGATATCAAAAATCCGTCTGCAATTTAGCATCTTCAATGTGTTGACCTCAAACTGACCGAGTTTGGCGGTAAACGGATGCAATCTCTAGGAGAAGTACTTCAAATTCCAGAGCAAGCGTTCTCCAAACAACCCATAATAGCCGACTTCCTGTTGGGCTGGCGTAAAACTTGACCGAGGGAAAGTTGTTCGGCCTGATGAGATCTATATGTGTACTGAGTTTCATATTAATTCATGCAAGCGTGTTTGATCTATGGACCAAGTTTTGGGGACCCCGTTCAAGGGGGCGCTGTTGAGCCCCCCTGCCACGCCCGGGTACCAGCTTCAGCCCGGCCCTGATGGCCGTGGGCTCTGACCTGTGTGCAAAGTTTCAAGAGTTTTCAAGCACGTTAAGGGCCCCAAAAGCCCCTGAAACCTTGAACACCATTAAAATAATAGTCAAATTCCTCAAACCCCCCACACACAGATACAGAGGGAGAGGGAGGGAGAAAATTCTCCTGAAAATCACATTCAAACCAAAATATCTGACTTGTTCGGAGCTAATGACTGTCAATTAGAAAGTTGTCCGGCTCGAGGAGACAAATAAACATACCGATTTTTGTTACTGTAGGTAAAACTACTACCCCATTTTTGACTAAAGGTGGCGCTACTGAGCCCCTCACCACGCCCGTTTCTGAAACTTTGCACGTGTCTACTAGCTAATAAATGAGATGTGTCTGTCGAGTTTCATGCAATTTCAAGCATGCTAAGAGTCTCAAAAGCATAAAAAAAGAATATTAAAGTTTGATGCGTTGCCATGGCAACATTATCTTAGATATTAAACAATCCTTTCACAGGTCTACATCTGCCGTGTGTTTACATTATACAGATGAAGTTTGAAGCAAATCGGGTAAAAATAAGAGGGTGATTTCAAAGCATTTTGAAAGTGACACACTTCCTGCTGCCAGTTGTTGGCGCTATAAATTTGACTCACAAGAGTCACATCCATGTGATCGGCCTCTTACAGCGAACACACTGCTGAAGTTTCATCAAGATCAGTTAATGTATGAAGAAGTTATAACACACTTCCTGTTCCCATTATTCGCCCATTACTCGCCACGGCCAAATCGTTCGAGATATCAAAAATCCCCTGGCAATTTTTCATCCTCAATGTCTTGACTTCATGCACACCGAGTTTGGAGACGAACGGCGGAATTCCCTAGGAGAAGTGTTTCAAATTCCTGAGCATGCGTTTCCAAACAACCCTAAATAGCCGACTTCCTGTTGGGCTGGCGTAAAACTTAGAGCCTGAAAGTTGTTCGGCCCGATGACATCTATATGTGTATCGAGTTTCATATTATTACATGTAAGCGTGTTTGATTTATGGACCAAGTTTTCGGACCCCGTTCCAGGGGGCGCTGTCGAGCCCCCCTGCCACGCCCGGGTACCATCTTCAGCCCGGCCCTGATGGCCGCGGGTTCTGACCCGTGTACAAAGTTTCAAGAGTTTTTGAGCACGCTAAGGCCCCCAAAAGTGCCTGAATAGTCGTAAAAATAATAATAATAATAATAATAATAATAATCCTAAGGAAAACAATAGGGCCTTCGCCTTTTCAAGGCTTGGGCCCTAATAAATAATCCTTAGGAAAACAATAGGGCCTTCGCCTTTTCAAGGCTTGGGCCCTAAATATATATATAGCTGCGAGCAGAGATTACGGGCCCAAGCCGGTGGCACCGCAACCCCGGTGCCTTTAGTTACCTAAAGGCACCAGGGTGGCAGTGCCGCCGGCTTTGGCCCTTCATCGCTGCTCGCAGCTATATTTATATATATATATATATTTATATATATATATATATAAAGCCAGTGGCACCGCCACCCTGGTGCCTTTAGGGTTATTGTGCACGACGTGACACAAAATATCTGTTCGCTATCTGCCGAACGGCTCTGGTAGTTTCGCTTCAGCACTGATGATTAGGGATGCACCGAATCCAGGATTCGGATTCGGATTCGGCCGAATATTGGGCTTTTAAACCGGGTTCGGTTTCTGCCGAACCTCATAATTTTTTTCCACCGAACCGAACCCTAGGCTTGCACTACGCGCGCTACGTCGAAGTCACCGATCAGTGAATGACATCAAAGTACCGCGTGAACGAATGGAGAGCAGACGGCTCCTTATGCTTTTGAATTGCTCTCGCGGTACTTTGATGTCATAAACTGATCTGTCTGTGCAGCGCTCAGGTTCAAGTCGAACAAGCCTTTAGTAGTGTAACGCGTTGTGTCAGGAAGAAAAATAGGGATATAGCTCACAGCTAAAATTATTGCAGAGGCCAGACAGACTCACGGAGGCGATTGGCATCTCACAACTCGCACTTTATTCCACAATCGAACTTGTGTAACTGTCTGTCACACGTTCTACCGTCCACAGCGTTACGTAACAAAATAAGGTAAAAATGAACATCAAACAGAAATAAACTGCATACATGGGTATGTGTTCGAGGCGCACGGCACATACAATACGGACTGCAGTGCAGACAGTTTAACAGGGAGCGCGCATTTCTTAAAGGGGCCACACCTTATTTCCACTCGTCGTTACAGTAGGTGGACCGTTCGAATGCAGTAGGCTGTGAGAAAGTGAAAATGGAACTCGTGAGCAGAAAAAGTGTTGTTTGGCAGTACTTTCAGTGAAAAGAAGGCAATTCAAGTCGAGCTACATGTTTAATTTGCAATGCCGATTTGTCTCATGGTGGCAATGACTCTAAACAATAGGCTACACAACATCGCGCTGTTAAAATGCATAATGTTGCTTTTTTTTTTTTTTTTTTTTTTTTTTTACAGTTATAAAAGTAGTGTTTATTATTTACAGTAATACAATAAAATGAAAAATCCACTTTGTTTACTTCATTAATGTGTTTACTGCGTTAATGGACTGAGGATGAGAGTAGGATTCGGTATTCGGTTTCGGATTCGGCAGAATCTTAACCAGTGGATTCGGTTTTCGGCCGAACCCCACAAATCTGGATTCGGTGCATCCCTACTGATGATGTTGTAGAAACAGTGCGCTCTGGTTGGTCTGGATTATTCGGGATTTTTTATTTTATACAGAAATAAATTCTTTATAATTCAGATGAAAATAAAGTTAGTGTTGATTAAAATGAAGGAAAACAAATATATTGATCTGAAATATAGCACATTAATTTAAAATTTATTTAGGTTCAATTACCAAACATACAATCTTAATTTAATTTAAAGCAAACAATACATTTAAAATATATGGGTTGTATGCACATTTTTTTTTATAAAAAAAATATATATCCAAAAAGACAAGGCCTTAAAGGGTTAAACTCTTGTCACTGTAACAGACACAATCTCTCTCTCACACACACACACACACACACACACACACACACACACACACACACACACACACACGTCAAGTCACTTACATTTAAGATGCAATATTGAATAAGCAGAAAAATCGGATTTTCTGCTCTGAAAATATAAATAAGCATAAAAATTGAATAAGCACTTTGAATATTCTAAACAGAATAAGCACTAGTCGCTAATGAATAAGTACTAGTACTTAATGGAATAGATACTAGTATCTAAAAAATAAGTACTAGTAGCATGAAAATAGAGACTAGTAGGTTAAAATGATTAAATGTTAAAACGGCTTGCCATATTGGCTCAAAGAGAGAGAGAAAGAGAAAATGACCTTTTAGATACTAGATACTAGTATTTATTCAATAAATACTAGTACTGTCAGGAGCCAATCAGATCCCTCACATGTCACCACGCAAAGATCACTGTCCCCAGATTACTGATCACCTGCACCTGTTTTCACTCAGCACTCACTTCCCAGCCAGCACAAAAGCACCCGATTCACTCCCAGTCATTGTCAAGCCTCCAACAGGAACGACCCTTACCAGTCACCACTTGTCTCACTCTGAGCCATCCTTCAGCAACGGACGTAAAGTATACTTACCTGAAAGAAACTAACCTTGTTGTCCTTGTTCTGATGTTCCCAGGATCCGCTCCATGACTCATGTTCTCCGTTTCCTGGAATCCGCCACGAGTCCCGTTTCCCACTGGATGAGCTGCAAGAGAAAGTGAAAGTATCACTGAACTGGTGAGCTCACTGTCAAGTGCACTTCAAAGGATCTACTCACCTGGAATCCTTCCTGAATCACGCCTATCCACGAACGATCTGAAAAGAGAGAAAAACTCAAGTTATTGATCTGTGTTACCCGCCACGTTATTCCTTAAGAAGAGGATTCACTCACCTGGATGCATTCCTGCCACATATATCCTCTTCGAGATCACCGTTGAACTCCCGAAACCCTGCATACTTACCTTTGAGTTAAATAAAGATACATTTATGTTTATCACTTACCTCTGTCTCCGAGCCTGAATCCTGACAGAAGGCTTGACCTAACAACAGAAAGAGGTGAGAGATGGATTCCGGACAGCCCGCTGTTGCTACCAGCTCCACACCTACCACCGATCCTCCGACAGAACCCATGTTTACTCCAGTGAGAACTTCCGCGAGCGCCGCTTCTTCGATTACCTGCTTTGCAACTCCCCCGTCGCGCCCAGCGCCCTTCTCTGGCCGGGCGGAGGACTGCAACGGATTTTTACTCCAGTGTTCGCTAGCTCTGGAACAGCAAGTTCAGCTCTATCCCAATGAGAGATCGAAAGTGGCATTTATCATTCAGCAACTCTCTGGAGCAGCTCTAAGGTGGGCAGAGGAGTTATGGATGCAGGAATCCACAGTGGTCGCGTCAGTTCAAGAGTTTGTCAAACATTTTAAGGAAGTTTTCGGACGACCCGCGGATGATTCCTCATTTGGAGAACAGCTCCTACAATTACGTCAAGGAAAGAAGTCATTGACTGACTATTCTGTGGAATTTCGCACACTTGCATCAAATAGTGGATGGAATGAGAGAGCTCTGATTTCTGTTTTCCGTCGAGGTTTAAACCCAGCTTTGCGCCTCCAACTGGCGATCTATGATGACAGCTTAGGAATTGAGAAATTCATTCAGCAAGCCAAGCGAGTCCATCAACGATCTTTGAGTTGTTACGCTGAGCAGTCTCATCACCATCCTGTGTCTTTTCAGAATCCCAAGAATCTCAATCCAGAAAATCAAGTTGAAGAGATGCAAGTCGACACTTCAAAAATTTCTCAGGCTGAACGTGTCCGTCGAAGAGAGATGAGGTTATGTATGTACTGTGGTACCAAGGGTCACTTCAGACTTAACTGCCCAATTCGACCGGGGAAAATGATGGTAAGCTCAGTCTTTAATCAACCCATTGTCTCAGCACCACTCACGATTCCTGTGATATTAAAGATTCAAGAAAAACACATCTCTGTAACAGCTATCATCGACTCAGGGTCCGCGGGAAACTTCATTTTTGGAGAACTCTGTAAGAGGCTCAGTCTGCGAGAGATCAACACTCCCAAGTCTTACGCCATCTACGCTGTAACGGGTGAGTTAATTAACAAGACGAACGTTACTACCCAGATTGGTCCTATTCAATTGTGTGTGGAAGAGACGCACCAAGAGTGGTTTGAACCATTTGTGTTGATAAACAGCCAAACAGATCTCATCCTTGGTCGGCCATGGCTCGTCCATCACCAACCCACCATTGATTGGACGTCTGGGAAAATCCTGCAATGGGGATGTCAATGTCCAGAGATCAACGATCCAGTATCCCGTTCATCCAGTAACCCAAGGACCCAAGTGCTCAAAGTTAACTCCACGTCCATAGAGAGTCCCACAGAAAACTTGTCAACTAATATCCCAGCCTGTTATTCTAAGTTCTCTGACGTCTTCAATCCTGTCACTGCTTCCAAGTTACCCCCTCATCGACCATGGGATTGTGCTATAAACCTGATCCCTGATGCACGTCTCCCCAAGGGTCGGATTTACTCCTTGTCCATTCCAGAGCAAGAATCCATGAAGAAATATATCCACGAAGCTTTAGATCAGGGTTACATCCGACCTTCCACATCTCCTGCCGCCGCAAGTTTCTTCTTCGTGGCCAAGAAAGACGGTGGTTTAAGACCATGCATTGATTACAGAGCCTTGAATCAAGTCACTGTGAAGTTTAGCTACCCTTTGCCTCTCATACCCGCTGCTCTCGAACAACTCAGAGAGGCAAAGATGTTCACCAAGCTTGACTTACGGAGTGCGTACAATCTAATCCGTATCAAAAGAGGAGATGAGTGGAAGACTGCTTTCATAACCCCTGCTGGCCACTACGAATATCTTGTCATGCCATATGGTTTGGTCAACGCTCCTTCCGTTTTCCAAAGTTTCATGGATGAGATCCTCAGAGACTTTCTAGGGAAGTTTGTTCTGGTCTATATCGATGACATCTTGATCTATTCCAAGAATCCAATCGAACACCAGAGACATGTGTCTCTAGTCCTACAACGTCTCAGAGAATTCACTCTGTTCCTGAAAGCTGAGAAGTGTACCTTTCATCAAAGCACCATCGACTTCCTGGGATACATACTCAGCGATCGAGGAGTGGAGATGGACCAACAAAAGACCGAGACCGTCCTGTCCTGGCCAACTCCCAAGTCCGTGAAGGAGCTTCAGAGATTCCTCGGGTTCGCCAACTTCTATAGGAGATTTATCAACCAGTACAGTCTTCTCACTTCTCCATTGACCTCCTTGCTAAAAGGAAAACCTAAGATCCTGCAGTGGAACCCCGAGGCTGAGAAAGCTTTTCATGCTCTGAAATCTGCCTTCACCAGTGCCCCTTTGCTTCACCATCCAGACCCTGAAAAACCATTCATGGTGGAAGTCGATGCCTCCACCACCGGGGTTGGAGGAATCCTGTCCCAATGTTCCGAGTTCTCCTCAAAGCCACTCCCTTGTGCATTCTTCTCCAAAAAGTTTTCTCCAGCAGAGGCAAACTACGATATTGGAAATCGAGAACTTCTCGCAGTAAAACTTGCCTTAGAAGAATGGGGACATTGGCTAGAGGGAGCCAAACACCCATTTCTAGTCCTAACCGATCATAAGAATCTCCAATACCTGAGAGACGCCAAGCGGTTAAATCCACGTCAGGCCCGATGGGCGTTATTCTTTACACGCTTTCATTTCAAGATTGCCTATCGTCCAGGATCCAAGAATACCCATGCAGACGCTCTTTCCCGTATCCATGCCCCTGAGAGCCCTGTTGATCAACCTGAGACCATTCTACCCGAGAGGTTATTCGTAAATCCTATCCAGTGGGAAATAAACGAACAGCTTCAAGAATTGGCTCATCAGCAACCCAGAGTTCCCGGATGTCCTCCCGGGAAGATTCATGTCCCTGAAGAATTTCGCAACGCCTTGATTTCCTCAGCTCATTCTTCAGTGGCCACTGGGCACCCAGGTATAACCAAGACCTTAGCCACACTTCAGGAGAAGTATTGGTGGGCTCACATGCGCCAAGATATCACTCAGTTCATTCAAGGTTGCATCCCATGTGCCATCTCCAAGGTCCCAAGAAATCTGCCAGTGGGGAAACTGGTCCCCTTGCCTATTCCAAATAGACCTTGGTCCCACATCGGAGTGGACTTTGTTACTGACCTTCCGATTTCTGACGGAAATACTTGCATCCTAGTAGCCATCGATCGTTTCGCGAAAGCATGCAAGTTCATTCCATTAAAGGGACTTCCAACCGCCTTTGATACTGCTGAGCTTCTCATGGAACATGTCTTTCGAAATTTCGGTCTGCCAGAGGACATTGTCTCCGATCGAGGGCCACAGTTCATTTCCCGAGTCTGGCGATCATTTTTCACTCTCATGAATGTGACAGTGAGTCTGTCTTCCGGGTATCATCCACAAACCAATGGACAAACCGAGAGAAAGATCCAGGATCTAGGTCGGTTCTTGCGCACATTCTGCCACTCCAACCAGAACATCTGGAGTAGGTACCTCATCTGGGCAGAATATGCACAGAATTCTCTCCGACAAGCATCCACTCAATTGACTCCATTCCAATGTATCCTTGGTTACCAACCTCCGTTATTCCCATGGTCCGGTGAACCTTCAGAAGTGCCCGCGGTTAACAAATGGTTTGAGGAGAGCGAACAGGTCTGGAACCAAACTCATCAGCACATCCGACAAGCTGTGAATAGACAACAGCAGTTCGCTGACACCCGCCGAAGATCCACGCCAGAATACCAACCTGAGCAACTAGTCTGGCTTTCCACTCGAGATTTCAAACTGCGCCAGTCATGTAAGAAATTAAATCCCAAGTACATCGGACCCTTTCCAATTGTCAAGCAAGTCAACCCAGTCACTTACCAGCTCCGGTTGCCCCCAGAATACCGTATCCATCCCACGTTTCACGTCTCACTTCTGAAACCCCATCATCCACAGATTCCCCAGTCAGTCAACGAGGTCGAACCCGAAGAAAACCCCCCGATACCACCCGTGGAACCCGAGCCCATCTACCTCATCAAGGAGATCTTGGACTCTCGATGTCGGGGAGGTCAGTTAGAATACCTCATTGATTAGGAGGGATATGGGCCAGAAGAGAGAAGTTGGGTACCTCGTAATGATGTTCTTGATCCCAGTCTGCTCCTAGAATTCCATGCTCAGCATCCCGAGAAACCTGCACCACGACCCAGAGGCAGACCCCCACGACGTCGAGGTCCAAGGTCCGCTGGCGCGGATTCTGGAGGGGGGGGGGGGTACTGTCAGGAGCCAATTAGATCCCTCACATGTCACCACGCAAAGATCACTGTCCCCAGATTACTGATCACCTGCACCTGTTTTCACTCAGCACTCACTTCCCAGCCAGCACAAAAGCACCCGATTCACTCCCAGTCATTGTCAAGCCTCCAACAGGAACGACCCTTACCAGTCACCACTTGTCTCACTCTGAGCCATCCTTCAGCAACGGACGTAAAGTATACTTACCTGAAAGAAACTAACCTTGTTGTCCTTGTTCTGATGTTCCCAGGATCCGCTCCATGACTCATGTTCTCCGTTTCCTGGAATCCGCCACGAGTCCCGTTTCCCACTGGATGAGCTGCAAGAGAAAGTGAAAGTATCACTGAACTGGTGAGCTCACTGTCAAGTGCACTTCAAAGGATCTACTCACCTGGAATCCTTCCTGAATCACGCCTATCCACGAACGATCTGAAAAGAGAGAAAAACTCAAGTTATTGATCTGTGTTACCCGCCACGTTATTCCTTAAGAAGAGGATTCACTCACCTGGATGCATTCCTGCCACATATATCCTCTTCGAGATCACCGTTGAACTCCCGAAACCCTGCATACTTACCTTTGAGTTAAATAAAGATACATTTATGTTTATCACTTACCTCTGTCTCCGAGCCTGAATCCTGACAAGTACTAAGTCATTAGATACTAGTGTCTATTAAATAGATACCAGTACTTATTTATTAGCTACTAATACGTATTCAAAAGAATATCTAAAGAATAAGCACTAGTATCTAAAGAATAGGCACTAGTACTAAAGAATAAGCACTAGTCGCTAATGAATAAGTACTAGTACTTAATGGAATAGATTCTAGTATCTAAAAAATAAGTACTAGTAGCATGAAAATAGAGACTAGTAGGTTAAAATGATTAAATGTTAAAACGGCTTGCCATATTGGCTCAGAGAGAGACAGAGAGAAGCTCACCATATTCAAACCAAAATATCTGACTTCCTCTTGGTCTGAGCTAATTACGGTAAATTAGAAAGTTGTCCGGCTCGAAGAGTACAATATACATATCGAGTTGTGTTACTGTAGATAAAACTAACCCCCCCCACTTTTGTCAAAAGCATTTAGAAAGTGACACACTTCCTGCTGCCAGTTGGTGGCGCCATAACGTTGACTCACAATAGTTACATCTATCTGATCGACCTCTTACCACGAACACACTGCTGAAGTTTCATCAAGATAAGTTAATGTATGCAGAAGTTATAACACTTCGTGTTTCTCTTTTCTCGCCATAAATTAGTTTCCTCGCCACGGCCAAACCGTTCGAGATATCAAAAATCCGTCCGCAATTTAGCATCTTCAATGTGTTGACCTCAAGCTGACCGAGTTTGGCGATGATCGAAGGAATTCCCTAGGAGAAGTGTTTCAAATTCCTGAGCATGCGTTTCCAAACAACCCTAAATAGCTGACTTCCTGTTGGGCTGGCGTAAAACTTAGAGCGCGAAAGTTGTTCAGCCCGATGAGATCTATAAGTGTACTGAGTTTCAGATTATTACATGCAAGCGTGTTTGATATATGGACAAGTGTTCAAACCCCATTCCAGGGGGCGCTGTCGAGCCCCCCTGCCACGCCCGGGTACCAGCTTCAGCCCCCCGGGCTGGGTGGCGGTGCCAGGGTACCAGGGTGGCGGTGCCACCGGCTTTATATATATATATATATATATATATATATATAAATATAGCTGCGAGCAGCGATTACGGGCCCAAGCCGGTGGCACCGCAACCCCGGTGCCTTTAGTTGCCTAAAGGCACCGGGGTGGCGGTGCCGCCGGCTTGGGCCCTTCATCGCTGCTCGCAGCTATATTTATATATATATATATATATATATAAAGCCGGTGGCACCGCCACCCTGGTGCCTTTAGGGTTATTGTGCACGACGTGCAAAAAAACGTAACCCTGCTTTGACTGTCGAAAAGAAGTGTGCTGTAGAGCTTGCATTGGTGTGGGCTCTGCAAAAGCGCGCATCGAGGGCACATATCAATCACAAAGTATGCGTGAGCAACCTTCTGAAAGGTCAGGTCTACATCCAGGTCTACATCTGCCGTGTGTTTACATTATAGTAGTGAAGTTTGAAGCAAATCAGGTAAAAATAAGGGGGTGATTTCAAATCATTTTGCAAGTGACACACTTCCTGCTGCCAGTTGGTGGCGCTATAACCGGGGTTGCGGTGCCACCGGCTTGGGCCCGTAATCGCTGCTCGTAGTTATAAATATATATATATATATATATATATATATATACACACACACATTCATTTACATTCATTCATTTAGCTGACGCTTTTATCCAAAGCGACTTACAATTGCCATATATGTCAGAGGTCGCACACCTCTGGAGCAACTAGGGGTTAAGTGTCTTGCTCAGGGACACATTGGTGTCTCACAGTGGATTCGAACCCGGGTCTCTCACACCAAAGGCATGTGTCTTATCCACTGCGCCATTACCACCATGTGTGTATATTTATATAAAGATACAGAGAATATTACTTGCTTTACCTGGTTAGAATGCTACCTTGAAAAACAATAATTAAATTAAATCTCACCCAAAAGATAAATCCCCCTGCCACCTCCCCACACAGGATTGTCCTCAAATAGAGCTCTAATCTGTTTATTTTTAAGTTACACATTCTACATTGATTAAAAAAGAAACATCAAAAGTGTTTTTAGTCAGAGTATTATTTCATACAGAAAAAAAAATATAAGTAATTCAGATGAGAATGAGGTTAGTGTTTTAAAATTTTAAGGAAAACAAATATATTGAAATATAGCACATGAATTTTAAATTCATTCAGCTTCAATTACCAAAACAATCTTACTTTTATTTAAAGAAAACTATACATTTAAAAGATGGGGGTTATATGCATATTTTGTCATTTAAAAAAAAATACAAAAATTGTTATGCGAAAAGACAAGGACTTAGAGATTTCTTTATCCTTTAATGCAGGAAAAATCATACAGCCAGCCACACACACACACACATAAACACAGACACCAACCCTCCCTCCCTCCCCTCCCCTCTGGTCCCATCCCCTCCCCTCCCCACACAGACACACACACACACACACACACACACACACACACACACACACACAGAGAGAATGGCAGGGGGCACAAGAAATCCATTCAAACTACAATATCTGACTTTCTGTTGCTCAGAGCTAATGACTTTAAATTAGAAAATTGATCGGCTTTATAAGAACAATATCCGTGTCAAGTTTTGTAACTGTAGGTAAAACGAGCAAAGTTATAACACACTTTATGTGTCCTTTTTTAGTCATAAAATTCATTTCCTCGCCACGGCCAAACCGTTCGAGATATCAAAAATCCGTCTGGAATTTAGCATCCTCAATGTCTTGACTTCATGCTGACCGAGTTTGGTTGGAATCCGATCAATTCCCAAGGAGAATTAAATCGAATTTCAGGGGTATGCGTTTCCAAACAAACCATAATAGCCGGCTTCCTGTTGGACTGTCGTAAAACTTAGAGCACGAAAGTTGTTCAACCCAATGAGATCTATAAGTGTACCGAGTTTCATATTATTACATGCAAGTGTGTTTGACTTATGGAAAAGTGTTCGAATCCCAGTCCAGGGGGTGCTGTCGAGCCGCCCTGCCACGCCCGGGTACCAGCTTCAGCCCGGCCCTGATGGCCGCGGGTTCTGACCCGTGTGCAAAGTTTCAAGAGTTTTAGAGGATGTTAAGGGCCCCAGAAGCCCCCGAAACCTTGAACAACAATAATTAAAAGCATTCTCACTCAAACAGACACATCCCCCTCCCCCACAGACACAGAGGTACGCAGAGAGAGGGAGAGAGTGACAGAGATTACTCCGAAACATCCACATTCAAACCAAAATATCTGACTTTATTTTGTTCTGAGCCAAAATCTGTAAATTAGAAAGTTGTCCGGCTTGATCTGAACAATATGCC
Source organism: Rhinichthys klamathensis goyatoka (assembly GCF_029890125.1). Classification (NCBI taxonomy): domain Eukaryota; kingdom Metazoa; phylum Chordata; class Actinopteri; order Cypriniformes; family Leuciscidae; genus Rhinichthys; species Rhinichthys klamathensis. Next base: position 1,050,201 of record NW_026606570.1, on the reverse strand, counting down.
TACCGAGTTTTATGATTGCAGGTAAAACTATGAAACTAACCCTCTCACTTTTGTCAAAAGGTGGCGCTACTGAGCCCCTGCACCACGTCTGTTCCTGAAACTTTGCACATGTCTACTGGCTAATAAATGTGACATGTCTGTCGAGTTTCATGCAATTTCAAGCATGCTAAGAGTCTCAAAAGCATCCTAAAATAATTTTAAAGTGTGATGCGTTGCCACGGCAACAGTATCAAAGATATCAAGAATCCATTCACAGGTCTACATCTGCCGTATGTCTAAATTATACAGATGAAGTTTGAAGCAAATTGGGTTCAAATAAGAGGGTGATTTCACAGCATTTTGAAAGTGACACACTTCCTGCTGCCAGTTGGTGGCGCTATAACTTTGACTCACAATAGTCACATCCATGTGATTGTCCTCTTACAACGAACACACTGCTGAAGTTTCATTAAGATCAGTTAATGTATGCTGAAGTTATAACACACTTCCTGTTTCACGTTTCTCGCCATAATTTCGTTTCCTCGCCACGGCCAAACCGTTCGAGATATCAAAAATCCGCTGGCAATTTTTCATCCTCAATGTCTTCACTTCATGCTGACCAAGTTTCGTAGCATTTCTTTGAATTCTCTAGGAGAAGTACTTTAAATTCCATTGCATGCGTTTTACAAACAACCCTAAATAGCCGACTTCCTGTTGGGCTGGGGTAAAAAGTAAGAGCATGAAGTATATATGAACCGATGAGATCTATATGTGTACCGAGTTTCATATTCTTACATGCAAGCGTGTTTGATTTATGGACCAAGTTTTCAGACCCCGTTCCAGGGGGCGCTGTCGAGCCCCCCTGCCACGCCCGGGTACCATCTTCAGCCCGGCCCTGATGGCCGCGGGTTCTGACCCGTGTGCAAAGTTTCAAGAGTTTTCGTGCACGTTAAGAGCCCCAAAAGTGCCCGAATAGTCGTAAGAAAAATAAAAGAGAAAAAAATAAAATAAAAATATAGCTGCGAGCAGCGATTACGGGCCCAAGCCGGTGGCACCGCAACCCCGGTGCCTTTAGTTACCTAAAGGCACCGGGGTGGCGGTGCCGCCGGCTTTGGCCCTTCATCGCTGCTCGCAGCTATATTTATATATATATATATATATATATATATATATATATATATATATATATAAAAAGCCGGTGGCACCACCACCCTGGTGCCTTTAGGGTTATTGTGCACGACGTGACACAAAATATCTGCTCGCTATCTGCCGAACGGCTCTGGTAGTTCCGCTTCAGCACTGATGATGTTGTAGAAATAGTGCGCTCTGGTTGGTCTGGATTATTCTGGATTTTTTATTTTATACAGAAATAAGTTATTTATAATTCAGATGAGAATAAAGTTAGTGTTGATTAAAATGAAGGAAAACAAATATATTGATCTGAAACATAGAACATTAATTTTAAATTTATTTAGGTTCAATTACCAAACATACAATCTTAATTTAATTTAAAGCAAACAATACATTTAAAATATATTGGTTGTATGCACTTTAAAAAAAAAAAAGAAAAGATATATATCCAAAAAGACAAGGCCTTAAAGGGTTAAACTCTTGTCACTGTAACAGACACAATCTCTCTCTCTCTCACACACAAACACACACACACACACACACACACACACACGTCAAGTCACTTATATTTTAGATGCAATATTGAATAAGCAGAAAAAGCGGATTTTCTGCTCTGAAAATATAAATAAGCATAAAAATTGAATAAGCACTTTGAATATTCTAAACAGAATAAGCACTAGTCGCTAATGAATAAGTACTAGTACTTAATGGAATAGATACTAGTATCTAAAAAATAAGTACTAGTAGCATGAAAATAGAGACTAGTAGGTTAAAATGATTAAATGTTAAAACGGCTTGCCATATTGGCTCAGAGAGAGACAGAGAGAGGCTCACCATATTCAAACCAAAATATCTGACTTCCTCTTGGTCTGAGCTAATTACGGTAATTTAGAAAGTTGTCCGGCTCGAAGAGTACAATATACATATCGAGTTTTGTTACTGTAGATAAAACTAACCCCCCCCACTTTTGTCAAAAGCATTTAGAAAGTGACACACTTCTTGCTGCCAGTTGGTGGCGCTATAACTTTGACTCACAATAGTTACATCCATCTGATCGGCCTTCCTAAACCCATAATAGCCGACTTCCTAATTTTAAATTTATTTAGGTTCAATTACCAAACATACAATCTTAATTTAATTTAAAGCAAACAATACATTTACAATATATGGGTTGTATGCACATTTTGTAATAAAAAAAGAGATATATATCCAAAAAGACAAGGCCTTAAAGGGTTAAACTCTTGTCACTGTAAAAGACACAATCTCTCTCACACACACGTCAAGTCACTTACATTTTAGATGCAATATTGACTTTTTTTCAGTTTTAGCAGCGAAAATAGTTAAATAAAGATCACAGCAGAACCATTGCGCATCTCACAGCAACGTGTTTTCTCATTACTGAATGATTCAGCATTTTGAACGAATTGGTTGACTCAAAGATTCAATGACCAATCCATAAACATCTGTCTCATTCATGAATGACTCAGTCGTTCGAATGAATCGTTTGAACGAATGCATCAATGACTCGCTCATTAAGATGGTCGCCTGGCGACACCTAATGACGGTTTAGTGTTATGTTTAAAAGTATCATTCTTTCCAACGATTTTTAATTGACTTATATTTAAAACAATCTCATAACATTATTTAATGCATTGTTATTTTTCAGTGTAAACGATTTAATTTGATCAGCCCTACCTAGGGTAAAAGCCATATAGTGTCTTATCATTTTAAATAATTGAATTTATTGATCAAATTTACAAATTAAAAATGAAAGATGAAGAATACATTTAATAAGACTAGACTGGGGTGCCCTGCATATATTACAATATGCAGATTTAAATATACCAATGCCCCCCACCGTCAATTTGATGTGTGTGTGTGTGTGTGTGTGTGTTTAATAAAATCATTTAGTCACTACAATTAAAATCTGAACGTGTTTGCTTACTAAATTGTGAGCTGAACGAAAGTTGCAGCAAAGATCAGCAACCGGAGTCAAATTTCATTAATCACGAGTCGAGAGTGAGCGTCTCTCTCTGCTGTGTTATGCTGCATCACACGGGCATTCATAACGCTGAACGTCCACGACGATGAGCGAGCAGAACAGAGTGAACGTTTTTTAGTTCATTCCTACTTCATAGGAATTCCCTCGAGCGCTCTGCACGCGCCACCATTATCAATGTCCGTGTGGACGTCCGCGATCAAACAGTGGAAACATTGGCTACTCCGTCATTTTATTCAAGAAGATCATTCAAACTGCAAAGTGTTTACTTATATTTTTGGATACTCGCAATCAAACACAACATTGTGATTTTGTAAAATACATTCAAGAAATCCGCCCCCGATATGGGGCTTCTTTTAAAATGAAACGAAAATGCTCACGGCTGCACGGGCATTCATAACGGTGCGCGTCCACGCCGAGGAACGAGCAGAACAGAGAGAATGTTGTTTAGTTCATTCCTACTTCCATAGGATTTAATTGAAAACTCTCGCTGTACTCCGCACCCTTGGTAATGTCTTGTGGGGACGTCCGTTACTTTCGCTTTCAAGTTAGCGATTTTAAAGCCCCCAGCGGTGTCACGGTGGGAAAATATTCCCATAGTAGCGTCCCTACAATTTAATACAATTTGCCTACCTGATTTTGAACACAAGAGGGCAGTAAAGCACTATGAATGATTTTTTTTTTTTGGCTAAACAACCATTCTGACTGTTTTTAAACTTAAACATAAATCTTAAATTGAAAAAAAGGAATACAATGGGTTTAGTTCTCATATTAGTATAATTTTATAGAAAAATAAATGGTGTATAATTACATTTTAGAAAGATATGAGACATTTCCTGATTCTTTTTTTGACATAATCCCTCGCCATAGCAAAACCGTTTGAGATATTCAATATCCGTTCACAATTTAGCATATTTAATGTATTTTCATCAAGTTGAAAAAGTTTTGTAACTGTAGATGAAACTAACCCCCCCCCACTTTTGTCAAAAGGTGGCGCTACTGAGTCCCTGCACCACGCCCGTTTCTGAAACTTTGCACATGTCTACTGGCTAATAAATGTGATCTGTCTGTCGAGTTTCATGCAATTTCAAGCAATTTCAGGCATGCTAAGAGTCTCAAAAGCATCCTAAAAGAATTTTAAAGTTTGATGCGTTGCCACGGCAACAGTATCAAAGATTTCAATAATCCTTTCACAGGTCTACATCTGCCGTGTATTTACATTATACAGATGAAGTTTGAAGCAAATCGGGTTAAAATAAGAGGGTGATTTCAAAGCATTTTGAAAGTGACACACTTCCTGCTGCCAGTTGGTGGCGCTATAACTTTGACTCACAATAGTCACATCCATGTGATCGGCCTCTTACAGCGAACACACTGGTGAAGTTTCATTACGATCAGCTAATGTATGCTGAAGTTATAACACACTTCCTGTTTCACGTTTCTCGCCATAAATTCGTTTCCTCGCCACGGCCAAACCGTTCGAGATATCAAAAATCCCCTGGCAATTTTTCATCCTCAATGTCTTGACTTCATGCTGACCGAGTTTCGTGGCATTTCTTTGAATTCTCTAGGAGAAGTACTTTAAATTCCATTGCATGCGTTTAACAAACAACCTTAAATAGCCGACTTCCCGTTGGGCTGGGGTAAAAAGTAAGAGCATGAAGTATATATGAACCGATGAGATCTATATGTGTACCGAGTTTCATATTATTACATGCAAGTGTGTTTGATTTATGGACGAAGTTTTCGGACCCCGTTCCAGGGGGCGCTGTCGAGCCCCCCTGCCACGCCCGCGTACCATCTTCAGCCCGGCCCTGATGGCCGCGGGTTCTGACCTGTGTGCAAAGTTTCAAGAGTTTCCGAGCACTTTAAGGGCCCCAAAACCTTGAAAAACAATTTTAAAAGCATTTTCACTCAACAGACAATCCCCTCACCCCACACACACACACATAGATGCAGAGACAGAGAGAGAGGGAGGGAGAAAATCCTCCTGAAAATCACATTCAAACCAAAATATCTGACTTCCGGTCGATCCGAGCTAGTGAGTGTAAATTAGAAAGTTGTCCGGCTCGAGGAGAACATTATACGTGCCTATTTTTGTTACTGTAGGTAAAACTAATACCCCATTTTTGACTAAAGGTGGCGCTACTGAGCCCCTGCACCACGCCCGTTTCTGAAACTTTGCACATGTCTACTGGCTAATAAATGTGATGTGTCTGTCGAGTTTCATGCAATTTCAAGCATGTTAAGAGTCTCAAAAGCATCAACAAAGAATAATAAAGTTTGATGCGTTGCCACGGCAACAGTATCTAAGATATCAATAATCTTTTCACAGGTCTACATCTGCCGTGTGTTTACATTATACACATAAAGTTTGAAGCAAATCGGGTAAAAATAAGAGGGTGATTTCAAAGCATTTAGAAAGTGACACACTTCCTGCTGCCAGTTGGTGGCGCTATAACTTTGACTCACAATAGTCACAATCCATGTGATCGGCCTCTTACAGCGAACAGACTGCTGAAGTTTCATCAAGATCAGTTAACGTATGCAGAAGTTATAACACACTTCCTGTTTCCATTATTCGCCATAAATTCGTTTCCTCGCCACGGCCAAACCGTTCGAGATATCAAAAATCCCCTGGCAATTTTTCATCCTCAGTGTCTTGACTTCATGCACACCGAGTTTGGAGACGAATGGGGGAATTCCCTAGGAGAAGTGTTTCAAATTCCTGAGCATGCGTTTCCAAACAACCCTAAATAGCCGACTTCCTGTTGGGCTGGCGTAAAACTTAGAGCACGAAAGTTGTTCGGCCCGATGAGATATATAAGTGTAGCGAGTTTCAGATTATTACATGCAAGCGTGTTTGATATATGGACAAGTGTTCAAACCCCGTTCCAGGTGGCGCTGTCGAGCCCCCCTGCCACGCCCGGGTACCAGCTTCAGCCCAGCCCTGATGGCCGCGGGTTCTGACCCGTGTGCAAAGTTTCAAGAGTTTTCGAGCATGTTAAGTGCCCCAAAAGTGCCCAAAAGGTAGTAAAATAATAATAATAATAAGTCGGAAGAATAATAATAATAAATATAGCTGCGAGCAGCGATTGCGGGCCCAAGCCGGTGGCACCGCAACCCCGGTGCCTTTAGTTACCTAAAGGCACCGGGGTGGCGGTTCCGCCGGCTTTGGCCCTTCATCGCTGCTCGCAGCTATATTTATATATATATATATATAAAAGAAGCCGGTGGCACCGCCACCCTGGTGCCTTTAGGGTTATTTTGCACAACGTGCAAAAACGTAACCCCGCTTTGACTGTCGAAAAGAAGTGTTCTGTAGAGCTTGTATCAGTGTGGGCTCTGCAAAAGTGCGCATCGAGGGCACATATCAATCAGAAAGTATGCGTGAGCAACCTTCTGAAACCTAAAATGAAAAATGAGACACCCTACATGGATTTAACGGACATATGAAATAAATACACAAGACCGAGTATTCATTTGAAGTGTGCCATTTGGGACTAGGCCTATGATTGTGAACCACAATAGCCACATATATGAGATCATTTAAATATAGAATAATTTTTTATGTCATAGCTCAATATGTTTTGCAGCACTTAAATGTGTAAATATAGAGGCCCAGTATTTATCTGGAGGTCGTTGTACAGGTTTAATAATGTAATTTTATTTTACGCTTATGTGTTCTATGATATGCAATGGAAGTAAATTTTAATGTTTAACATGGGTGTATTCACAACACATAGCATACAATATAATATAGTAAGATTATTCATCATTATGTTGTCTCTGCCTTTTCTGTTCTGCCCTGTTTTCCATTGTTCACCCTGCCTGTCTTTTTCCATTCTTAATAAAAAGCTGCAAATGGATTCCCCTGGCCTGACCCTGCCTCGTTATAACACATATGCTGCATCTGCTCGCTATCTGCCGAACGGCTCTGGTAGTTCCGCTTCAGCACTGATGATGTTGTAGGAATAGTGCCCTCTGGTTGGTCTGGATTATTAGGAATTTTTTATTTTATACAGAAAAAAAGTTATTTATAATTCAGACGAGATATATATATATATATATATATATATATATATATATATATAAAAAGACACAGAGAATATTATTTGCCTTACCTGATTAGAACAATGAAAAAATAATAATAATAACTAGGGAATCACTAAACCGAGAGAATTATTCTGATTTGATGGTACACTCAAAATATTTCACAACAAAACCTTTAAATTTAATAATATTCAGACCAGAACACGAATACAAAAATAACTATAATCAAGCCAAAACGAAATAATTTAAAACAAAACTGAAAGTAGGCTAAACGGTGTTGGGCTCATGTAAATCTCTCTTTAGAATCAAAATGTTTCAACATTTGCGATGTATTTCGATGCTAAACTATTTTTTATTATACGCTTTGTAGCTACTTCACCCACGTTCTAATATCTATAGAAAAAATCATCCTCTTCACTTGCAGAAAAATGTTTTTGGAAAAATCACAGTGGAGCGGTGCTTACTGTGAATGATACGAATTGTACGACTATTTAAATATAGAAGTGTAATTTTTATATGTTAGGTTGACTATTTTATTA
>NW_026606570.1:600000-1037500 GCF_029890125.1 Rhinichthys klamathensis goyatoka | reverse complement strand
ATTATTCGCCATAAATTCGTTTCCTCGCCACGGCCAAACCGTTCGAGATATCAAAAATCCCCTGGCAATTTTTCATCCTCAATGTCTTGACTTCATGCACACCGAGTTTGGAGACGAACGAGGGAATTCCCTAGGAGAAGTGTTTCAAATTCCTGAGCATGCGTTTCCAAACAACCCTAAATAGCCGACTTCCTGTTGGGCTGGCGTAAAACTTAGAGGGCGAAAGTTGTTCAGCCCGATGAGATCTATAAGTGTACTGAGTTTCAGATTATTACATGCAAGCGTGTTTGATATATGGACAAGTGTTCAAACCCCATTCCAGGGGGCGCTGTCGAGCCCCCCTGCCACGCCCGGGTACCAGCTTCAGCCCGGCCCTGATGGCCGCGGGTTCTGACCCGTGTGCAAAGTTTCAAGAGTTTTCGAGCACGTTAAGGGCCCCAAAAGTGCCCAAAATATTAAAAAAAAAATATAGCTGCGAGCAGCGATTACGGGCCCAAGCCGGTGGCACCGCAACCCCGGTGCCTTTAGTTACCTAAAGGCACCGGGGTGGCGGTACCACCGGCTTTGGCCCTTCATCGCTGCTCGCAGCTATATTTATATATATATATATATATATATATATATATATATATATATATATAAAGCCGGTGGCACCGCCACCCTGTGCCTTTAGGGTTATTGTGCACGACGTGCAAAAACGTAACCCTGCTTTGACTGTCGAAAAGAAGTGTGCTGTAGAGCTTGTATCAGTGTGGGCTCTGCAAAAGTGTGCATAGAGGGCACATGTCAACCACAAAGTATGCGAGAGCAACCTTCTGAAAGCTCAGGTCTACATCCAGGTCTACATCTGCCGTGTGTTTACATCATAGTAGTGAAGTTTGAAGCAATCAGGTGATTTCAAAGCTTTTTGAAAGTGACAGACTTCCTGCTCCAGTTGGTGGCGCTATAACCGGGGTGGCGGTGCCGCCGGCTTTGGCCCTTTCATCGCTGCTCGCAGCTATATTTATATATATATATATACACACACACACACACACATATATATATATATACATAAATATATATATATTGTTTTTTTAAGAGACAAGACAGAATATTACTTGCCTGATCTGATTAGAAAAATAGTGTGTGTGTGTGTGTGTGTGGCGTAATTGAACAATGTAGACATAAAGACATACTCCGTCCTTTTGTTCATACAGGACATTATTCAAACTGCAAAGTGTTTACTTATATTTGTGTACACTCGCAATAAAACACAACATTGTGCTTTTGTCAAACTATAAACTCTTGTCAAACTGTAAACTACAACTGTCACCCAACCAAAATCTCTTACAAACACACACACACACACACACACACAGTTTAAAAGCAAAAAATATCAAACAATCCTATTTAAAAACAGTCTGTGGGAGCCATCTTTTGGACATTCATCATATCGCATTGGTTTTCATTTCTTGTCATCAAACAGAGCCCTAATCTGTTTATTTTTTCAGTTACACATTCTACATTGATTAAAAAAGAAAAATCAAAGGTGTTTTTATTTTATACAGAAATAAATAATCTATCATTCAGATGAGAATAAAGTTAGTGTTAGTTCAAATTTTAAGGAAAACAAATATATGATCTGAAATATAGCACATTCATTTATAATTCATTCAGGTTCGATTACCAAACATACAATCTTAATGTAATTTAAAGCAAACAATACATTTAAAATATATGGGTTGTATGACTATTTTTTAATATAAAAAGATATATATCCAAAAAGACAAGGCCTAAAGTTTAACAAGGGTTAAACTCTTATCACTGTAACAGACACAATCACACACACAATCACACACACACACACAAGTCAAATCACTTACATTTTAGATGCAATATTGACTTTTTTTCTGTTTCAGCAGCGAAAATAGTTAAACAAAGATCACAGCAGAACCATCGCGCATCTCACAGCAACGCATTCTCATTACTGAATGATTCAGCATTTTGAACGAATCGGTTGACTCAAAGATTCAATGACCAATCAATCCATAAACATCTATCTCATAAGTGTTTACTTATATTTGTGAACAATCGCAATAAAACACAACATTGTGCTTTTGTCAAACTGTAAACTACAACTGTCACCCAACCAAAATCTCTTTTTTATTTTATACAGAAATAAATAATCTATCATTCAGATGAGAATAAAGTTAGTGTTAGGTCAAATTTTAAGGAAAACTCTGAAATATAGCACATTCATTTAAAATTCATTCAGGTTCAATTACCAAACATACAAATCTTAATGTAATTTAAAGCAAACAATACATTTAAAATATATGGGTTGTATGCCTATTTTTTTTATATAAAAAGATATATATCCAAAAAGTAACAGACACAATCATACACACACACACACACACACACACACACACACACACACACACACACACACACACACACACACACACACACACACACACACACACAGACACACACACACAAGTCAAATCACTTACATTTTATATGCAATATTGACTTTTTTCTGTTTCAGCAGTGAAACTAGTTAAACAAAGATCACAGCAGAACCATCGAGCATCTCACAGCAACGTGTTTTCTCATTACTGAATGATTCAGCATTTTGAACGAATCGGTTGACTCAAAGATTCAATGACCAATCCATAATCTGTCTCATTCATGAATGACTCAGCCGTTCGAACGAATCGTTCGAACAAATGAATCAATGACTCGCTCATTAAGACGGTCGCCTGGCGACACCTAATGACGGCTTAGTGATATGTTTAAAAGTATCATTCTTTCAAACGATTGTTAATTAAAGGTCCAATATGTAATAATTTTGTAATAAAATATCCAAAAATCACTTGCACAGTGTGATATATTTCCTGCAGTTGTGTACTTACAATATCCCAAAAGTCTCCAAAGATTTTTTATTTCAGAGAAATTCCAATTTTAAATAAGTGGCAGTCCCGGCCAACAAATGTCGCATGTCAATGACGCAATATCCGCCTTAACCTCGGTTTCCGCTCGCACTGCCATGGCCATGACGTAACCATGGCGACAGACGTGGACAACTGGTAGTGCGTAACGTTTAGCGGCACGCAGTTCTTGTTTCGTTCAAACATAGACCATGGCAAGCAGACTTTGGGACAAACAAGGAGAACTAAAATGAGGATCAATATCAGCGTGGCGTTTTTGAGATGCCTAGAGCTCCACGTCCGCGACTAACTTGGACTTGACAGAGCTTCACGAGTCACGACTTGACAGCTTTATTAGACAGGTGAGCAAATGTACTACATACAACAAATCAATGTTATAACGTTAGCTCAACATGATGAAATGTTAGAATATGGTCAGTATGTTATTCTAATGTTGATCTAGCTTACCTTGCTAGTTTCGTATAGCAAACGAACTAACACATAGAATAACGTTATAACTTTCAACACACATTTAAATGCAGTTTAGTGTGATAGTGTTACATTAGACCAAGTGAAGCAGCGCTGCATTACCTCACAAGTTTAATTCGTCTAATAAACTGACCTGTGTGTGTAATCCAGCTCTAAATGTCCTTATTCCTTTCTATTCGCGGGACTCGCGTGTAAGTCCCGCGGATACAGTGTTATGAAGCAGGTCGCGACTCGCGATTGCTAAAGAGACGATATCTGTCTCTTTCGCAATCGCGACCTGCTTCATAACACTGTAATGTTAAAAAACATGAAGGTTTGCACTCATCCATAAACATTATTATATCCATCAGCTTGACAGCAAGTCCCATCATTCAGCTGTTCACTGCGTCATACACATACGCCTTTGTTATTGTTGGAAACTGCGCCCTCTTGTGGCGAAAAAACTTACATATTGTATCTTTAACTCATATTTGAAACATAAGCTATATATATATATATACACACATATATATACACAAAAATAAAATAAAAATACATTTGAAGCGTGTTTGCTTACTAAATTGTGAGCGGAACGAAAGTTGCAGCAAATATCAGCAACAGGAGTCAAATTTCATTAATCACGAGAGTGCAGAGCTGACTGAAAAGATGATGACGGAATAGGCTATTTTATGTAAAAGCCCCTATTTAAGCGAATCTATCATTGTACTATTTTGTTGTTGTGTTTTCCGTGAAAAATAATAGACTATTGAACTCACAATTCAAGCAATCGGCCCCGTTATTGCACTAATTTTAAAGTAACACTAAAAAGTATGCGGCTGCACTGGCATTCATAATGGTGCGCGTCCATGGCGACGAGCGAGCAGAACAGAGCGAACGTTTTTTAGTTCATTCCTACTTCCATAGGAATTCCCTCAAGCGCTCTGCAAGCGCAACCCTTATCAATGTCCGTGTGGACGTCCGTATTTAAAAGCTCTCGGTCCTCAGTCACATGCTTGCCAAATATATGTATAAATATCATTTTGGACACAAGAGGGCAGTATGGCCCTATGTATAATTTTGTGTTTAAACTAACTATCACTAGAAGAGCCCCTCCCCCCCTCCCCACACAGACACACACACACACGCACACACAGTTCGCCCGCGCCTCTCTCTCACACGCACACACACACACACACACACACACACACACACACACACTCCAGCATTGCAATCTTGAGATCGCAGCTTGTTCATTATGCTGCGTTCACACCAAACTTTTATACTCTTTTGTTGTTGTGGTTTCCATGAAGAATAATAGGCTATTGAACTCACAATTCAAGCAATCGGCCCCAGAAAAGGCGCTAATTTTAAAATGAAACTAACGGCTGCACGGGCATTCATAACGGTGCGCGTCCACGGCGATGAGCGAGCAGAACTTTAGTTAATTCCTACTTCCATAGGAATTCCCTCGAGCGCTCTGCACGTGGCCATTATCAATGTCCCGTATTTAAAAGCTCTCGGTCCTCAAGTCACATACCAAATATATGTATAATGTATATATAAATATAATTTTGGACACAAGAGGGCAGTATGGCCCTATGTATAATTTTGTGTTTAAACTAAAAGAGCCCCTCCCCCCCACAGACACAGACACACACACACACACACACGGCAGGGTGCATTCTCTCTGTCAGAGGGAGAGGGAGAGAAAATTCTCAGAAACATCCACATTCAAACTAAAATATCTGACTTCCTCTTGGTCTGAGCTAATGACAGTTAATTAGAAAGTTGTCCGGCTTGATCTGAACAATAAGCGTACTGAGTTATATGATTGTAGGTAAAACTATCAAACTAACACCCCCACTTTTGTCAAAAGGTGGCGCTACTGAGTCCCTGCACCATGCCCGTTTTTGAAACTTTGCACATGTCTACTGGCTAATAAATCTGATCTGTCTGTCGAGTTTCATGCAATTTCAAGCAATTTCAGGCATGCTAAGAGTCTCAAAAGCATAAGAAAAGAATATTAAAGTTTGATGCATTGCCATGGCAACATTATCTAAGATATCAAGAATCCATTCACAGGTCTACATCTGGCGTGTGTTTACATTATAGTAGTGAAGTTTGAAGCAAATCGGGTAAAAATAAGAGGGTGATTTCAAAGCATTTTGAAAGTGACACACTTCCTGCTGCCAGTTGGTGGCGCTATAACTTTGACTCACAATAGTCACATCCATGTGATCGGCCTCTTACAGCGAACACACTGCTGAAGTTTCATCAAGATCAGTCAATGTATGCAGAAGTTATAACACACTTCCTGTTTCCATTATTCGCCATAAATTCGTTTCCTCGCCACGGCCACACCGTTCGAGATATCAAAAATCCGTTCGCAATTTGGGATCCTCAATTTCTTGACTTCATGCACACCGAGTTTGGAGACGAACGGCGGAATTCCCTAGGAGAAGTGTTTCAAATTCCTGAGCATGCGTTTCCAAACAACCCTAAATAGCCGACTTCCTGTTGGGCTGGCGTAAAAAGTAAGAGCATGAAGGATATATGAACCGATGAGGTCTATATGTGTACCGAGTTTCAAATTATTACATGAAAGCATGTTTGATTTATAGACCCAGTTTTCGGACCGCGTTCCAGGGGGCGCTGTCGAGCCCCCCTGCCACGCCCGGGTACCATCTTCAGCCCGGCCCTGATGGCCGCGGGTTCTGACCCGTGTGCAAAGTTTCAAGAGTTTTTGAGCACGTTAAGGGCCCCAAAAGTGCCCGAAAGGTTGATAGAAAAAGAATAATAATAATAATAAATAATCCTTAGGAAAACAATAGGGCCTTCGCCTTTTCAAGGCTTGGGCCCTAAAAATAATAAAGAAGAAGAATAGCAAAATATAGCTGCGAGCAGCGATTACGGGCCCAAGCCGGTGGCACCGCAACCCCGGTGCCTTTAGTTACCTAAAGGCACCGGGGTGGCGGTGCCGCCGGCTTTGGCCCTTCATCGCTGCTCGCAGCTATATTTATATATATATATATATATATATATATATATATATATATATATATATATATATATATATATATATATATATATATATATATATATATATATAAAAAGCCGGTGGCACCGCCACCCTGGTGCCTTTAGGGTTATTGTGCACGACGTGACACAAAATATCTGCTCGCTATCTGCCGAACGGCTCTGGTAGTTCCGCTTCAGCACTGATGATGTTGTAGAAATAGTGCGCTCTGGTTGGTCTGGATTATTCTGGATTTTTTATTTTATACAGAAATAAGTTATTTATAATTCAGATGAGAATAAAGTTAGTGTTGATTAAAATGAAGGAAAACAAATATATTGATCTGAAATATAGAACATTAATTTTAAATTTATTTAGGTTCAATTACCAAACATACAATCTTAATTTAATTTAAAGCAAACAATACATTTAAAATATATTGGTTGTATGCACTTTTTTTATATAAAAAAAAGATATATATCCAAAAAGACAAGGCCTTAAAGAGTTAAACTCTTGTCACTGTAACAGACACAATCTCTCTCTCACACACACACACACACACACACACAAACACACGTCAAGTCACTTACATTTTAGATGCAATATTGAATAAGCAGAAAAATCGGATTTTCTGCTCTGAAAATATAAATTAGCTTAAAAATTAAATAAGCACTTTGAATATTCTAAACAGAATAAGCACTAGTCGCTAATGTATAAGTACTAGTACTTAATGGAATAGATACTAGTATCTAAAAAATAAGTACTAGTAGCATGAAAATAGAGACTAGTAGGTTAAAATGATTAAATGTTAAAACGGCTTGCCATATTGGCTCAGAGATAGAGAGAGAGAGAGAGAGAGAGAGAGAGAGAGAGAGAGAGAGAGAGAGAGAGAGAGAGAGAGAGAGAGAGAAAATTACCTTTTAGATACTAGTACCTATTAATAGATACTAGTATTTAGGCTCTAGATCCACTCCGAAAGTCACTTCGTGATCATTTAACCGCTTCATTTGAGAAAAACTATCATTATGACATAAACAAACAAACTCAAAAGGTCTTCACGGCAACCCGTCAAAATAAAAGTTCGGTTTAACTTGACAGAAATATATTACCGTTGTACAGTAGAATTTAGATATGTCCCAATGTAATAATACTAACACTAATCCAAATAAATTATCATCAAAACTGAATTTAAGGAATAATCCATGTTTTAATTTTAAAGTCCCCGTGAACCGGAAGTTGCAAACGACTTTTCTCCAGTGTTGTGACGTATTTCCGAGAGAAACGGAATACTAAATGAGGCAAAATGGTGGGCGTGGCTTTTTCCCCAACTAGCACCTGATTGGATCTAGAAAAGTAGGTGTTTTCATTCAGCCTGTCTACTGTCAGTTGGAGGGGCGTGATTACGGATGTTAAGAAGACGCCCAAACCGTGAAACCTACGTCATCAGGCAAGGTCCTCCAACGCAGAGGGGAGGGGAAATTTCAGATTTTGATTAAAGATTACGAAGCCAAACAATTTTTTTTGTGTGGATTGACTTGCATGGATGAATTGTTAACCACAAAACGATCAATTTAAGCAAACAAAGTAAGTATGGTCAATTTTGAATTCATGGGGACTTTAACAGTAAAGCTCATTGTGCAGCACGTTATTTGACAAAAAGTTTATTTAATTTCATATGATTAAAATTGATGATAAATGATCAAATTTGTGTTTTATGTCTTCATTTTATTACCAGAAAAAACACAACACAGAATTAGTGTGACATTTTTTTTCATATTTTTTTTAAAATGTTGTATACGTTTAATGATTCATAATACACTATTTCAATTAATTAGACATGCTTTTTGATTGCTAAAAAATTTACACCACGTATTCGTAATACACCCGCTCCGCAACACTAGCAGTTCCCCCAATCCCCCCCCCACCCCTGAAAAAAAATCCTAGGGGAAACACTGGGCATTCATAACGGTGCGCGTCCATGGCGACGAGCGAGCAGAGCTGAGCGAACGTTTAGTTAATTTATTCATTCGAGCGCTCTGCAAGAGCCACCATTATCAATGTGGACGTCCGTATTTAAAAGCTCTCGATCCTCAGTCACATACCAAATATGTATATAATTTTGAACACAAGAGGGCAGTATGGCCCTATGTATGAGTTGGTGTTTAAACTAAACTATCACTCAAAGAGCCCCCCCCCCCCCCCCCCCCCCTCCCCTCCTCCCCTCCCCACACAGACACACACACACACACACACAAACAGAATGGCAGGGGGACAAGAAATCCATTCAAACTACAATATCTGACTTTCTGTTGCTCTGAGCTAATGACTTTAAATTAGAAAGTCGATTGGCTTGATGAGAACAATATGCGTGGCAAGTTTTGTAACAGTAGGTAAAACGAGCAAAGTTATAACACACTTTATGTGTCCTTTTTTAGTCATAAAATTAATTTCCTCGCCACGGCCAAACCGTGCGAGATATAAAAAATCCCTCCGGAATTTAGCATCATCAATGTCTTGACGTCATGCTGACCGAGTTTGCTTGAAATCCGATCAATTCCCAAGGAGAATTAAATAGAATTTCAGGGGTATGCGTTTCCAAACAAACCATGATAGCCGGCTTCCTGTTGGGATGTTGTAAAACTTAGAGCACGAAAGTTGTTCAACCCAATGAGATCTATAAGTGTACCGAGTTTCATATTATTACATGCAAGTGTCTTTGATTTATGGACAAGTGTTCGAATCCCAGTCCAGGGGGCGCTGTCGGTCCGCCCTGCCACGCCCGGGTACCAGCTTCAGTCCGGCCCTGATGGCCACGGGTTCTGACCCGTGTGCAAAGTTTGAAGAGTTTTAGAGGATGTTAAGGGCCCCAAAAGCCCCCAAAACCTTGATCAACAATAATTAAAAGCTTTGTCACTCAAACAGACACATCCCCCTCCCCCACAGACACAGAGGTATGCAGAGAGAGGGAGAGAGGGAGAGAGGGACAGAGATTACTCCAAAACATCCCATTCTTACCAAAATATCTGACTTCCTGTTGTTCGGAACCAAAATCTGTAAATTAGAAAGTTGTCCGGCTTGATCTGAACAATATCCCTACCGAGTTTTAAGATTGCAGGTAAAACTATGAAACTAACCCTCTCACTTTTGTCAAAAGGTGGCGCTACTGAGTCCCTGCACCACGCCCGTTCCTGAAACTTTGCACATGTCTACTGGCTAATATATGTGACATGTCTGTCGAGTTTCATGCAATTTCAAGCATGCTAAGAGTCTCAAAAGCATCAAAAAAGAATTTTAAAGTTTGATGTGTTGCCACGGCAACAGTATCAAAGATATCAAGAATCCATTCACAGGTCTACATATGGCGTATGTTTACATTATACAGATGAAGTTTGAAGCAAATTGGGTTAAAATAAGAGGGTGATTTCGAAGCATTTTGAAAGTGACACACTTCCTGCTGCCAGTTGGTGGCGCTATAACTTTGACTCACAAAAGTCACATCCATGTGATCGGCCTCTTACAGCGAACACACTGCTGAAGTTTCATCAAGATCAGTTAATGTATGCAGAAGTTATAACACACTTCCTGTTTCACGTTTCTCGCCATAATTTCGTTTCCTCGCCACGGCCAAACCGTTCGAGATATCAAAAATCCCCTCGCAATTTTTCATCCTCAATGTCTTGACTTCATGCACACCGAGTTTGGAGACGAACGGCGGAATTCCCTAGGAGAAGTGTTTCAAATTCCTGAGCATGCGTTTCCAAACAACCCTAAATAGCCGACTTCCTGTTGGGCTGGCGTAAAAAGTAAGAGCATGAAGGATATATGAACCGATGAGATCTATATGTGTACCAAGTTTCAAATTATTACATGAAAGCGTGTTTGATTTATAGACCCAGTTTTCGGACCGCGTTCCAGGGGGCGCTGTCGAGCCCCCCTGCCACGCCCGGGTACCATCTTCAGCCCGGCCCTGATGGCCGCGGGTTCTGACCCGTGTGCAAAGTTTCAAGAGTTTTTGAGCACGTTAAGGGCCCCAAAAGTGGCCAAAAGGTTGATAGAAAAAGAATAATAATAATAAATATAGCTGCGAGCAGCGATTACGGGCCCAAGCCGGTGGCACCGCAACGACGGTGCCTTTAGTTACCTAAAGGCACCGGAGTGGTGGCGCCGCCGGCTTTGGCCCTTCATCGCTGCTCGCAGCTATATTTATATATATATATATATATATATAAACAAGCCGGTGGCACCGCCACCCCGGTGCCTTTGGGGTTACTGTGCATGACGGGCAATAACGTAACCCCGCTTTGACCTTTGAGAAGATGTGTGCTGTAGAGCTTGCATTGGTGTGGGCTCTGCAAAAGTGTGCATTGAGGGCACATATCAACCACAAAGTATGCGTGAGCAACCTTCTGAAACCTAAAATGAAAAATGAGACACCCTACGGTCTCATGGACTTAATGGACACATGAAATAAGTACACAAGTTTGAAAGTTATATGAAGTGTGCCAAGACAGAATATTTGCCTGATCTGATTAGAAAAATAGTTTGTGTGTGTGTGTGTGTGAGGCGTGATTGAACAATGTAGACATAAAAGCATACTCCGTCCTTTTGTTCATACAGGACATTATTCAAACTGCAAAGTGTTTACTTATATTTGTGTACAATCGCAATAAAACACAACATTGTGCTTTTGTCAAACTGTACTGCTAAACTACAACTGTCACCCAACCAAAATCTCTTACACACACTCACACACACACACACACACACACATAGTTTAAAAGCAAAAAAATCTTTTGGACATTCATCATATTGCATTGGTTTTCATTTCTTGTCCTCGAACAGAGCCCTAATCTGTTTATTTTTTCAGTTACACATTCTACATTGATTAAAAAAGAAAAATCAAATGTGTTTTTATTTTATACATAAATAAATAATCTATCATTCAGATGAGAATAAAGTTAGTGTTAGTTCAAATTTTAAGGAAAACAAATATATGATCTGAAATATAGCACATTCATTTAAAATTCATTCAGGTTCAATTACCAAACATACAAATCTCAATGTAATTTAAAGCAAACAATACATTTAAAATATATGGGTTGTATGCTATTTTTTTATATAAAAAGATATATATCCAAAAAGACAAGGCCTAAACTTTAACAAGGGTTAAACAATCACTGTAACACACACACACACACACACACACACACACACACACACACACACACACACACACACACACACACACACACACACACACACACACACGTCAAATCACTTACATTTTAGATGCAATATTGACTTTTTTTCTGTTTCAGCAGCGAAAATAGTTAAACAAAGATCACAGCAGAACCATCGAGGATCTCACAGCAACGCGTTCTCATTACTGAATGATTCAGCATTTTGAACGAATCGGTTGACTCAAAGATTCAACGACCAATCCATAATCTGTCTCATTCATGAATGACTCAGCCGTTCGAACGAATCGTTTGAACGAATGAATCAATGACTCGCTCATTAAGACGGTCGCCTGGCGACACCTAATGACGGTTTAGTGATATGTTTAAAAGTATCATTCTTTCCAACGATTGTTAATTAACTCATATTTGAAACATAAGCTATATATATATATATATATATACACACACATGTATACACAAAAATAAAATAAAAACACATTTGAAGCGTGTTTGCTAACTAAATTGTGAGCTGAACGAAAGTTGCAGCAAAGATCAGCAACAGGAGTCAAAATTCATTAATCACGAGAGTGAAGAGCTGACTGAAAAAAATGATGACGGAATATTTTGTGTAAAAGCGCCTATTTAAGCGAATCTGTCATTTACTCATTTGTTGTTGTGTTTTACCTGAAAACCGGAAACAATCGGCCCCCGATATGGTGCTAATTTTAAAGTGACACTAAAAAGTATGCGGCTGCACTGGCATTCATAACGGTGCGCGTCCATGGCGACGAGCGAGCAGAACAGAGCGAATGTTTTTTCATTTCTACTTCCATAGAAATTCATTCGAGCGCACTGCGAGCGCCACCACTATAAATGTCCGTGCGGACGTCCTTATACTTTACTTTCACTTTTATATTAGCGATTTAAAAGGCCTCGCTGGTGTCTAACGTCGATTAACCGGTGGGAAAAGATCCTCACAGCCACATACCTAATATATTTATATTTAATTACAATAACCATACCTGATAAAAAAGTTTTATGTACTGAGTTGATATCATTTTGGACACAAGAGGGCAGTATAGCCCTTTGTATTACTTGATGTATTTATTTTTTAACTGAATAGCACATTCTAGCTGTTTTTAAACTTGTACATTATTCTTAAATTGAAAACAAGAATAAAATGGGTTTAGTTCTGATATTTGTGTAATTTTATCTAGAAATAAATGGTGTATAATTAATTTTTTAGAAGATATGAGGCTTTTAGTGTTTACTTTTTTGACATTACTTGAATCCCTCGCCATAGCAAAACAATTTGAGATATTCAATAGCCATTCACAATTTAGCTTCTTTAATGTATTTTCATCATGCTGAAAAAGTTTGGTGGGAATTGAATAAACCACTTAAGAGGAGTGGGTAAAAAAATCAGAGGCTGATTTTGCCAAAAATCCACATTAAAACCAAAATAGCCCACTTCCTGTTGGGCTGGCTTAAAGTTGTTTGGCCCGATGAGATCTATATGTGTACCGAGTTTCATAATATTACATACAAGTGTGTTTAATTTATGGACCAAATTTTCTGACCAAGTTTATGGACCAAGTTAATTTAATTAATAAACTAATTATATAAAACTATTTTCAATGCACTACAATCCAACTGGTTATATGCCTTTACTTATTAATACAACTTATTTAAAAAATACAAGGCGTAAGACATTTATTTTCTTTTTAAATGCAGGCCAGACCAAACAGCAGTGAAATGGTTAATCTAGCCCCCCTCCCCCTCCCCACACTCACAGACACACACACACACAGAGACGTAGGCTCAGAGAGAGGGAGACATAAAATGACAATTTTCAAACCAAAATATCTGACTTCATGTTGGTTGGAGCTATTGAGTGCAAATTAGAAAGTTGTCTGGCTGGAGGAGAACAATACACATACCGATTTTTATTACTGTAGATAAAATTAATCCCCCCACTTTTGACAAAAGGTGGCGCTACTGAGCCCCTCACCACGCCCGTTTCTGAAACTTTGCACATGTCTACTGGCTAATAAATGTGATGTGTCTGTCGAGTTTCATGCAATTTCAAGTATGCTAAGAGTCTCAAAAGCATAAAAAAAGAATATTAAAGTTTGATGCGTTGCCACGACAACAGTATCTAAGATATCAAGAATCCATTCACAGGTCTACATCTGCCGTGTGTTTACATTATAGTAGTGAAGTTTGAAGCAAATCGGGTTAAAATAAGAGGGTGATTTCAAAGCATTTTGAAAGTGACACACTTCCTTCTGCCAGTTGGTGGCGCTATAACTTTAACTCACAAGAGTCACATCCATGTGATCGGCCTCTTACAACGAACACACTACTGAAGTTTCATCAAGATCAGTTAATGTATGAAGAAGTTATAACACACTTCCTGTTTCCATTATTCGCCATAATTTCGTTTCCTCGCCACGGCCAAACCGTTCGAGATATCAAAAATCCCCTGGCAATTTTTCATCCTCAATTGCTTGACTTCATGCACACCGAGTTTGGTGGTGATTGGACGAATTTCCTAGGAGAAGTGTTTCGAATTCCATTGCATGCGTTTCCAAACAACCCTAAATAGCCGACTTCCTGTTGGGCTGGGGTAAAAAGTAAATGCACGAAGGATATATGAACCGATGAGATCTATATGTGTACCGAGTTTCATATTATTACATGCAAGCATGTTTGATTTATGGACCAAGGTTTCGGACCCTGTTCAAGGGGGCGCTGTCGAGCCCCCCTGCCACGCCCGGGTACCATCTTCAGCCCGGCCCTGATGGTTGCGGGTTCTGACCAGTGTGCAAAGTTTCAAGAGTTTTTGAGCACGTTAAGGGCCCCAAAAGTGCCCGAAAGGTTGATAAAAAATAATAATAAAATATAGCTGCGAGCAGCGATTACGGGCCCAAGCCGGTGGCACCGCAACCCCGGTGCCTTTAGTTACCTAAAGGCACCGGAGTGGCGGTGCCGCCGGCTTTGGCCCTTCATCGCTGCTCGCAGCTATATTTATATATATATATATATATATATATATATAAACAAGCCGGTGGCACCGCCACCCTGGTGCCTTAAGGGTTACTGTGCATGACGGGTAATAACTTAACCCCGCTTTGACTGTTGAGAAGATGTGTGCTGTAGAGCTTGCATTGGTGTGGGCTCTGCAAAAGTGTGCATTGAGGGCACATATCATATGCGTGAGCAAACTTCTGAATCCTAAAATGAAAAATGAGACACCCTACGGTCTCATGGACTTAATGGACACATGAAATAAGTACACAAGATTGAAAGTTATATGAAGTGTGCCAAGACAGAATATTACTTGCCTGATCTGATTAGAAAAATTGTTTGTGTGTGTGTGTGTGTGTGTGTGTGTGTGTGTGTGTGTGTGTGTGTGTGTGTGTGTGTGTGTGTGTGTGAGACGTGATTGAACAATGTAGACATAAAAACATACTCCGTCCTTTTGTTCATACAGGACATTATTCAAACTGCAAACTGTTTACTTATATTTGTGTACAATCGCAATAAAACACAACATTGTGCTTTTGTCAAACTGTAAACTACAAATGTCACCCAACCAAAATCTCTTACACACACACACACACACACACACACACACACACACACACACACACATACACGTAGTTTAAAAGCAAAAAAATCTTTTGGACATTCATCATATTGCATTGGTTTTCATTTCTTGTTCTCGAACAGAGCCCTAATCTGTTTATTTTTTCAGTTACACATTCTACATTGATTAAAAAAGAAAAATCAAATGTGTTTTTATTATATACAGAAATAAATAATCTATCATTCAGATGAGAATAAAGTTAGTGTTAGTTTAAATTTTAAGGAAAACAAATATATGATCTGATATATAGCACATTAATTTAAAATTCATTCAGGTTCAATTACCAAACATACAAATCTTAATGTAATTTAAAGCAAACAATACATTTAAAATATATGGGTTGTATGCCTATTTTTTTATATAAAAAGATATATATCCAAAAAGACAAGGCCTAAACTTTAACAAGGGTTAAACAATCACTGTAACAGACACAATCACACACACACACACACACACACACACACACACACACACACACACACACACACACACACACACACACACACACACACACACACACACACACACACACACACACACACACACACACACACACACAAGTCAAATCACTTACATTTTAGATGCAATATTGACTTTTTTCTGTTTCAGCAGCGAAAATAGTTAAACAAAGATCACAGCAGAACCATCGAGCATCTCACAGCAACGCGTTCTCATTACTGAATGATTCAGCATTTTGAACGAATCGGTTGACTCAAAGATTCAATGACCAATCCATAAACATCTGTCTCATTCATGAATGACTCAGCCGTTCGAACGAATTGTTTGAACGAATGAATCAATGACTCGCTCATTAAGACGGTCGCCTGGCGACACCTAATGACGGTTTAGTGATATGTTTAAAAGTATCATTCTTCCCAACGATTTTTAATTGACTTATATTTAAAACAATCTCATAACATTATTTAATGCATTGTTATTTTTCAGTGTAAACGATTTAATTTGATCAGCCCTACCTAGGGTAAAAGCCATATAGTGTCTTATCATTCTAAATAATTGAATTTATTGATCAAATTTACAAATTAAAAATGAAAGATGAAGCATACATTTAATAAGACTGGACCGGGGTGCCCTGCATATATTACAATTTGCAGATTTAAATATACCATTGCCCCCGACCGTCAATTTGATGTGTGTGTTTGTGTGTGTGTGTGTGTGTGTGTGTGTGTGTGTGTTTAATACAATCATTTAGTCACTACAATTAAAACCTGAACAGGTTTGCTTACTAAATTGTGAGCTGAACGAAAGTTGCAGCAAAGATCAGCAACCGGAGTCAAATTTCATTAATCACGAGTTGAGAGTGAGCGTCTCTCTCTGCTGTGTTATGCTGCATCACACGGCACGGGCATCCATAACGCTGCGCGTCCACGACGATGAGCGAGCAGAACAGAGTGAACGTTTTTTAGTTCATTCCTACTTCCATAGGAATTCCCTCGAGCGCTCTGCACGCGCCACCATTATCAATGTCCGTGTGGACGTCCGCGATCGAACAGTGGAAACATTGGCTACTCCGTCATTTTATTCAAGAAGATCATTCAAACTGCAAAGTGTTTACTTATTTTTGGATACTCGCAATCAAACACAACATTGTGATTTTGTAAAATACATTCAAGAAATCCGCCCCCGAACCGGGGCTTCTTTTAAAATGAAACGAAAATGCTCACAGCTGCACGTCTTGTGGAGACGTCCGTTACTTTCGCTTTCAAGTTAGCGATTTTAAAGCCCCCAGCGGAGTCACGGTGGGAAAATATTCCCATAGTAGCATCCCTACAATTTAATACAATTGGCCTACCTGATTTTGAACACAAGAGGGCAGTAAAGCACTATGAATGATTTTTATTTTTTTATTTTTTTGGCTAAACAACCATTCTGGCTGTTTTTAAACTAAAAAAGGAATACAATGGGTTTAGTTCTAATATTAGTATAATTTTATAGAAAAATAAATGGTGTATAATTACATTTTAGAAAGATATGAGACATTTCCTGATTCTTTTTGACATAATCCCTCGCCATAGCAAAACCGTTTGAGATATTCAATATCCGTTCACAATTTAGCATATTTAATGTATTTTCATCAAGTTGAAAAAGTTTTGTAACTGTAGATGAAACTAACCCCCCCCCCCCCACACACACACACACTTTTGTCACAAAAGGTGGCGCTACTTAGCCCCTGCACCACGCCCGTTTCTGAAACTTTGCACATGTCTACTGGCTAATAAATGTGATCTGTCTGTCGAGTTTCATGCAATTTTAAGCAGTTTCAGGCATGCTAAGAGTCTCAAAAGTATCCAAAAAGAATATTAAAGTTTGATGCGTTGCCATGGCAACAGTATCTAAGATATCAATAATCCTTTCACAGGTCTACATCTGGCGAGTGTTTACATTATACACATCAAGTTTGAAGCAAATCGGGTAAAAATAAGAGGGTGATTTCAAAGCATTTTGAAAGTGACACACTTCCTGCTGCCAGTTGGTGGCGCTATAACTTTGACTCACAATAGTCACATCCATGTGACCGGCCTCTTACAGCGAACACACTGTTGAAGTTTCATCAAGATCAGTTAATGTATGCAGAAGTTATAACACACTTCCTGTTTCCATTATTCGCCATAAATTCGTTTCCTCGTCACGGCCAAACCGTTTGAGATATCAGAAATCCCCTGGCAATTTTTCATCCTCAATGTCTTGACATCATGCTGACCGAGTTTCGTTGCGATTGGTTGAATTCTCTAGGAGGAGTATATCGAATTCCAGGGGCATACGCTTCCAAACAAACCATAATAGCCGACTTCCTGTTGGGCTGGGGTAAAAAGTAAAAGTACAAAGGATATATAAACCGATGAGATCTACATGTGTACCGAGTTTCATATTATTACATGCAAGCGTGTTTGATTTATGGACCAAGTTTTCGGACCCCGTTCCAGGGGGCGCTGTCGAGCCCCCCTGCCACGCCCGGGTACCAGCTTCAGCCCTACCCCTGATGGCCGCGGGTTCTGACCTGTGTGCAAAGTTTCAAGAGTTTTCGTGCACGTTAAGAGCCCCAAAAGTGCCCGGATAGTCGTTAGAATAATAATAATAATAATAATAATAATAAATATAGCTGCGAGCAGCGATTACGGGCCCAAGCCGGTGGCACCGCAACCCCGGTGCCTTTAGTTACCTAAAGGCACCGGGGTGGCGGTACCACCGGCTTTGGCCCTTCATCGCTGCTCGCAGCTATATTTATTTATATATATATATATATATATATATATAAAGCCGGTGGCACCGCCACCCTGGTGCCTTTAGGGTTATTGTGCACGACGTGCAAAAACGTAACCCTGCTTTGACTGTCGAAAAGAAGTGTGCTGTAGAGCTTGTATCAGTGTGGGCTCTGCAAAAGTGTGCATTGAGGGCACATGTCAACCACAAAGTATGCGAGAGCAACCTTCTGAAAGGTCAGGTCTACATCCAGGTCTACATCTGCCGTGTGTTTACATCATAGTAGTGAAGTTTGAAGCAATCAGGTGATTTCAAAGCTTTTTGAAAGTGACAGACTTCCTGCTGCCAGTTGGTGGCGCTATAACCGGGGTGGCGGTGCCGCCGGCTTTGGCCCTTTCAGCTATATTTATATATATATATACACACACACACACACACATATATATATATATATATATATATATATATATATATATATACATAAATGTATATATATTGTTTTTTTAAGAGACAAGACAGAATATTACTTGCCTGATCTGATTAGAAAAATAGTGTTTGTGTGTGTGTGTGTGTGTGTGTGTGTGGCGTAATTGAACAATGTAGACATAAAGACATACTCCGTCCTTTTGTTCATACAGGACATTATTCAAACTGCAAAGTGTTTACTTATATTTGTGTACACTCGCAATAAAACACAACATTGTGCTTTTGTCAAACTATAAACTCTTGTCAAACTGTAAACTACAACTGTCACCCAACCAAAATCTCTTACACACACACACACACACACACACAGTTTAAAAGCAAAAAATATCAAACAATCCTATTTAAAAACAGTCTGTGGGAGCCATCTTTTGGACATTCATCATATCGCATTGGTTTTCATTTCTTGTCATCAAACAGAGCCCTAATCTGTTTATTTTTTCAGTTACACATTCTACATTGATTAAAAAAGAAAAATCAAATGTGTTTTTATTTTATACAGAAATAAATAATCTATCATTCAGATGAGAATAAAGTTAGTGTTAGTTCAAATTTTAAGGAAAACAAATATATGATCTGAAATATAGCACATTCATTTAAAATTCATTCAGGTTCAATTACCAAACATACAATCTTAATGTAATTTAAAGCAAACAATACATTTAAAATATATGGGTTGAATGACTATTTTTTAATATAAAAAGATACAGTAGGTACTCAACCAGAATGCCTATTACCGCCGCGACTCGTGCCGCGGCAAATCCACCGCGGCAAAAATAAACTAGTCGCATTTCAAAGTCCTTCGCGAAATGACCGCCAGGTGGCGCAAAGGGGCATTTAGCAAAACAGCCGCAATTGCTGCATTTTGAAACGGGCTAATGTCAATTAACAGTAAGGATG
Organism: Rhinichthys klamathensis goyatoka; assembly: GCF_029890125.1. Classification (NCBI taxonomy): domain Eukaryota; kingdom Metazoa; phylum Chordata; class Actinopteri; order Cypriniformes; family Leuciscidae; genus Rhinichthys; species Rhinichthys klamathensis. The sequence continues at coordinate 1,017,667 of NW_026606570.1, read as the reverse complement.
AAATAGTTGAGACTGATTGAATATGTAAAAAATAAAATAAAAATAAACAAACGAAAGAGAATAGAACAAACCTTTAGAACAAAAAAATAATAATAATAAAAATATAAATAGTTTAACCTATAGGCTAACAGATTCAGTTAAATTAAACGAAAGCAAAACGTAAAGTAAAAGTAGGCTACATTTAAACAGAATATAACAAACTTTTAGAGCAGAACATTTTATGAATCAAAAGTTAAAATAGGCCTCTCTCGCAATTAGGTGCAATGACGCTAAACTATTGAGGAATGAGAGGATTGAAGAAGAGCGCTTCTCTCGTGTGCGCGCACTGACTGCTGAACTACCGAACTTCTGGGAAATTCTCAGTGAGAAAAGTTGTGGTCGAGTGGTAGAACTTAGGTTTCAATAATTTTGATGACACGGGTTCAAATCCTGTCCAAACACGGTAGCCTACTTATAAAATACAATTCCATGCATTTTTCCATTTTACACAAAGGAACAAATATTATCCACAAGATTGACTGAATTTATATCAATCTGTATAATAATTCCAATCGTAATTTCAAAAGCAGTTCTGTTAAAAAAACAGAAAAAAAAAAAAAACTTCATGGGGTTCCATAGGCTACGTTTTTAAAAACATTGTGTAACAAGGTGCGATATGCTGGTGGGGGATTTCCCCCCAGTAATCAATGCTTTGCCTAATTCACCAATAGACCATATCAAATATATATATTATATATATATAAAATATGCAACACGCACGTTTAAACAACAAACAATAAAATCTGAACCGGCGCTTCTGCTCCTGTATTGAGAGATAACATGCAGCGCGTTTCAGTTACGATCCTGGTTCCAGTGGCCTTAATACGTTCATGGCTTTTCAAAATGTCACAAAGCGTTTTGAGATGTTTTTGAATGAAATATTGAAGTTTATAATTAAGTGTTTTGGCACATCACGCCGAGTGGCGCTACGCATTATTCTAAAGTCTGGCATGTTGAAATAGAGTTCAACAAACACGGCGGCGCTTTCCCTTGAATTTATTTTTTCTCATAACAACTAAAAGAACTTTCTAGGATAGAAGCTATCCTACTCTGTAATTTTTGGTCATACAGATAAGATATCGTCTTTTAAAACAGTAAAAGGTGTTTTATGCTAACGATAAAACGTTTTCTCGCTCATGTGAGCGAACACACTGGAGAAACAAACGTTTGGGCATTTCACAGTGAGTAAATTCATGGCCGAGTGGAAGAACTTACGATTCAATTATTTAGATGACACGGGTTCAAATCCCGCACAAACAAGGACTTTTGTCAATTTTATATTACCCTATTAATGCATTTTATATCCTATTATTAATGCAGAGAGATTTGTCTAGTTCTAAAACTCTGTTATGCACCATATAGGCCTAGTTTTTGCTTATATTATAAAAGAAAATTGCCATGCATTTCCATTTTACACTGGAACAAATAGTATCCAACAGAATGACTTAACATCTAATACCAATCGTAATTTCAAAAGCAGTTCTGTCAAAAATAATAATAATAATAAAAAAAAATATATATATATATATAGCCTAGGCCTATATAGCCTATTTTTTGGATTCCCTACATTGCGTTTTTAAAAACATGGTTTTAAGCAAGGTGTGATTTACCAGGGGGGACGGGGATTTCCTTCTGGTCTAAACATCCCTGCTTCTGCTGAATTATTTTAACCCCCCACCCCCTTCCTCCGCAGTAATCAGTGCTAATAGGCTTAGGCTACTTCACCAATAGACCATATAAAATATATAAAATAAAGATATGCAACAGGCACGTTTAAACGACAAACAATAAAATCAAAATCAGCGTTTCAGTTACAGTAGCCTACGTTCGTGGTTCCAGTGGCCTTAATGTAGGCCCACGGCTTTTCAAAATGTCACAAAGCGTTTTGAGATTATTTTGAATGAAATATTGAAGTTTATAGTTTTGGCACATCACGTCGAGTGTCGCTATTGTTCTAAAGTCGGGTTTTATTCTGGCATGTTGAATTAGTGTTCGACAAACGCGGCGGCGCGTTCACTTGGATTTATTTTTCTCATAACAGCTAAAATAACTTAATAGGCTTCTAGTAAACTTTTATTCATATTAGGCTAACAACATTTTAGCAGTCGTCTCTGTCTCCGGGAACTGCTCGTCACAAAACTGAACCGAAAGCCACTTGCCTCAGCTCATGTCTAAAGCCTTTAAATGTCTAAATATTTAATAAATGTTATCTGATTATGTAGCCTAATCCATCTGAAACTGAGAGGTACAGAGGATCTACTTAAACATGTTTAACTATGTGAGCGCTTAAAAATGAGGAAAGGACAAGGCAAGGGGAAAATCTCGCTCTATTAAATAGGCTAAATCGCCCTGAATTAAAATGTAAAAACAAATCAAATAATTTATTTGTCGAAATGTTGCGCTATTGTTTCATTTAAGTTCATAATTATTCTATAAATGTTATTTAGTTTAACAGCAGCACAACGAAGCACTGTGGTTCGAGATTTATTTGAATAAAAAAGAAAAACGTATTGAAATTGAATGATTTATTGAAATTAAATATTTAGTAATAAAGTTTCATGACAGAAATATCACTACATGTAGCTCACATTATTTAATTCCTTCATTATCAACACTTTAATAGCCTAATGCTAATGTCTAATAGCGGTTTAAGTGTGAATTGCGACTTCTTGTTTTAAGTCAGTCTCAGATTCAGAGAGCCTGTGGGGGTTTGGAGGGACAGTGGCTTTATCGTGCGTGCACAATAGGTGTTAATGTTCGTCTTTCATATGGAGATGTCGGATAGCCAGCCCAATGAGCAGGCAAAGGCTAAATTCTTTTAAGGATAAATCTCTCGATGTGTCCAAATGTAGGCCCTATATCTTATTTAATTATAAATATAGTGTATTTTTTGTATTTAAAGTTTTTCACACAAAATTTAAATTAAAGTGTTCAATCCAGTTGTTTCAACTGTTTTTATAGAGTTTTAGAATGTTTGAAGCAGTGTGTATGATTGTCAACAATCTGGCATTATCTAAACATTAACTGTTGACGAAACGAAGCAGATAAAGAGCTCTTTAATTCAACCTCGTTTTATTGTAAGTGAATTCAACAAGGCATGCTGTGTCTTTGAAGCAACAAAGGCAAAATCATTTGTTACAGGTTTTTTTTTTTTTTTTGGAGGGAGACAAAATAAACTTTGCTAAAAAGAGATCCAGCGCAAGAGAGAGGCAAAGAAAAACGCATGTTCTTAATTTATGTCGTTTTGTTCGTTTTGTACTGTTTTAATTGTTTAATTAAGCTGCAATTTATTTGGCAATACAAATTTAAAATGTTGCAAGAATAAGATTCTGTGTTTCTTATTTTGCATCGCAAAGGAAATAAACTCTAAACTCAATGCAACCAGCTGTTTTAAACAAATAAACTGTCCCACTTTATTTAAACCTTAAAAATGTGCAATGGGGTTTCAAACTTAATTAATTTTAGTGTTCTTTTACATTTTCATTTGTTTTTTATATTGAAAGCAATACTATTTAGTTAGTCTGTTATTTTGTGTAGCCAAGTCAACAAAATCAGTCTTTTCTGATTTGTTCAATTTATGGATCTGTTTTAAAAAATTTCTTCCGTTGCTATGGCCGGGTATCACTGTCTATCACCTCAATTTCGTGAATGATTCACAAAACAATAATTTAGCAGATTAAAGACAAGCTTCATTATTTTCATTTTCTGACGCGATCAGCTAATCTTCCCTCATCAGTTTTGTCGTGCAGCGGCTCTACTGGAATGTAGCAAATTTATGTTGTAATGTGCCATTGATAATTTAAACAAAACTCTTGACTTTACATAAGTAAACAGTTAATGAACTCGCTAATAAACAGTTACCTATTGAAGCATCAAGAACGGTAAAACATAAACGAATTCGGCCAACAGCAAATTGGCTCCATTGAGATTCGATCTCAGATCGTTTGAAGCGTAGTGCGGCTCATGTTGTTGCGTTAACCGCTGAGCTATCGTCTGAACGCTGTTAAATATAGTCTTATGCTCTTCCAAACCCTCATTGATAGCCTAATATGTTTCGGTTGCGATGTTTTATGTTGAAATGTTTTCACTTTATTCAATTTAATTTCAGTAGGCCTATTGTGATTATGAATTCGTTTAACTACAAGTTTCACTTGAAATCATCTGTTACCAGCTTTCAATGGCTCTGAATGAGCAGCGGCACTGCGGCAGATTACGCAATAGAGAGAATAAACTGACACTTTTCAAAGTCTGTAATTGTAGCGCCTCTTAGCGGTAAAAGGCAACAAATACACACCAGAATTTTACCGCCGCGGGAGCGGCGGCGGTAAAAGTATTATTCTGGTTGAGTACCCACTGTATATATCCAAAAAGACAAGGCCTAAAGTTTAACAAGGGTTAAACTCTTATCACTGTAACAGACACAATCACACACACAATCACACACACACACACACAAGTCAAATCACTTACATTTTAGATGCAATATTGACTTTTTTTCTGTTTCAGCAGCGAAAATAGTTAAACAAAGATCACAGCAGAACCATCGAGCATCTCACAGCAACGTGTTTTCTCATTACTGAATGATTCAGCATTTTGAACGAATCGGTTGACTCAAAGATTCAATGACCAATCAATCCATAAACATCTATCTCATTCATGAATGACTCAGTCGTTCAAACGAATGAATCAATGACTCGCTCATTAAGACGGTCGCCTGGCGACACCTAATGACGGTTTAGTGTTATGTTTAAAAGTATCATTCTTTCCAACGATTGTTAATTAACTCATATTTGAAACATAAGCTATATTTATATATATACATACATATACACACACATACACAAAAATAAAATAAAAACACATTTGAAGCGTGTTTGCTAAATTGTGAGCTGAACGAAAGTTGCAGCAAATATCAGCAACAGGAGTCAAATTTCATTAATCACGAGAGTGAAGAGCTGACTGAAAAGATGATGACGGAATAGGCTATTTTATGTAAAAACGCCTATTTAAGCGAATCTGTCATTGTACTCTTTTATTGTTGTGTTTTCCGTGAAAAATAATAGACGAACTCACAATTCAAGCAATCGGCCCCCGAAATTGCACTAATTTTAGTGACACTAAAAAGTATGCGGCTGCACTGGCATTCATAACGGTGCGCGTCCATGGCGACGAGCGAGCAGAACAGAGCGAACGTTTAGTTAATTTCTACTTCCATAGGAATTCATTCGAGCGCCACCATTTCAATGTCCGTGCGGACGTCCATATTATACTTTCGCTTTCAAGTTAGTGTTTTTAAACCCCCCAGCGGGAGGTTTACACAATTGGTTTACACAATCACACGTTGATTAACCGGTGGGAAAATATTCCCATAGTAACATCCCTAATATATAAATATATATAAATTCAATAGGCCTACCTGATTTTGAACACAAGAGGGCAGTATAGCACTATATATGATTTGGATTATTATTATTTTTGACTAAACAACCATTCTGGCTGTTTTTAAACTTAAAAATAATTCTTAAATTGAAAAAAAGGAATAAAATGGGTTTAGTTCTAATATTTATATAATTTTATATAAAAATAAATGGTGTATAATTACATTTTAGAAAGATATGAGACATGCCCTGATTCTTTTTTTGACATTACTTGAATCCCTCAACCATAGCAAAACCGTTTGAGATATTCAATATCTGTTCACAATTTAGCATCTTCAATGTATTTTCATCATGTTGAAAAAGTTTGGCATGAATAAAATAAACTACTTAGGAGGAGTAGCTAAAAACTCAGAATCTGAAATCCACATTCAAACCAAAATATCTGACTTCCTGTTGGTCGTAGCTAATTACGGTAAATTAGAAAGTTGTCCGGCTCGAAGAGTACAATATACATATCGAGTTTCGTTACTGTAGATAAAACTAACCCCCCCACTTTTGTCAAAAGCATTTAGAAAGTGACACATTTCCTGCTGCCAGTTGGTGGCGCTATAACTTTGACTCACAATAGTCACATCCATGTGATCGGCCTCTTACCACGAACACACTGCTGAAGTTTCATCAAGATCAGTTAATGTATGCAGAAGTTATAACACTTCGTGTTTCTCTTTTCTCGCCATAAATTCGTTTCCTCGCCACGGCCAAAGCGTTCGAGATATCAAAAATCCGTCCGCAATTTAGCATGTTCAATGTGTTGACCTCAAGCTGACCGAGTTTGGCGGTAAACGGATGCAATCTCTAGGAGAAGTACTTCAAATTCCTGAGCAAGCGTTCTCCAAACAACCCATAATAGCCGACTTCCTGTTGGGCTGGCGTAAAACTTGACCGAGGGTAAGTTGTTCGGCCCGATGAGATCTATATGTGTACTGAGTTTCATATTAATTCATGCAAGCGTGTTTGATCTATGGACCAAGTTTTGGGGACCCCGTTCAAGGGGGCGCTGTTGAGCCCCCCTGCCACGCCCGGGTACCAGCTTCAGCCCGGCCCTGATGGCTGTGGGCGCTGACCTGTGTGCAAAGTTTCAAGAGTTTTCAAGCACGTTAAGGGCCCCAAAAGCCCCTGAAACCTTGAACACCATTAAAATAACAGTCAAATTCCCCAAACCCCCCACACACAGAGAGGGAGGGAGAAAATTCTCCTGAAAATCACATTCAAACCAAAATATCTGACTTTGTGTTGTTCGGAGCTAATGACTGTCAATTAGAAAGTTGTCCGGCTCGAGGAGACGAATATACATACCGATTTTTGTTACTGTAGGTAAAACTAATACCCCATTTTTGACTAAAGGTGGCGCTACTGAGCCCCTCACCACGCCCGTTTCTGAAACTTTGCACGTGTCTACTAGCTAATAAATGAGATGTGTCTGTCGAGTTTCATGCAATTTCAAGCATGCTAAGAGTCTCAAAAGCATAAAAAAAGAATATTAAAGTTTGATGCGTTGCCATGGCAACATTATCTTAGATATTAAACAATCCTTTCACAGGTCTACATCTGCCGTGTTTTTACATTATACAGATGAAGTTTGAAGCAAATCGGGTAAAAATAAGAGGGTGATTTCAAAGCATTTTGAAAGTGACACACTTCCTGCTGCCAGTTGGTGGCGCTATAACTTTGACTCACAATAGTCACATCCATGTGATCGGTCTCTTACAATGAACATACTGCTGAAGTTTCATCGAGATCAGTCAATGTATGCAGAAGTTATAACACACTTCCTGTTTCTTGTTTCTCGCCATAAATTCGTTTCCTCGCCACGGCCAAACCGTTCGAGATATACGGTTTGGCCGTGTATAAATATATATATATATATATATATATATATATATTTGTTTATATATATATATATTTTTTTATATATATATATATATATATATATATATATATATATATATATATATATATATATATATATATATATATATATATAGCTGCGAGCAGCGATTACGGGCCCAAGCCGGTGGCACCGCAACCCCGGTTCCTTTAGTTACCTAAAGGCACCGGGGTGGCGGTGCCGCCGGCTTTGGCCCTTCATCGCTGCTCGCAGCTATATATATATATATATATATATATATATATATAAAAAAAAATATATATATATAAACAAATATATATATATATATATATATATCACTTGCCTTACCTGATTAGAACAATGAAAACAATAAAAAAAATAACTAGGGAATCACAAAACCGAGAGAATTAATCTGTTTTGATGATACACTCAAAATATTACACAAGCAATTCTTTAAATTTAATGATATTCAGAACAGAACAAGAATAAAAAAAAAACTATAATTAAGAAATAACCGAAATAATTGAAAGCGAAAGTGAAAGTAAGTGGTGTTTGGCTCACGTAACTCTCTCATTAGAATCAAACTGTTTCAACATTTGCGATGTATTTGGATGCTAAACTATTCTTCATTATGGGCTTTGTACTTCACTCAGGTTTCAGTGTGTGTGTGTGTGTGTGTGGGTGAGGTGCGGGTGCGGGTGCGGGTGCGGGTGCGATTGAACTGTTACACATAAAAACATACTCCGTCATTTTGTTCATAGAGGACATCATTCAAACTGCAAAGTGTTTACTTATATTTGTGTACACTCGCAATAAAACACAACAAAGTGCTTTTGTCAAACTATAAACTCTTGTCAAACTGTAACCTACAACTGTCACCCAACTAAAATCACACGCACACACTGTCTAAAAGCAAAAAATATTTATCCAACCCCATTTAAAACAGTCTGTGGGTGCCATCTTTTGGACATTCACCAAATCGCATTGATTTTCATTTATTGTCCTCAGAGCCCTAATCTGTTTATTTTTCAATTACACATTCTAAATTGATTAAAAAAGAAAATTCAAATGTGTTTTTATTTTATACAGGAATAAATTATTTATAATTCAGATGAGAATAAAGTTAGTGTTAGTTCAAATTTTAAGGAAAACAAATATATTGATCTGAAATATAGCACATTCATTTTAAATTCATTCAGGTTAAATTACCAAACATACAATCTTAATTTAATTTAAAGCAAACAATACATTTAAAATATATGGGTTGTATGCATATTTTGGAATTAAAAAAAAAGATATATATCCAAAAAGACAAGGCCTTAAACTTGAACAAGGGTTAAACTCTTGTCGCTGTAAGAGACTCAATGATTCAGAATTTTGAACGAATCGATTGACTCAAAGATTCAATGACCAATCCATAAACATCCTGTCTCATTCATGAATAACTCAGTCGTTCGAACGAATCATTTGAACGAATGAATCAATGACTCGCTCATTAAGACGGTCGCCTGGCGACACCTAATGACGGTTTAGTGTTATGTTTAAAAGTATCATTCTTTCCAACTCATATTTAAAACAATCTCACATTATTTAATGCATTGTTATTTTTCAGTGTAAACGATTTAATTTGATCACCCCTACCTAGAGTAACAGCCATATAGTGTCTTATTAATAATTGAATTTATTGATCAAATTTACAAATTAAAAATGAAAGATGAAGCATACATTTAATAAGACTAGACTATGGGTGCCCAGCAGATATTACAATATGCAGATTTAAATATACCATGGCCCCCCACCGTCAATTTGGTGTGTATGTGTGTATAATAAAATCATTTAGTCACTACAATTAAAACTTGAACGTATTTGCTTACTAAATTGTGAGCAGAACGAAAGTTGCAGCAAAGATCAGCAACAGGAGTCAAAATTCATTAATCACGAGAGTGAAGAGCTGACTGGAAAAATTATGACGGAATATTTTGTGTAAAAGCGCCTATTTAAGCGAATCTGTCATTTACTCTTTTGTTGTTGTGTTTTCCCTGAAAACCGGAAGCAATCGGTCCCTGATATGGCGCTAATTTTAAAGTGACACTAAAAAGTATGCGGCTGCACTGGCATTCATAACGGTGAGCGTCCATGGCGACGAGCGAGCAAAACAGAGCGAACATTTTTTCATTTCTACTTCCATAGAAATTCATTCGAGCGCACTGTGAGCGCCACCACTATAAATGTCCATGCGGACGTCCTTACTTTACTTTCACTTTTTACTTTTACGATTTAAAAGCCCCCGGTGTTACACGTCAAATAACCGGTGAGAAAATATTCTCGGAGTCACATAGGCTACCTAATATATTTAAATACAATAGGCCTACCTGATTTTGAACACAAGAGGGCAGTATAGCCCTATGTATTATTTGATATATTTATTTTTTAACTGAATAGTGCATCCTGGCTGTTTTTAAACTTGTACATTATTCTTAAATTGAAAACAAGAATAAAATGGGTTTAGTTGTGATATTTGTATAATTTTATCTAGAAATAAATGGTGTATAATTAAATTTTTAGAAGATATGAGGCTTTTAGTGTTTATTTTTTTACATGACTTTAATCCCTCGCCATAGCAAAACAATTAGAGATATTCAATAGATATTCACAATTATGCTTCTTCAATGTATTTTCATCATGTTGAAAAAGTTTGGTGGGAATAAAATAAACCACTTAGAAGGAGTGGGTAAAAATGTAGAGCCTGGTTTTGCAAAACATCCACATTAAGACCAAAATAGCCCACTTCCTGTTGGGCTGGCTTAAAGTTGTTTGGCCCGATGAGATCTATATGAGTACAGAGTTTCATAATATTACATGCAAGTGTGTTTGATTTATGGACCAAATTTTCTGACCAAGTTTATGGACCAAGTTAATTTAATTAATAAACTAATTATATAAAACTATTTTCAATGCACTACAATTCAACTGGTTATATGCCTTTACTTATTAATACAACTTATTTAAAAAATACAAGGCGTAAGACATTTATTTTCTTTTTTAATGCAGGCCAAAACACACAGCAGTCAAATGGTTAATCTATCCCCCCTCCCCCTCCCCCTCCCCCTTCCCCTTCCCCTTCCCCTCCCCCTCCCCGTCCCCACACTCACAGACACACACACACAGAGACGTAGGCTCAGAGAGAGAGAGAGACATAAAATGACAATTTTCAAACCAAAATATCTGACTTCCTGTTGGTTGGAGCTATTGAGTGTAAATTAGAAAGTTGTCTGGCTCGAGGAGAACACTACACATACCGATTTTTATTACTGTAGATAAAATTAATCCCCCCACTTTTGACAAAAGGTGGCGCTACTGAGCCCTCAACACGCCCGTTTCTGAAACTTTGCACATGTCTACTGGCTAATAAATGAGATGTGTCTGTCGAGTTTCATGCAATTTCAAGCAATTTCAGGCATGCTAAGAGTCTCAAGCATCAAAAAAGAATATTAAAGTTTGATGCGTTGCCATGGCAACATTCTCTTAGATATTAAATAATCTTCTCACAGGTCTACATCTGGCGTGTGTTTACATTATACAGATTAAGTTTGAAGCAAATTGGGTAAAAATAAGAGGGTGATTTCAAAGCATTTTGAAAGTGACACACTTCCTGCTGCCAGTTGGTGGCGCTATAACTTTGACTCACAATAGTCACATCCATGTGATCGGCCTCTTACAGCGAACACACTGCTGAAGTTTCATCAAGATCAGTTAATGTATGCAGAAGTTATAACACACTTCCTGTTTCCATTATTCGCCATAAATTCGTTTCCTCACCACGACCAAACCGTTCGAGATATCAAAAATCCCCTGGCAATTTTTTATCCTCAATGTCTGGACTTCATGCACACCGAGTTTGGCGATGATCGAAGGAATTCCCTAGGAGAAGTGTTTCAAATTCCTGAGCATGCGTTTCCAAACAACCCTAAATTATTACATGCAAGCGTGTTTGATATATGGACAAGTGTTCAAACCCCATTCCAGGGGGCGCTGTCGAGCCCCCCTGCCACGCCCGGGTACCAGCTTCAGCCCGGCCCTGATGGCCGCGGGTTCTGACCCGTGTGCAAAGTTTCAAGAGTTTTCGAGCACGTTAAGGGCCCCAAAAGTGCCCAAAATGTAAAAAAAATAATAATAATAAAGAATAGCAAATAATCCTAAGAAGAACAATAGGGCTCTGCGCCCTTTCAGGGCTTGGGCCCTAATAAAGAAGAAGAATAGCAAATAATCCTAAGAAGAACAATAGGGCTCTGCGCCCTTTCAGGGCTTGGGCCCTAATAATCCTAAGAAGAACAATAGGGCTCTGCGCCCTTTCAGGGCTTGGGCCCTAATAATCCTAAGGAAAACAATAGGGCCTTCGCCTTTTCAAGGCTTGGGCCCTAATAATCCTAAGGAAATCAATAGGGCCACCCATTTTCAAGGCTTGGGCCCTAATAATCCTTAGGAAAACAATAGGGCCTTCGCCTTTTCAAGGCTTGGGCCCTAATAATCCTTAGAAGAACAATAGGGCTCTGCGCCCTTTTAGGGCTTGGGCCCTAATAATAATAATAATAATAATCCTAAGGAAAACAATAGGGCCTTCGCCTTTTCAAGGCTTGGGCCCTAATAAAAGAGAAAAAAAAGAAAAAAATAATCCTAAGGAAAAGAATAGGGCTCTGCGCCCTTTCAGGGCTTGGGCCCTAATAATCCTTAGAAGAACAATAGGGCTCTGCGCCCTTTTAGGGCTTGGGCCCTAATAATCCTAAGAAGAACAATAGGGCTCTGCGCCCTTTCAGGGCTTGGGCCCTAATAATCCTAAAAAGAACAATAGGGCTCTGTGCCTTTCAGGGCTTGGGCCCTAATAATAATAATCCTAAGGAAAACAATAGGGCCTTCGCCTTTTCAAGGCTTGGGCCCTAAAAATAACTTAATATACGGTGCACTTTCAGATTTAAAACTTTGCAGGATGTTTTCAATCACTTAGAGCTATGTTACACACTACATGAAAGGTCATTTTCAAAAATCCATAATAGGGGCCCTTTAAAGGGTTTCTGTTATCTGAATTTTGTGGCTCACCATTGTGCTGAAGAATAGAGCCTGTGCTTCAGTCAGCAGAGAATGGAGAAGTTTGTATTGTATTGACACAGAAAACACTTTTGTTTTTAAATGACTTCCAAAACCTGATAATGTGCTTGTCCAGATAGGCCTATTCTGTCATTGCATGCACAAACCCAGAGCACAAGAACTGCTGTAGGCATACTGTCCCTTGGGACACTTTAAATTGACAACCAATGTACAAAACAATACAGGGGGACCCAAAAGACCAAAGGCACACTTAAAATCTGTTGTTGTTGTTGTTGGTTTACTTGTAAATAATGTTTAAAAAACCCACAATGACATAGATTTTGTATTTAGGGTCCAAGCCCTGAAAGGGCAAAGGCCCTATTGTTTTCCTTAGGATATATATTTTTTAAAAATTCTAACGACTATTCGGCACTTTTGGGGCCCTTAACGTGCTCGAAAACTCTTGAAACTTTGCACACGGGTCAGAACCCACGGCCATCAGGGCCGGGCTGAAGCTGGTACCCGGGCGTGGCAGGGGGGCTCGACAGCGCCCCCTGGAACGGGCTCCGAAAACTTGGTCCATAAATCAAACACGTTTGCATGTAATAATATGAAACTCAGTACATATATAGATCTCATCGGTTCCTATATCCTTCATACTCTTACTTTTTACCCCAGCCCAACAGGAAGTCGGCTATTTAGGGTTGTTTGGAAAACACATGCAATGGAATTTGAAATACTCCTCCTAGAGAATTCAAACACACGGCACGAATGTCGGTCAGCATGAAGTCAAGACATTGAGGATGAAAAATTGCCTGGGGATTTTTATGACCAATACTTTATTGTTTTTCTTACAAACAAAGTTACCAGCATTAGCATTTTCTCTGAATTATTTCAGTGTGGAAGACATAGCTGATAACAAATAACAATATATACACAATAGAGACAGATACACAAAAGGAATAATAATAGTAATGAGGAAAAAAAAAAAAGAAAAAAAAATTATTTAAATTAAATTGGAACTATATACAATGCCAGAGATAGGTCATTTACAGATTGAAAGTGTCTATTGAGATAAAGATGATTAAAGCATCTATAAAATAACAGGAAAACAGTCACATTTGCCTTGATTTACATCTTGGTGTACTCTCCTACACCATTAGATCACTTAAGTCTTAATAATAGAAATCAGGCTGTCATGAATTCGGCTCCAGTGCCCAATAGTTTTAATCTTTGCTCTATTAATTAAGGCAGAGGATCGTTCCAAACGAACGATATCTATAAAATAGGACAACCATTGCTGTTTTGACAATGAATTAGGAGGAAACCAAGAACTAATTATGGCTTTCTTGGCAGCTGTTAACCCAGAGAACAGAATCCATTTTTGATTTAACGTAAAGGCATCAGAGGCGACATTGTTAAGAAGGAAAAGACATGGCTCAGGATCGATTGTCAATTCCAAAAGTTGTGATAGAACAGAAGAGACTTTAATCCAAAAGACTGCAGGTCCCGGAATGTCCTTAAACCTGACTCATCATAAATATGATCTAAAGTGTTAATACCTCTGTCTGACCACAGTGAGCAAGTGAATGGTTTCATGTTTCGTAATAAGTGGTAGTTGTTCCAAATAGGAGACTGTATGCAAAATTTTGATGAGTGATTAACATATTTCTCTACCAGACGCCATGTGGATATTGAATTAGCTATAATTGGGCCAAATTCTTTAGAAGCTTTTTTAAGTTTGATTCCTGAAAATAACACATCCTGCAGCCTTTGAGGAGCAACCAATGATTCCTCAATTAATTTCCACTGTGGAACCCGGGAAGGTTGAACATCTAACCAAGAGTTTAAAGACTTTAACTGAAAAGACCAATAGTACAACTTAAAGTCCGGCAATGAAAGACCACCCATAGACTTAGGACGTTTAAGAGTATCAAATTTGATGCAGGGTTTTTTGTTATTCCAAATGAATTTAGAAGTCATCCTCTGAAGGTCTATGAAATAATCTTTAGGGGGAGAGAGTGGTAACATGGAGAATAAAAAATGTAAACGCCCAAGTATATTCATCTTTACTAACGCGATCCTCCCTTGTAATGTCAATTTCAAAGATGACCACCTTTGTAAATCTGCCTGTATTTTACTCTTAAGTGTGGCATAATTCTCAAAGCTGGCATTTGAAAAGGAGGGGGGAATACATAGACTGAGGTAAGTGAATTTTGAGGTGTGCCAATCGAGGGGTAAGGTGTCAGGGAGGGGAGTCTTCTTTGCTGCATGATTTAAAGGAACTAATAGGGACTTTTCCCAATTTATTTTATATCCTGAAAAGGAACTAAAACTAGAAAAAAGTTTCATGATCTGATGAAGCAAATTAGTAATATCAGAAAAATAAAGAATTATGTCATCAGCATATAGTGAAATTTTATGACTTGTATCTTTAATAATTATTGGGGCAATCATAGGATTTTGTCTTATGGCCTGTGCTAAAGGTTCTAAGGATAGAGCAAATAAGATTGGCGATAGTGGACAGCCTTGCCGAGACCCTCTATTAAGAGGAAAAGAATTGGAGATAACCTGCCCTGTTTGAACCACTGCCTGAGAGCAGCTGTATAGTGTTTTAATCATCTGTATAAAATTACAATCAAACCCAAATACCTTAAGAACTGCCCAGAGATATCTCCATTCAAGCCTGTCAAAGGCTTTTTCAGCGTCTAGGCTGAAAAGTGCTGCTGGATTATTAGATGTTTCAAGGATGTTAAGAATGTGGAAAAGCCGTCTGACATTATCAGAGGCCTGTCTGCCCTTGATGAAACCAGTCAGGTCCTCACTAATCAGTTTACCAATCAGCGGTTCAATTCGAGTTACAAATACTTTTGCAAAAAGTTTTAATTCTGAAGATATCAAAGAAATAGGCCTGTAGCTCTTGGGGCAAAATGGTGGCTTGTCTTTTTTTAAAAGTAAAGTTATTAGAGATGTATTTTGGTCTCGGTGAAACCTCCCATGTTCAATGGCATAATTTATTGAAGCCAGAATCAATGGTCCAACCTGATCCCATACCTCCTGAAAAAATTCAGGAGGAAGCCCATCTAAACCTGGGGACTTGCCCAATTTCAGAGATTTTAAAGCTCCTGTCAACTCCTCTAATGTTACAGGAGCACCTAGAGCCATAGCTTCCTCCGGAGATAAAGAGGGAAGGTCTAGGTCGGCTAAAAATTCTCTCATTGTGTTATCATTTGGATCCGCTTCTGAGGTGTATAATGTGGAGTAAAATTCCATAAATGTGCAATTTATTTCTTACTGGTTGTGAGTGATCAGCCCCTGGGGTGTTTGAATACCACTTATATATGACAAAGACTCCCCTTCCTTCATTTTTAAAGCCAGAAGTCTGCTTGACCGCTCATTATGATAATAGTAGTTGACTCTAGTCCTATGAATAATAAATTCTGTGATATGTTGCGTTGCTGAGTTATATTCTTATATTATATTCTTTTTTCAGTGCTGTTTTTCTCTAGACTCACAAAATGCTGATTTTTGCCTATTTTCTATTAGAGAGATCATAGCTTGTAAATCAGATAAAGTCTTTTTCCTAGCCGAATGGAGACGCGAGGAAAAGGAAATAAAATTACCTCGCAGAAAACATTTAGTTACTTCCCACAGGGATTGTGGGTTAGCAGCAGAGTCCTTATTACGAAGAATAAAGTCTGCAAGATTAGAATTAAGCTGTAAAATGAAGTCCCTGTTTTTCAAGAGAGCATTATTAAATCTCCAGCGCCTCGTCTTGGAGTTCACTCTGTCCCCTATAAGAAGTGTATACAGTATCGCACCATGATCAGATATAAGAATAGGAAGAATCTGTGTGGACACAATACAACTCTCAAGTTGAGGTGAAACAAAAATATAATCAATTCGAGAATACGTTTTATGGTGGGATGAATAAAATGAATAATCTTTAATGGCCAAGTTCCTTGAGCGCCATGCATCAATTACATTGAGCTCTTCCATGAATATATTAAATTCACCAGGAGGGTGCGCTGTATCTACCACCAGACCTGAAGATTTATCAAGGGCAGGATTACACACTTGATTGAAATCCCCTCCGATTATTAAATGATAGTCTTCAAAATCTAAAAGTGTTTTTGTCAATAGTGCTAAAAAATTAGGATTATGATCATTTGGAGCGTAAATGCACGATATACAAAACTTATTATTATTAATGACAACACAAACATAAGCCATTCGACCTGCATTATCAGATCCAATATATTCAACTTGGGCTTTGAACTTCCTACTAAATAAAATTAGTACTCCTTTTGTTTTATTGTTGGCTGAGGAATATGCAACAGGTCTGTAGTGTCTATTTTGAAAGCGATGCACGTCCTTCTGTCTTAAGTGTGTTTCTTGTATTAATGCTATGGATACCTTATTTTGCTTAAGATAATGTAAACATTTAGTCCGTTTCACTTTTGAATTCAAACCTCCTACGTTCCATGAAATCAATACTAAATCCTGGACCACTCTACCGGTTCCTGTACTGGGAAAATAAACGGATACATTTGCGATTTAACATTTGTGACACTGCATGTAATAAAAAAACGGATACATTTGTGACACTGCATGTAATAAAAAAAAAAAAGATCAGCTCTGGCAACAACAAGCTCCCAACCGGGAAAACTTTGAACATTAAAACGAAAACTGTTAACCCTTAACAACTGAGGCGGCATAACTTGCCTGTCTCTGTCTTTGGTTAAACTCACACGAAAATAATAATCAGATACTCCGCGGAGCTCCTTGAACAGTAGCTGCGTTTACATGGTTCAATCGGAATGAAATCAATCCGATTGATGAATTCGAACACGGTGTTTACATGAACGATAAATAAAGTAATCGGGTTGATGTGTGCGTTTATATGTCACAAGATTCAAATCGGAATTGATTTTTTGACATGCGCACTGCACGAATATGCTGCTGTTCGCGCATAACTATTCTCCTCTATTTTGGTGCTTTATTTGTTTTAAACAGCAGACTTAATATATTTATCCGCCTCTGGTCATGATTTGGAGACGATGAGCATGAACCGTTTTGTCGTGCTGCTTATATTGATCATGCAGTAAAACCCCGCGCCCAAAACCAGTCGTCCATGGATGAGAGTCTGAAACAAGCACTGCTGGGACGCTGTCCTGCTCCACTTCACAGACGCTGAGTGAAATGAGAATTTTTTAATAACGGAACACTCATTTATATTCACTTTATTCACCAAGAAGAACAGCTCGTTCCGTGCGTCATACGTCATTACGCTATTTCAACGTCATTGCACATGCGCAGTCCTTTTAGTTTCGGGTTTCAATCCGATCAAGTGTTTACATGTTCTCTCGATCGGATTACAAAGGGAGTAAACCACCCCTTTCAATCCGATCAAAATTTCAATCGGATCGAGCTCAATCGGATCGATTAAGGTGTTTACATGAAGGTTTTTTAGTCCGATTGAGCCGTCAATCCGATTATAAGTGTCCATGTAAACGCAGCTACTGACGCAACCGTCCCAAGCCCCTCTAGCTCAGATCGCTACATCAGACTGCTTATATTAGTGAAAAATCCACATATGTTTGAAGTGATGATTCTCGATGCCCACCAAAGTTTGGTGCCAATTTTACAATCCTACAATCCATGACCACTCTCCGAATTAGCAAGAACGTCAAAGTTGTTGCTGCATTCCGGCTCTTCACTATCAGCATTCTGCTTACCGGCAAGAAAGATTTCGGCATCCGACGATGGTGATTGAAACTCGTGAACTTCTCCGCCCTCCTCTCTAAGCTTTAAGACGGCAGGATAAACCAAAAAAGGATGATAGCCTTTTGCGTAGAGCTGTTTCTTGATCGCGTCAAAGGCCTTCCGTCGAGAAGTCGTCTCGGGGCTGTAATCCGCAAAAAAGTACAGATTCGACCTGGCATGGGATGGCGGTGATTTCAGAGCCCTGGCCTCTCGGAGAATTTTGACTCGGTCGCCGTACCTCAACAAGCAGAAGATCAGCGTGCGCGGACGTCCACCGGAGCGGGGTCCATATATCCGATGTGCCCTCTGAATTTCAACTTTGCGGCCTGTTAAAGCTGGAAACCATTTACTAAGGTTTTCTTGGAGAAACCCAATTGGGTCAGAGCCTTCAGCGCCTTCTGGTAGATTTACGAGCCGTAAGTTAAGACGTCTGGCTCTGTCCTCTTGGTTTATGATTCTTTCTCGTAATTGACTAATTTCTCAATCGCGCAGGGTTTCTGCAGGGTTTAGTCAGTCAAATTTAAGACTTTTTAAGACCTTTTTATGACCAATATGATTTAAATTTATGACCTACACGAATTACGAAAAATAACTTCCTTTCAAAAGTTTCATTATTTAAAGGTTCCATTTTCTTAAGAGTAACAAACTGAAGGCTCCCTTTTCCTAAGTATCAATAACACAGGAACAACACTTAACAATTATCATGATAATATATATCAGTCAATATCGATAATTATGACGATAAATGTCAAATCTTTATTTCTTTCAAGTTTAAAGGCAGATTTTTGCTCCTAACTGAAAGTTGTAGAAACCAGAGCGTTTTAAACTACTCTTTTTTTTGTCAGAACATATCATGACAAACACTTGCCAAACAGGTGAACATTTCACAAATCTGAGGTAGAACATTCAAACATTTGTCATTTTTCCTTAACAAAATTTATATCTTTATTGGAAAATTAATTTCTTAGTTTCTGCATGTGCTAATGGGGGATATTGTTTCAAGTCTTGAAACAGGTTTGTGTTGCCTGACTTTGATGGCACGTATCTTCATGAAATGTATGAAAAACAGTATAGCCTAAATACATTAAATACTGTAATTATATTCCATTAGTCCTTTAATACATTGTCTACATTAATAATTAGGGGTGTAACGATACCCTCATGTCACGATTTGATACATATCACGATACTGAACTCACGATACGATATTATAGTGATACTCCAAGACATATGATAAAAGGTTAACAAAAAATGTACTGTTGATTAAAATGCTAACTTTGATATTATATTTTGGGTTTAAATGAGTATGGCTTGGACTCTGTGCTTTTAACCCAAGGACAATGGTGACACCAGAATAAAAATATTCATGAATGATTCTGAAGCTGAAAATACAGAATCATTTTAGACGAATATTCTTGCACTTTTTATCATGTTGGACACTTTTTACTGGTCAGGTAACATAAGACATTTGGTATTATCAGGACCCACAAATATTCCCCCATTCCATTATTATACATTATATTCAACATTATATATAGTAGTGTAATGTAGTACTGACACTAAAACTCTGAAAACTTGAATTTTTTTCTCACACAGTAAAATATTTTTTTACGATATATTGTTACACCCCTAAAATAATACAATTCAATATGTATATCCCACATGGTGCAGTTAATATTACTAAGCTAACTTTACAGTAAATCCATGGTAAATGATGGGAATTTGTAGACGGAAAAGCTTTCTGACTGTATAGTTGCGCACAGTGTTTCTCCTGTTTGTCAGCGCTGTTTCATCTGCTTAAACTGGCTTAAATCAATGAGACATTTGTGTTCTTCGCTGAATTCAAGCGCTTCTCAATGGATCTCGTGAGCGAGACGATCAGAGTAAACGCGTCTGCTAGTGAACTCGCGCTGCGCTCAAGGGGGTAATCCATCGACCGGAAGTTGAAGCCGGCCGGGTGCCGCCATGTTGTAGCAGAACTTCACTTGCGTTAGCATTTCCATTGACTCCCATTCATTTTGGCGTCACTTTGACAGCGGACAACTTTACATCTGAGGCGTTTAAAGACTCCATTTGTCCATTATTTATTTCTAAAGAAACACGACAATGTATAAAGGGCTCCATTACCTTCTATGTTACATTATGGCCCCGTAGAAACAGATTTAGTAAAAATAGGCTAACGATTGCGTCATAACCACTCGACTCTCTGTCGCGCTGTACAGAAATTACCGTGCAGACAGGAGGAGAAGCTCGCAGGCAATCGGGGGGACGTCCCGTCAAGGGAGAAGCCCATAGATAATGAGTCCATAAAAGCAACGGAATACTTACTGCTGCTCACTCACGCCAAAGAACTCTTTGCTCAAGTTCCCCGTCTCTGCAAGATTAACGTTGGCAATTTTCACGCACAGCTACTAGAAGAGTAACGTCTGTCAGACAGGTTGCTCACGTCATCAAGCTTAGTTTGAGTCGGTTTGAGTCTGCGCGTCAGGAACGGAAGTGCTCAAAAATCGCTAAAAATGGGCTTCAACTGTCTCAACTGAGTTCCAATGAGATGGCTCTGTCCACTTCTTATACTGTCTATGGCTGCGCTGCCGTTTGGACTTTGAGCCGAGCGGATAAACAGTCTGGGAGGCGCGCGCGGTTCAAATGAGTTTCGTTCCGCTTTTTGGCGCATAAACATTATCGAACATTTATCGAACTCTTGATATCGTTTTATAGAGAAAAAATTATATCGCGATAATGAATGAATGAGCATATCAATTAAGACGGCTAAATGTAATTTATGACCTTGTATGGAAAATCCGTACGTTTTTATGACTTTTTATGGCCTAAAATTCTTATTATTAAATTTAAGACGTTTTATGACTTTTTATGACTCCGCGGAAACCCTGCCATCGCGTTCAGCCATATCCTTCTTCACAGCGCGGAGCGAGACATCCATGGTGTTTTGTTGCCTCTTTAGAATGTCAGAGACTTCGGCCTGCGCTTTCACGTCCTTTGTGAGCTGT
This sequence comes from Rhinichthys klamathensis goyatoka, assembly GCF_029890125.1. Taxonomy (NCBI): domain Eukaryota; kingdom Metazoa; phylum Chordata; class Actinopteri; order Cypriniformes; family Leuciscidae; genus Rhinichthys; species Rhinichthys klamathensis. The sequence continues at coordinate 996,485 of NW_026606570.1, read as the reverse complement.
TCGATGGCTGAAATAGATGTCTCGAACATCTCTTTCATCTGCTTAAATTCACCTGACAAAACTTCCTGAACAGTTTCCTTTACCACTTGCTTCATCATATCACGCATCGACGACTCTTGCTGCTTTAGCGCCAATAACAGAGCCGGGTCCGTTTGGTCTTCCGATGGGTCTTTGGCCGGCGTTTGATTATTTTTAAGCCTGGTAGTGTACAATTTTAGATTCATTTGTGTACCCGCACTTGTCTTCTTGTTTTCAGAAGCCATTATCTTTGAGTTAAGCAGTACAATCTGTCGGATTAAAGCAAATAATAAGACCTGAGATGGAGCTCTACACTACACGTGCATCTCAACCATAGGGCTACCCGGAAGTCTCAAAAATTGCCAGGGGATTTTTGATATCTCGAATGGTTTGGCCGTGGCGAGGAAACGAAATTATGGCACGAAAAGAGAAACCGGAAGTGTGTTATAACTTCTTTATACATTAACTGATCTTGATGAAACTTCAGCAGTGTGTTCGTTGTAAGAGGTCGGTCACATGGATGTGACTATTGTGAGTCAAAGTTATAGCGCCAACACTGGCAGCAGGAAGTGTGTCACTTTCAAAATGCTTTGAAATAACCCTCTTATTTTTACCTGATTTGCTTCAAACTTTATGTGTATAATGTAAACAGACGGCAGATGTAGACCTGTGAAAAGATTATTGATATCTTAGATACTGTTGCCGTAGCAACGCATCAAACTCTTAGCATGCTTGAAATTGCATGAAACTCGACAGACACATTACATTTATTAGCCAGTAGACATGTGCAAAGTTTCAGAAACGGGCGTGGTGAGGGCTCAGTAGCGCCACCTTTTGTCAAAAGTGGAGGGATTAGTTTTATCTACAGATACAAAAATCGGTATGTATATTGTTCTCCTCGAGCCGGACAACTTTCTAATTTACAGTCATTAGCTCCGACCAACAGAAAGTCAGATATTTTGGTTTGAATATGGTGAGCCTCTCTCTGAGCCTACGTCTCTGTATGGCAAGCCCTTTTAACATTTAAAAGCTAAGTTTGACTATCCGGAATTAACATTGTAGATATCAACAACGTCTTTCTGACTAGTCGTAATTATATTTTGGATAGTTTGTATTATCATTTAAGATATCTGTAACGTAATTGTGACTAGTCGAAATGACAGATAGAGATATCTGTAATTCAGTTTTGACTAGGCAAAACTGAATTACAGATATCTGCAATGACGTCATTGAAAACAACATTCAACTCGTCACACATCTTAAATGACAATTGCAGATATCTGTAATTCAGTTTTGACTAGACAGAATGAAAGTTGAAAAGATATCTCAAACGTCATTATGATTAGAGCAAATTATTTTGAATGAGGTTGCTCTATTTTAGATATCCATGAATGCGTAATTTCCCCTCCCCACCATAATCAAAGAAGAAGTGGGTTAATTTCCTTATTTCTATGAATGGAAGAAGAAAGAAGCAGTCATGGCATGTAATCGAAAAACACCAGAAAATGTTTCCAGCATGACACAAATTTTATTCATTAGCATTAGCCTGCGGGTTTCTCAAAAATATTGGCAACATGCAATGTTTGCCATGCATTTCTATGTTTATGATCATGCTTAAAGTGTGTATGTCAGGTTAATTTTTTTATATATATTAAATAAGGGTTAGATGTCTGAGTGAAAATGTAATTATCATTAAAATTATTACTGTAATTGCCCTAAAGTAAGCTTTATAGCCATTTCTGTCAAGATCATATTTTTAAAACACAGCTGAGCTGTGACGTCAGAAGAGGGAGACGTTCCAAAAAAGTTATATTCAAGTATGGAGAGTTTTGAGTCTAAGGAGATTCAAAATCCCCCTCAAACTTACGATGGCCCACAGCCATACAATTTTGAGCCTCGCAGGCGTGAGACAGATGAGGAGCCAAACAGAAATTTAAATAATTCCTATCGAAGAAACATAAATATCTGGTGTGAAGAGAACCAGTGGAGAGTTAGGCAGGTGTATATAGGCATAACTTAGAGGTGGAACGGTACATGTATTCGTATTGAACCGAAACGGTACGGGCGTCACGGTTCGGTGCATGAATATACACGCGTATAAAAATAAATAAAACTCACGTGCAAATTAATTAATGCGGAACTACTGTTAAATACGCGGGTTATTTAGGGACACATAATCTGTAGCTCCGCCTTAGCTCTGAAGCTCCGTGGCTATAATGAACAGGCTGCAATGTCAAGATAGCAATGCTGGAATATGTTGGTGTGTGTGTGTGAAGCAGCACTGAAGTGGAGAGAGAGAGACAGAGAGAGAGAGAGAGAGCGGGCGCGATCGAACAGTGGAAACATAAAAACTGGAAGAAATGGGCGCTGCAAATGACCGAAGTCTTGGATACCGAAGCAGCACTGAAGTCAGCGCGTTTGGTCCAAAAAAAAGATTACCCAGGCACGCAACACAGACCTGCTTTTTGGGAAAAAGTGGACTCTGTGACCGGTTTTAACGGTGTTTTTGCACCCTGCACAAACGCAGTAATTCACCATCGTGAAAATACGCCTGCGTATACCTAACTAACTACCTAACTTAAAGGTGCTCTAAGCGATGTCACGCGTTTTTTAGGCCAAAACATTTTTTGTCACATACAGCAAACATCTCCTCACTATCCGCTGGCTGCCTGTCCCCTGAACACACTGTAAAGAAACGCGATCTCTGTAGACAGCCCAGGCTCCACAAACAGCAACAAAAACAAACTGCGGCGACCCGCTCCACGAAACATAACAAACTGTTCCAGCCAATGACCGACAAGAAGGGTTTGGGGGTGTGGTTTGGGGGGTTAGTGTGCAGATGAGGAGGAGGGAGGGTCTAGCTAGCCTCCGTTTTGTTTGACAATAGTTCGAACGTCAACAAGAAGTGACGTCACCCAGGATCGCTTAGAGAACCTTTAAATAGCTAACTAAATAAATAAATGTCCTAATCACTAATCCTCTCGCTCTATCACTCGTACAATTATCAACACCGCTCACAAACTCACTTTCTCAGCAACCTGGGGAGACGTCTCCCTCTTATGACGTCAAGCGATCCGTTTGGGGGGAGGAGCAGTTCTCTTACGAGAGGTTCTCTCGTATTGTGTAAGTTTAGCTTACGCTACGGGAAAGATTCATCTTCTCGAGATATTGAAGCCAAAAAATTATCCTTAATTTTGTATATGTTGTCAACGCAGTGCAGCAGCTAGCAGACCTAGAGCGGGCATTCTAGTGCGCTCATAGGCTGCCCTGCGGGAACTGCACAGCCTACCAGTGAGCCCGACGTGACGTCACGTCCAAGCCGCGTCCTAGCCCGCCAGAATGGGCGTGGCTTAGCGTATATAAGCGGGGCTCGGAGGCTGATTCTCAGATTTTCATCTCTTCATTAAGAGATGCTGCTCGCATCGCTGGACCTTGAGAAGCCGCCGCCGTTGAAACAGCGACAAAGCCAGCTAGGACAGTGACTGAGGAAGCCGGCCGCCTTCGCCACCTTCAGCCTTCCGAAGCGAGCTACGCTATCCGGCGTTGTATCCTTCTCTCATTGCAATTCCGAGCATCTAAAAGAGCACGAGCGTCTTTTTAAAGATGTCTCGGTCCACTTGCGGCTTGTGCAGAGCCCCTCTCAGCGTCGGAGACCGCCACGTTATATGCGCTCTCTGCCTGGGACAGGAACATGCTGCTCTTGCCCTCTCTTCAGGAGGATGTGAGCACTGTGAGGAGCTTCCGATGTCGACCCTGCGGGCTCGACTCGAAGCCTTCCAGAACGAAGCTATCTCTCCGCCCTTTGCTGCACCGCGCAGGAAAAAGAAGCGCCGCTCACAAAGGCCGCAGGAGCCTGCCGCCGCCGCGACGCGCTCGCCGGAGTCCCTCCCTCGAGCCTCGCCGACGCCCTACCCGCCTCTTCTCACCGACACGCAGCCGCCGGCTACGGCCCGCCCTGCCGTCGAGTCTGAGGACGACGCGGATGGACCCGCCGCAGGAGATAGCTGTTCCATCCTAGCTTCGGATAGCGAGGACTGGTCGAGCTCTCAACGCTCCGCCTCCTCTTCTATTCAGGAGTCTGGGAGAACACGCGCTGGAGCGGAAGCCGAACTGATGCGCCTCCTGTCACAGGCCGTCGACCGCCTCGGGCTCGAGTGGTCACCGCCTCAGGAGCCCGCCCCCAACAGGCTTGATGGCTGCTTTCTTCAGAGTCGCCGCCGTCAAGCGCCCGCTTCCAGGCCCGCGCCCTTCCTCCCTGAGCTGCACTCAGAACTGGCTAAATCGTGGAATGCCCCTTTCTCCGCGAGGCTTCATTCCTCTGTCTCCGCGTCGCTCTCCCAAGTGGACGGCGCCGCCGAGAAGGGATACAGCATACAGCTCCATTCCAAAGGTTGAGGAAGCTGTCGCAGCGCACCTTTGCCCGCCCTCCGCGAGATGGCGCTCAAAGTCTGCCCTACCATCTAAAGCCTGCAGTACCACATCTGCCCTTGTCGGTCGCGCATACGCCGCCGCCGGACAAGCAGCTTCCGCCCTGCACTCAATGGCTGTTCTACAAATTCTCCAAGCCGATCTCCTCCGCGAGTGGGACGAGAAAGGCCGGGACCCAGCTGCCGTTACGGACCTGAGGAGCGTGACGGATCTCTCCCTTTGCGCTACCAAGTCTGCGGCCCAGGCCCTGGGGAGATGCATGGCCTCGTTAACTGTAACTGAGAGGCACCTTTGGTTGACGCTGGCTGACATGAGAGAGTCTGAGCGATCCGTTTTCCTCGACGCCCCTCGGTTACACTTTATTTCGATAGTCACTTTAGACATTCTACTAACTATAAGTAACTTTTCAACTACATGTCAACTAACTGTCATTAGAGTATTAGTAGACTGTAGGAGACTGTCAATAGACTGTTAGGTTATATTAGGTTTACGGCGACCCAGAGAAATCTCATAAAGAGTAAAAGTGCCCACAACCCAGTATTCACCCCTACATGTAAACACAACACTTCCCGTGTCTCACATTGAGCCCACTCTCATGAAGCAGGCAAATGCTGCTCGAGTGTTGCCCATAGCAGATGTGCCCACGTGCACACATCTTCTATCTGCCCGCTCTGTCACACGGCCAAGCCGCGCGCGCACCACAGTGCGCAGTCCCACATGAGCCACAATATAAACGTAAGTCTCGTGCCCGCTCACAAGCGCTCACGCTTACTAACACGCGCTTCGCCAGTGCTGTCAAACACACGCCACAAAGCGCAAGCTCTTGCCGGTCAATCTATGGTTGTAAGTCACGCGTCCGCCCACGAGCGCCCGCGCTTACAAGCTTGCACGCCTCTCAAGGCACCGCTCGCGCATCACAATGTGATCACAAAGCTCCCCCCATTCACAGTAATCGGGAAGCTGCATATGAAACAGCCTGTCACTGTTTTCAGCGAGCCGCCCCATGTAAGCACACAGAGCGCAAGCGCTGCGCCCGCTCCTCCGGTTCAGTCTCTCGAGCCCGCACAGCGCAGCGACCAGAGTTCGATTCAGATCCGCGCTCAATTCAGATAATACCCCGTCACAGGCCATTCTTGAGATTCGCCTTCGACGATCGGGTTTATCAATACACCGTCCTGCCGTTCGGCCTGTCCCTAGCAGCCCGTATTTTCACGAAGTGCATGGACGCAGCTCTCACCCCCTTGAGAACTCAGGGCATGCGAATTTTGAACTATCTGGACGATTGGTTGATTCTAGCACAGTCAGAGACAGAGCTATTATCTCACAGAACTGCGCTTCTCATCCATCTGAAATGCCTAGGTCTCACGGTCAACTGGACCAAGAGCTCATTACTGCCCAGTCAGTCAATTTCCTTTTTAGGAATAGAACTGGACTCAGTGACCATGATGGCTCGCCTGTCTTCACGGAAGGTCATCTCGACGGATGCGTCCAACGCAGGTTGGGGCGCCACCCTCGAGGGCAGACAAGTCTTCGGACTGTGGTCAGACCGGGAAAAACTCCTCCATATAAACTGTCTGGAAATGATAGCGGTCGAGAACGCGCTGAAACGTTTTCTCCCGCTCATTCAGGACCACCATGTTCTAGTCCGTTCGGACAACATGTTTGTGGTGTCCTATTTAAATCGCCAGGGCGTCGTCAGATCCAGGAACCTCTGCAATCTGGCGGAATGCCTCCTCGTTTGGTCTCAGCACCATCTGCGCTCACTGAGAGCTGTACATGTGCCGGGTCACCTGAACGACGGCCCAGACAGACTGTCCAGGGACAATGTTCCCCCGGGAGAATGGTCCCTGCACCCCCAAACAGTCCAGTTATTATGGCGCCTTTTCGGCAAAGCGGAAGTCGACCTTTTTGCGTCACAAGACAACGCTCACTGCCCGACGTTCTTTTCGAAGGACAGGGACGCGCTTGCCCGGACGTGGCCCAGCCGTCCGCTATATGCATTTCCTCCTGTATCTCTGTTACGACAGGTGATCAAGAGAATCAGGGAAACGCGCCATTCAGTGCTCCTCATAGCCCTGCGTTGGGAGAACCAGACTTGGTTCCCAGAGCTAATGCGGCTGTCATATGGCCTGTCCCGCTGAGAGCAGACCTCCTCTCTCAAGCGCGCGGCTCGATCTGGCATCCCCACCCGGAGCGCTGGTCGCTACACGTGTGGGTGATCAACGGGTATCCCTGCCAGACGCAGTAATGAACACTATCTCGCAGTCTAGAGCACCTTCTACCAGAAGGCTCTACGTGTCCAAATGGTCTGTGTTCTCTAAGTGGTGCACTAGCAAAAACCTGGATCCGCGAACGTGTGGGGTCATGCGGCTGCTCAGTTTCCTTCAGGAGCTGCTGGATAGGGGCAGATCCCCCTCCACGCTCAAAGTCTATGTGGCGGCTGTCGCAGCATTCTCTGAATCAATGCATGGCCAGTCAATAGGCAGAAACGAGCTTATCATCCGCTTCCTCAGAGGAGCCAGAAGGATGAACCCCCCGCGCCCCCCCTCGGTTCCTATGTGGGACCTTTCACTGGTCCTAGAGGCCCTGAAAGCATTCCCCTTTGAACCCCTGGACACGGCGGACCTGAAATACCTGTCGCTCAAAGCTGTTTTTCTGATCGCACTGTCATCAGTCAAACGCGTGGGGGATTTACACGCGCTGTCTGTAAGCGCGTCGTGTCTTGAGTTTGGCCCGAATGACTCTAAAGTCATCCTCAAGCCTAGACATGGTTACGTTTCCAAAGTGGTTGGCACCTCATTCAGAGCACAGGTCATTTCTCTATCGGCTCTGCCAGCATCCGATAGTGAATGTGATGTTAATCTCCTCTGCCCAGTCAGAGCTCTGAGATTGTACATTACGCGCTCCGCCCCATTCAGGCGCTCTGAGCAGCTGTTTGTTTCGTTCGGTGGGCGCACTAAAGGTCTCGCCTCCTCGAAACAGAGCCTGTCCAGGTGGATAGTAGACGCAATCGCAGCCGCTTACACGGCAAAAGGTCTGCAGTGCCCCTTGGGCATCAGGGCTCATTCCACTAGAGGCGTGGCCTCGTCGTGGGCATGGTCAAGCGGAATTTCCATTCAAGACATATGTGTGGCGGCGGGCTGGTCCTCCCCGTCCACCTTTGTCAGGTTTTATAACCTAGAAGTTCCCGCCCTGCAGGCGAAACTGCTGTCTGTTTAAGTGAGAGGCTAGCCCTGTCCAGATACTATCATGCGTAGACTACCCTCACGTGAATTCAGCTCTTCTGGTTGAGCTGCGCTGTTTCAGGTTATGTGCTATATATGCCTATACACCGGCCACACACGGCCGCTCTGTATTGCCTGTCAGTGCTTGTTTACACGCGCTTATACGCTCATAGTACTCGCGCTTATGCTCGCGCTTATGTACATGCGTGTTGTTCCCACTTTCTGGGTTCACAGAAGTGTTGTGACTCATGAGGTGAATGCGGGCGCGCACGGCGTGGACAATGGGTTCCCGTAGCGTAAGCTAAACTTACGCAATACGAGAGAACCTCTCGTAAGAGAACGATACTGGTTACTAACGTAACCTTGGTTCTCTCTAGAAGAGGGAACGAGTATTGCGTAACCTGCCGTGCTAAACGCCACAAGCGCTATTTCGCTTCAGTCGATGAAAACCAGAGAATCAGCCTCCGAGCCCCGCTTATATACGCTAAGCCACGCCCATTCTGGCGGGCTAGGACGCGGCGAGGGCGCGAGCGCCCTCGATTGGACGTGATGTCACGTCGGGCTCACTGGTAGGCTGTGCAGTTCCCGCAGGGCAGCCTATGAGCGCGCTAGAATGCCCGCTCTAGGTCTGCTAGCTGCTGCACTGCGTTGACAACATATACAAAATTAAGGATAATTTTTTGGCTTCAATATCTCGAGAAGATGAATCTTTCCCGTAGCGTAAGCTAAACTTACGCAATACTCAATCCCTCTTCTAGAGAGAACCGAGGTTACGTTAGTAACCAGTATCGTTTTAAGTGAGTACTGAAAATAACGAACTTTTTCATCTTATATTCTGCCTTTAGGTATCGAAAATCATACAAAACAATACAACAACTTGTCAAACGTGTATTTGCCCTAACTATTTTGTGTTAATCATAATTACAAATTTAACCTGACATACACACTTTAAAATTACCGTAGGTTATTGTCAGTGTTTGGAATAACGCCGTTTAAAAGAACTGCGTTAGGTAACGACGTTATTTTTTTCAGTAACGGGGTAATCTAAATAATTACTTTTTCCGTCGTTACAACGCCGTTAACGTTACTGGACGTTAAATGCGGTGCGTTACTATGCGTTGATTCATGGGCGTCAGTTTGGTTTGAAATGTGTGGGGGACAGAGACGCATTCGGAAGTGCACTTTCAGAAGTGCTGGGTACAACGACGCAATATAGCCTACGTAAATATACGGTTAGTAAAAAATATACTAATGTCATAGAACGGTTACCTAATACAAATAAATAAAACATATCCAGTTAACTAGCAGAGCATTCATTTAGTTCGCTATTAAATAAGAGATCTAGCGCTTAAATCTGTTGTTTTTGAGATCCAGCTGAGCGCTCGTGCTGCTGCGATCAGTGTCATGGATACAGTTGTTCTCTTGTGGCTCGCGGCGCGCGCAGTCTTCACTCGGACGCGCGCTTCAATCTATCGCCGTTGCGGAGACTATTCATTCCGGTGAAATCACAAAATAAAATGCACACAAAGTGTCCCTGCTTGATCTAGGTATATAGATACAGCTATATGGAGCTAAAGTTCAATCTTTAAAAGCACTCCATCTTGTTAAACTGTTTACTTTTTTAATTAAGATAAAGAAATACAGCAGCCTATGTCTTCCAGACTATTTATCTCAGGTTGTTAGAGTTTGTTTGATTTATTTAATTTGCTACAGTTACTGCAAACACACTTTATATTATTTAACTGTTTACTTTTGAAGAAAATACTTGAAGTACAGAATGTCTACCAGACCAGTTGTCTGACATTGGGAGTTTGATTTATTTAATTAAGAATTTGTAGTTTAAATGTTTACTTTTGTTGTGAACAAAACACTTGGAAGTACAGGTTGTTAACTTGACCAGTTGTCTCAGGTTGAGAGAGTTTGATTTAATTCGCTAGAGTTAAATGCACTTTATATGGTGTAACTGTTTACTTTTCTTACAAAGATAATACTTGAGGTGCAGGACAAACCTCTTGCTGTCTGTCGACGTGCAATAAATATTGAAAGTTACGTACAAACACCTGTCTGTTCTACTCATTTCAACTGACTTGTGAAAACTGCTAAAAATAAAATCCAAATTCTTTGACATATAGCACATTTTTTTTTAACAGTAACGCAAATAGTTACTTTCCCTGGTAACGAGTTACTTTTATTATAGAGTAATTCAGTTACTAACTCAGTTACTTTTTGGAACAAGTAGTGAGTAACTATAACTAATTACTTTTTTAAAGTAACGTTCCCAACACTGGTTATTGTTGATGTAGGATTTACGCATGAGAGAGATTCACACTAATTCACTTTAATAAAGATGCTTACATGCATGCTATTCTTGGCATGGCAGTGCAATAACATTTACTTCCTTAGATGAGAAAAAAAATTCTTAGTTCAGATTAGTTCTTGTTTTTTATTTTATTTTTTAACAGTAAAAACCCATGATAGCCTGTAGGTATTGATTTCAGGTTAAAACAGTAGCTAATATAATTAAAAACATGCTCTGCTCCCGCCTAAAGTGCATACAGATATCTGCAACGTCATTTCGCCTAGTCAAAACTCTAATTCAAGATATCTGTAACTACATTTTGACTAGGCAGAATGAAAGTTACAGATATCTCAAATTTCAGATATCTCTAATCCAAATTAATTTCAAGATATCTATAACTTGATAATAAATATCTACAATTAAATTATGACTATCCCTAACTCCAGTTTGAAATATCTACAACGCCATTTTGACTAGTCATAATTCCAGTTACAGATATCTACAACGTAATTTCGGAAGAATGTAGTTGTGGATATCTGAAATGTTCTTTTTGACTAGGCAAAACTGAATTACAGATATCTGCAACACATATCCAGTCTAGCTGTTAAATGTTAAAATGGCTTGCCATATCTCTGTGTCTGTGCCTGTCTGTGTGCTTGTGTGTGTGCGTGTGGGTAGCGGAGGGGGAGGGGGGCTAGATTAACCATTTCACTGCTGTGTGGTTTGGCCTGCATTAAAAAAGAAAATAAATGTCTTAAGCCTTGTATTTTTTAAATAAGTTTTATTAATAAAGTAAAGGCATTTAACCAGTTTAATTGTAGTGCATAGACAATAGTTTTATATAATTAGTTTATTAATTAAATTAACTTGGTCCATAAACTTGGTCTGAATATTTGGTCCATAAATCAAACACACTTCCGTGTAATAATATGAAACTCGGTACACATATACACCTCATCGGGCCAAACAACTTTCGTGCTCTAAGTTTTAAGCCAGCCCAACAGGAAGTCGTCTATTTTGGTCTGAATGTGGATGTTTTTTCTGTCGATATTGGAACGTGAGTGAAGTACAAAGCCTATAATAAAGAATAGTTTAGCATCCAAATACATTGCAAATGTTAAAACAGTTTGATTCGAATGAGAGAGTAATGTGAGCCCAACACAGCTTACTTTCACTTTCGCTTTAAATTTTTTCGGTTATTTATTGTTTATAGTTTTTTTTTATTCTTGTTCTGTTCTGAATATCATTAAATTTAAATGATTGCTTGTGGAATATTTTGAGTGTATCATAAAAGCAGAATAAATCTCTCATTTTAGTGATTCCCTAGTTATTTTTTTATTTCAATTTTTTCATTGTTTTAATCAGGTAAGGCAAGTAATATTCTCTGATATATATATATATATATATATATATATATATATATATACACTCACCGGCCACTTTATTAGGTACACCTGTCCAACTGCTCGTTAACACTTAATTTCTAAGCAGCCAATCACATGGCGGCAACTCAGTGCATTTAGGCATGTAGACATGGTCAAGACAATCTCCTGCAGTTCAAACCGAGCATCAGTATGGGTAAGAAAGTTGATTTGAGTGACTTTGAACGTGGCATGATTGTTGGTGCCAGAAGGGCTGGTCTGAGTATTTCAGAAACTGCTAATCTACTGGGATTTTCACGCACAACCATCTCTAGGGTTTACAGAGAATGGTCCGAAAAAGAAAAAACATCCAGTGAGCGGCAGTTCTGTGGGCGGAAATGCCTTGTTGATGCCAGAGGTCAGAGGAGAATGGCCAGACTGGTTCGAGCTGATAGAAGGGCAACAGTGACTGAAATAACCACTCGTTACAACCGAGGTATGCAGCAAAGCATTTGTGAAGCCACAACACGCACAACCTTGAGGCGGATGGGCTACAACAGCAGAAGACTCCACCGGGTACCACTCATCTCCACTACAAATAGGAAAAAGAGGCTACAATTTGCAAGAGCTCACCAAAATTGAACAGTTGAAGACTGGAAAAATGTTGCCTGGTCTGATGAGTCTCGATTTCTGTTGAGACATTCAGATGTTAGAGTCAGAATTTGGCGTAAACAGAATGAGAACATGGAACCATCATGCCTTGTTACCACTGTGCAGGCTGCTGGTGGTGGTGTAATTGTGTGGGGGATGTTTTCCTGGCACACTTTAGGCCCCTTAGTGCCAATTGGGCATCGTTTAAATGCCACGGCCTACCTGAGCATTGTTTCTGACCATGTCCATCCCTTTATGGCCACCATGTACCCATCCTCTGATGGCTACTTCCACCATGTCACAAAGCTCTAATCATTTCAAATTGGTTTCTTGAACATGACAATGAGTTCACTGTACTAAAATGGCCTCCACAGTCACCAGATCTCAACCCAATAGAGCATCTTTGGGATGTGGTGGAACGGGAGATTCGCATCATGGATGTGCAGCCGACAAATCTGCGGCAACTGTGTGATGCCATCATGTCAATATGGACCAAAGTCCCTGAGGAATGCTTCCAGCACCTTGTTGAATCTATGCCACGAAGAATTGAGGCAGTTCTGAAGGCAAAAGGGGGTCCAACCCGTTACTAGCATGGGGTACCTAATAAAGTGGCCGGTGAGTGTATTGGAGAGTGTATTAGTGTATACACTAGCGTTCAAAAGTTTGGGGTCGGATTATAAATACTTTTAAAAGAATTCTCTTCTGCTAACCATGGCTGCGCTTATTTGATTAAAAATACAACAAAAATCAGTTATAGTATTAAATATTATTCCAGTGTAAATCAGCTGTTTTCTGTGTGAATATATAGTAAAGTGTAATTTATTCCTGTGATCAAAGCTGAATTTTCAGCATCACCAGTGTCAGTGTCTTCAGTGTCAAATGATCCTTCACAAATCAGTATAATATGAGGATTTGATGCTCAAGAAACATTTATTATTATTATCAATGTTGAAACAGTTGTTGGTCTGTCAGTTGTACAGTTTTTTTTGTTGTTTTTTTAGGATTCTTTGATGAATAGGAAGTTCAAAAGACTTTTGTAACATTATAAATGTCTTTACTGTCACTTTCGATCAAATTAATTATTCCTTGATAAATAAAAGTATTGATTTCTTTCCTCCAAAAAATAAAAATAAAATTCTCACTGACCCCAAACTTTTGAACGGTAGTGTATATATACAGGTCCTTCTAAAAAAAATTAGCATATTGTGATAAAGTTCATTATTTTCCATAATGTAATGATAAAAATTAAACTTTCATATATTTTAGATTCATTGCACACCAACTGAAATATTTCAGGTCTTTTATTGTTTTAATACTGATGATTTTGGCATACAGCTCATGAAAACCCAAAATTCCGTCTCAAAAAATTTGCATATTTCATCCGACCAATAAAATAAGTGTTTTTAATACAAAAAAAAAAGTCAACCTTCAAATAATTATGTTCAGTTATGCACTCAATAGTCAATACTTGGTCGGGAATCCTTTTGCAGAAATGACTGCTTCAATGCGGCGTGGCATGGAGGCAATCAGCCTGTGTTGGACCTTCCTGGCAGCAGGAAGTGTGTCACTTTCAAAATGCTTTGAAATAACCCTCTTATTTTTACCTGATTTGCTTCAAACTTTATGTGTATAATGTAAACAGACGGCAGATGTAGACCTGTGAAAAGATTATTGATATCTTAGATACTGTTGCCGTAGCAACGCATCAAACTCTTAGCATGCTTGAAATTGCATGAAACTCGACAGACACATTACATTTATTAGCCAGTAGACATGTGCAAAGTTTCAGAAACGGGCGTGGTGAGGGCTCAGTAGCGCCACCTTTTGTCAAAAGTGGAGGGATTAGTTTTATCTACAGATACAAAAATCGGTATGTATATTGTTCTCCTCGAGCCGGACAACTTTCTAATTTACAGTCATTAGCTCCGACCAACAGAAAGTCAGATATTTTGGTTTGAATATGGTGAGCCTCTCTCTGAGCCTACGTCTCTGTATGGCAAGCCCTTTTAACATTTAAAAGCTAAGTTTGACTATCCGGAATTAACATTGTAGATATCAACAACGTCTTTCTGACTAGTCGTAATTATATTTTGGATAGTTTGTATTATCATTTAAGATATCTGTAACGTAATTGTGACTAGTCGAAATGACAGATAGAGATATCTGTAATTCAGTTTTGACTAGGCAAAACTGAATTACAGATATCTGCAATGACGTCATTGAAAACAACATTCAACTCGTCACACATCTTAAATGACAATTGCAGATATCTGTAATTCAGTTTTGACTAGACAGAATGAAAGTTGAAAAGATATCTCAAACGTCATTATGATTAGAGCAAATTATTTTGAATGAGGTTGCTCTATTTTAGATATCCATGAATGCGTAATTTCCCCTCCCCACCATAATCAAAGAAGAAGTGGGTTAATTTCCTTATTTCTATGAATGGAAGAAGAAAGAAGCAGTCATGGCATGTAATCGAAAAACACCAGAAAATGTTTCCAGCATGACACAAATTTTATTCATTAGCATTAGCCTGCGGGTTTCTCAAAAATATTGGCAACATGCAATGTTTGCCATGCATTTCTATGTTTATGATCATGCTTAAAGTGTGTATGTCAGGTTAATTTTTTTATATATATTAAATAAGGGTTAGATGTCTGAGTGAAAATGTAATTATCATTAAAATTATTACTGTAATTGCCCTAAAGTAAGCTTTATAGCCATTTCTGTCAAGATCATATTTTTAAAACACAGCTGAGCTGTGACGTCAGAAGAGGGAGACGTTCCAAAAAAGTTATATTCAAGTATGGAGAGTTTTGAGTCTAAGGAGATTCAAAATCCCCCTCAAACTTACGATGGCCCACAGCCATACAATTTTGAGCCTCGCAGGCGTGAGACAGATGAGGAGCCAAACAGAAATTTAAATAATTCCTATCGAAGAAACATAAATATCTGGTGTGAAGAGAACCAGTGGAGAGTTAGGCAGGTGTATATAGGCATAACTTAGAGGTGGAACGGTACATGTATTCGTATTGAACCGAAACGGTACGGGCGTCACGGTTCGGTGCATGAATATACACGCGTATAAAAATAAATAAAACTCACGTGCAAATTAATTAATGCGGAACTACTGTTAAATACGCGGGTTATTTAGGGACACATAATCTGTAGCTCCGCCTTAGCTCTGAAGCTCCGTGGCTATAATGAACAGGCTGCAATGTCAAGATAGCAATGCTGGAATATGTTGGTGTGTGTGTGTGAAGCAGCACTGAAGTGGAGAGAGAGAGACAGAGAGAGAGAGAGAGAGCGGGCGCGATCGAACAGTGGAAACATAAAAACTGGAAGAAATGGGCGCTGCAAATGACCGAAGTCTTGGATACCGAAGCAGCACTGAAGTCAGCGCGTTTGGTCCAAAAAAAAGATTACCCAGGCACGCAACACAGACCTGCTTTTTGGGAAAAAGTGGACTCTGTGACCGGTTTTAACGGTGTTTTTGCACCCTGCACAAACGCAGTAATTCACCATCGTGAAAATACGCCTGCGTATACCTAACTAACTACCTAACTTAAAGGTGCTCTAAGCGATGTCACGCGTTTTTTAGGCCAAAACATTTTTTGTCACATACAGCAAACATCTCCTCACTATCCGCTGGCTGCCTGTCCCCTGAACACACTGTAAAGAAACGCGATCTCTGTAGACAGCCCAGGCTCCACAAACAGCAACAAAAACAAACTGCGGCGACCCGCTCCACGAAACATAACAAACTGTTCCAGCCAATGACCGACAAGAAGGGTTTGGGGGTGTGGTTTGGGGGGTTAGTGTGCAGATGAGGAGGAGGGAGGGTCTAGCTAGCCTCCGTTTTGTTTGACAATAGTTCGAACGTCAACAAGAAGTGACGTCACCCAGGATCGCTTAGAGAACCTTTAAATAGCTAACTAAATAAATAAATGTCCTAATCACTAATCCTCTCGCTCTATCACTCGTACAATTATCAACACCGCTCACAAACTCACTTTCTCAGCAACCTGGGGAGACGTCTCCCTCTTATGACGTCAAGCGATCCGTTTGGGGGGAGGAGCAGTTCTCTTACGAGAGGTTCTCTCGTATTGTGTAAGTTTAGCTTACGCTACGGGAAAGATTCATCTTCTCGAGATATTGAAGCCAAAAAATTATCCTTAATTTTGTATATGTTGTCAACGCAGTGCAGCAGCTAGCAGACCTAGAGCGGGCATTCTAGTGCGCTCATAGGCTGCCCTGCGGGAACTGCACAGCCTACCAGTGAGCCCGACGTGACGTCACGTCCAAGCCGCGTCCTAGCCCGCCAGAATGGGCGTGGCTTAGCGTATATAAGCGGGGCTCGGAGGCTGATTCTCAGATTTTCATCTCTTCATTAAGAGATGCTGCTCGCATCGCTGGACCTTGAGAAGCCGCCGCCGTTGAAACAGCGACAAAGCCAGCTAGGACAGTGACTGAGGAAGCCGGCCGCCTTCGCCACCTTCAGCCTTCCGAAGCGAGCTACGCTATCCGGCGTTGTATCCTTCTCTCATTGCAATTCCGAGCATCTAAAAGAGCACGAGCGTCTTTTTAAAGATGTCTCGGTCCACTTGCGGCTTGTGCAGAGCCCCTCTCAGCGTCGGAGACCGCCACGTTATATGCGCTCTCTGCCTGGGACAGGAACATGCTGCTCTTGCCCTCTCTTCAGGAGGATGTGAGCACTGTGAGGAGCTTCCGATGTCGACCCTGCGGGCTCGACTCGAAGCCTTCCAGAACGAAGCTATCTCTCCGCCCTTTGCTGCACCGCGCAGGAAAAAGAAGCGCCGCTCACAAAGGCCGCAGGAGCCTGCCGCCGCCGCGACGCGCTCGCCGGAGTCCCTCCCTCGAGCCTCGCCGACGCCCTACCCGCCTAATCTCACCGACACGCAGCCGCCGGCTACGGCCCGCCCTGCCGTCGAGTCTGAGGACGACGCGGATGGACCCGCCGCAGGAGATAGCTGTTCCATCCTAGCTTCGGATAGCGAGGACTGGTCGAGCTCTCAACGCTCCGCCTCCTCTTCTATTCAGGAGTCTGGGAGAACACGCGCTGGAGCGGAAGCCGAACTGATGCGCCTCCTGTCACAGGCCGTCGACCGCCTCGGGCTCGAGTGGTCACCGCCTCAGGAGCCCGCCCCCAACAGGCTTGATGGCTGCTTTCTTCAGAGTCGCCGCCGTCAAGCGCCCGCTTCCAGGCCCGCGCCCTTCCTCCCTGAGCTGCACTCAGAACTGGCTAAATCGTGGAATGCCCCTTTCTCCGCGAGGCTTCATTCCTCTGTCTCCGCGTCGCTCTCCCAAGTGGACGGCGCCGCCGAGAAGGGATACAGCATACAGCTCCATTCCAAAGGTTGAGGAAGCTGTCGCAGCGCACCTTTGCCCGCCCTCCGCGAGATGGCGCTCAAAGTCTGCCCTACCATCTAAAGCCTGCAGTACCACATCTGCCCTTGTCGGTCGCGCATACGCCGCCGCCGGACAAGCAGCTTCCGCCCTGCACTCAATGGCTGTTCTACAAATTCTCCAAGCCGATCTCCTCCGCGAGTGGGACGAGAAAGGCCGGGACCCAGCTGCCGTTACGGACCTGAGGAGCGTGACGGATCTCTCCCTTTGCGCTACCAAGTCTGCGGCCCAGGCCCTGGGGAGATGCATGGCCTCGTTAACTGTAACTGAGAGGCACCTTTGGTTGACGCTGGCTGACATGAGAGAGTCTGAGCGATCCGTTTTCCTCGACGCCCCTCGGTTACACTTTATTTCGATAGTCACTTTAGACATTCTACTAACTATAAGTAACTTTTCAACTACATGTCAACTAACTGTCATTAGAGTATTAGTAGACTGTAGGAGACTGTCAATAGACTGTTAGGTTATATTAGGTTTACGGCGACCCAGAGAAATCTCATAAAGAGTAAAAGTGCCCACAACCCAGTATTCACCCCTACATGTAAACACAACACTTCCCGTGTCTCACATTGAGCCCACTCTCATGAAGCAGGCAAATGCTGCTCGAGTGTTGCCCATAGCAGATGTGCCCACGTGCACACATCTTCTATCTGCCCGCTCTGTCACACGGCCAAGCCGCGCGCGCACCACAGTGCGCAGTCCCACATGAGCCACAATATAAACGTAAGTCTCGTGCCCGCTCACAAGCGCTCACGCTTACTAACACGCGCTTCGCCAGTGCTGTCAAACACACGCCACAAAGCGCAAGCTCTTGCCGGTCAATCTATGGTTGTAAGTCACGCGTCCGCCCACGAGCGCCCGCGCTTACAAGCTTGCACGCCTCTCAAGGCACCGCTCGCGCATCACAATGTGATCACAAAGCTCCCCCCATTCACAGTAATCGGGAAGCTGCATATGAAACAGCCTGTCACTGTTTTCAGCGAGCCGCCCCATGTAAGCACACAGAGCGCAAGCGCTGCGCCCGCTCCTCCGGTTCAGTCTCTCGAGCCCGCACAGCGCAGCGACCAGAGTTCGATTCAGATCCGCGCTCAATTCAGATAATACCCCGTCACAGGCCATTCTTGAGATTCGCCTTCGACGATCGGGTTTATCAATACACCGTCCTGCCGTTCGGCCTGTCCCTAGCAGCCCGTATTTTCACGAAGTGCATGGACGCAGCTCTCACCCCCTTGAGAACTCAGGGCATGCGAATTTTGAACTATCTGGACGATTGGTTGATTCTAGCACAGTCAGAGACAGAGCTATTATCTCACAGAACTGCGCTTCTCATCCATCTGAAATGCCTAGGTCTCACGGTCAACTGGACCAAGAGCTCATTACTGCCCAGTCAGTCAATTTCCTTTTTAGGAATAGAACTGGACTCAGTGACCATGATGGCTCGCCTGTCTTCACGGAAGGTCATCTCGACGGATGCGTCCAACGCAGGTTGGGGCGCCACCCTCGAGGGCAGACAAGTCTTCGGACTGTGGTCAGACCGGGAAAAACTCCTCCATATAAACTGTCTGGAAATGATAGCGGTCGAGAACGCGCTGAAACGTTTTCTCCCGCTCATTCAGGACCACCATGTTCTAGTCCGTTCGGACAACATGTTTGTGGTGTCCTATTTAAATCGCCAGGGCGTCGTCAGATCCAGGAACCTCTGCAATCTGGCGGAATGCCTCCTCGTTTGGTCTCAGCACCATCTGCGCTCACTGAGAGCTGTACATGTGCCGGGTCACCTGAACGACGGCCCAGACAGACTGTCCAGGGACAATGTTCCCCCGGGAGAATGGTCCCTGCACCCCCAAACAGTCCAGTTATTATGGCGCCTTTTCGGCAAAGCGGAAGTCGACCTTTTTGCGTCACAAGACAACGCTCACTGCCCGACGTTCTTTTCGAAGGACAGGGACGCGCTTGCCCGGACGTGGCCCAGCCGTCCGCTATATGCATTTCCTCCTGTATCTCTGTTACGACAGGTGATCAAGAGAATCAGGGAAACGCGCCATTCAGTGCTCCTCATAGCCCTGCGTTGGGAGAACCAGACTTGGTTCCCAGAGCTAATGCGGCTGTCATATGGCCTGTCCCGCTGAGAGCAGACCTCCTCTCTCAAGCGCGCGGCTCGATCTGGCATCCCCACCCGGAGCGCTGGTCGCTACACGTGTGGGTGATCAACGGGTATCCCTGCCAGACGCAGTAATGAACACTATCTCGCAGTCTAGAGCACCTTCTACCAGAAGGCTCTACGTGTCCAAATGGTCTGTGTTCTCTAAGTGGTGCACTAGCAAAAACCTGGATCCGCGAACGTGTGGGGTCATGCGGCTGCTCAGTTTCCTTCAGGAGCTGCTGGATAGGGGCAGATCCCCCTCCACGCTCAAAGTCTATGTGGCGGCTGTCGCAGCATTCTCTGAATCAATGCATGGCCAGTCAATAGGCAGAAACGAGCTTATCATCCGCTTCCTCAGAGGAGCCAGAAGGATGAACCCCCCGCGCCCCCCCTCGGTTCCTATGTGGGACCTTTCACTGGTCCTAGAGGCCCTGAAAGCATTCCCCTTTGAACCCCTGGACACGGCGGACCTGAAATACCTGTCGCTCAAAGCTGTTTTTCTGATCGCACTGTCATCAGTCAAACGCGTGGGGGATTTACACGCGCTGTCTGTAAGCGCGTCGTGTCTTGAGTTTGGCCCGAATGACTCTAAAGTCATCCTCAAGCCTAGACATGGTTACGTTTCCAAAGTGGTTGGCACCTCATTCAGAGCACAGGTCATTTCTCTATCGGCTCTGCCAGCATCCGATAGTGAATGTGATGTTAATCTCCTCTGCCCAGTCAGAGCTCTGAGATTGTACATTACGCGCTCCGCCCCATTCAGGCGCTCTGAGCAGCTGTTTGTTTCGTTCGGTGGGCGCACTAAAGGTCTCGCCTCCTCGAAACAGAGCCTGTCCAGGTGGATAGTAGACGCAATCGCAGCCGCTTACACGGCAAAAGGTCTGCAGTGCCCCTTGGGCATCAGGGCTCATTCCACTAGAGGCGTGGCCTCGTCGTGGGCATGGTCAAGCGGAATTTCCATTCAAGACATATGTGTGGCGGCGGGCTGGTCCTCCCCGTCCACCTTTGTCAGGTTTTATAACCTAGAAGTTCCCGCCCTGCAGGCGAAACTGCTGTCTGTTTAAGTGAGAGGCTAGCCCTGTCCAGATACTATCATGCGTAGACTACCCTCACGTGAATTCAGCTCTTCTGGTTGAGCTGCGCTGTTTCAGGTTATGTGCTATATATGCCTATACACCGGCCACACACGGCCGCTCTGTATTGCCTGTCAGTGCTTGTTTACACGCGCTTATACGCTCATAGTACTCGCGCTTATGCTCGCGCTTATGTACATGCGTGTTGTTCCCACTTTCTGGGTTCACAGAAGTGTTGTGACTCATGAGGTGAATGCGGGCGCGCACGGCGTGGACAATGGGTTCCCGTAGCGTAAGCTAAACTTACGCAATACGAGAGAACCTCTCGTAAGAGAACGATACTGGTTACTAACGTAACCTTGGTTCTCTCTAGAAGAGGGAACGAGTATTGCGTAACCTGCCGTGCTAAACGCCACAAGCGCTATTTCGCTTCAGTCGATGAAAACCAGAGAATCAGCCTCCGAGCCCCGCTTATATACGCTAAGCCACGCCCATTCTGGCGGGCTAGGACGCGGCGAGGGCGCGAGCGCCCTCGATTGGACGTGATGTCACGTCGGGCTCACTGGTAGGCTGTGCAGTTCCCGCAGGGCAGCCTATGAGCGCGCTAGAATGCCCGCTCTAGGTCTGCTAGCTGCTGCACTGCGTTGACAACATATACAAAATTAAGGATAATTTTTTGGCTTCAATATCTCGAGAAGATGAATCTTTCCCGTAGCGTAAGCTAAACTTACGCAATACTCAATCCCTCTTCTAGAGAGAACCGAGGTTACGTTAGTAACCAGTATCGTTTTAAGTGAGTACTGAAAATAACGAACTTTTTCATCTTATATTCTGCCTTTAGGTATCGAAAATCATACAAAACAATACAACAACTTGTCAAACGTGTATTTGCCCTAACTATTTTGTGTTAATCATAATTACAAATTTAACCTGACATACACACTTTAAAATTACCGTAGGTTATTGTCAGTGTTTGGAATAACGCCGTTTAAAAGAACTGCGTTAGGTAACGACGTTATTTTTTTCAGTAACGGGGTAATCTAAATAATTACTTTTTCCGTCGTTACAACGCCGTTAACGTTACTGGACGTTAAATGCGGTGCGTTACTATGCGTTGATTCATGGGCGTCAGTTTGGTTTGAAATGTGTGGGGGACAGAGACGCATTCGGAAGTGCACTTTCAGAAGTGCTGGGTACAACGACGCAATATAGCCTACGTAAATATACGGTTAGTAAAAAATATACTAATGTCATAGAACGGTTACCTAATACAAATAAATAAAACATATCCAGTTAACTAGCAGAGCATTCATTTAGTTCGCTATTAAATAAGAGATCTAGCGCTTAAATCTGTTGTTTTTGAGATCCAGCTGAGCGCTCGTGCTGCTGCGATCAGTGTCATGGATACAGTTGTTCTCTTGTGGCTCGCGGCGCGCGCAGTCTTCACTCGGACGCGCGCTTCAATCTATCGCCGTTGCGGAGACTATTCATTCCGGTGAAATCACAAAATAAAATGCACACAAAGTGTCCCTGCTTGATCTAGGTATATAGATACAGCTATATGGAGCTAAAGTTCAATCTTTAAAAGCACTCCATCTTGTTAAACTGTTTACTTTTTTAATTAAGATAAAGAAATACAGCAGCCTATGTCTTCCAGACTATTTATCTCAGGTTGTTAGAGTTTGTTTGATTTATTTAATTTGCTACAGTTACTGCAAACACACTTTATATTATTTAACTGTTTACTTTTGAAGAAAATACTTGAAGTACAGAATGTCTACCAGACCAGTTGTCTGACATTGGGAGTTTGATTTATTTAATTAAGAATTTGTAGTTTAAATGTTTACTTTTGTTGTGAACAAAACACTTGGAAGTACAGGTTGTTAACTTGACCAGTTGTCTCAGGTTGAGAGAGTTTGATTTAATTCGCTAGAGTTAAATGCACTTTATATGGTGTAACTGTTTACTTTTCTTACAAAGATAATACTTGAGGTGCAGGACAAACCTCTTGCTGTCTGTCGACGTGCAATAAATATTGAAAGTTACGTACAAACACCTGTCTGTTCTACTCATTTCAACTGACTTGTGAAAACTGCTAAAAATAAAATCCAAATTCTTTGACATATAGCACATTTTTTTTTAACAGTAACGCAAATAGTTACTTTCCCTGGTAACGAGTTACTTTTATTATAGAGTAATTCAGTTACTAACTCAGTTACTTTTTGGAACAAGTAGTGAGTAACTATAACTAATTACTTTTTTAAAGTAACGTTCCCAACACTGGTTATTGTTGATGTAGGATTTACGCATGAGAGAGATTCACACTAATTCACTTTAATAAAGATGCTTACATGCATGCTATTCTTGGCATGGCAGTGCAATAACATTTACTTCCTTAGATGAGAAAAAAAATTCTTAGTTCAGATTAGTTCTTGTTTTTTATTTTATTTTTTAACAGTAAAAACCCATGATAGCCTGTAGGTATTGATTTCAGGTTAAAACAGTAGCTAATATAATTAAAAACATGCTCTGCTCCCGCCTAAAGTGCATACAGATATCTGCAACGTCATTTCGCCTAGTCAAAACTCTAATTCAAGATATCTGTAACTACATTTTGACTAGGCAGAATGAAAGTTACAGATATCTCAAATTTCAGATATCTCTAATCCAAATTAATTTCAAGATATCTATAACTTGATAATAAATATCTACAATTAAATTATGAGTATCCCTAACTCCAGTTTGAAATATCTACAACGCCATTTTGACTAGTCATAATTCCAGTTACAGATATCTACAACGTAATTTCGGAAGAATGTAGTTGTGGATATCTGAAATGTTCTTTTTGACTAGGCAAAACTGAATTACAGATATCTGCAACACATATCCAGTCTAGCTGTTAAATGTTAAAATGGCTTGCCATATCTCTGTGTCTGTGCCTGTCTGTGTGCTTGTGTGTGTGCGTGTGGGTAGCGGAGGGGGAGGGGGGCTAGATTAACCATTTCACTGCTGTGTGGTTTGGCCTGCATTAAAAAAGAAAATAAATGTCTTAAGCCTTGTATTTTTTAAATAAGTTTTATTAATAAAGTAAAGGCATTTAACCAGTTTAATTGTAGTGCATAGACAATAGTTTTATATAATTAGTTTATTAATTAAATTAACTTGGTCCATAAACTTGGTCTGAATATTTGGTCCATAAATCAAACACACTTCCGTGTAATAATATGAAACTCGGTACACATATACACCTCATCGGGCCAAACAACTTTCGTGCTCTAAGTTTTAAGCCAGCCCAACAGGAAGTCGTCTATTTTGGTCTGAATGTGGATGTTTTTTCTGTCGATATTGGAACGTGAGTGAAGTACAAAGCCTATAATAAAGAATAGTTTAGCATCCAAATACATTGCAAATGTTAAAACAGTTTGATTCGAATGAGAGAGTAATGTGAGCCCAACACAGCTTACTTTCACTTTCGCTTTAAATTTTTTCGGTTATTTATTGTTTATAGTTTTTTTTTATTCTTGTTCTGTTCTGAATATCATTAAATTTAAATGATTGCTTGTGGAATATTTTGAGTGTATCATAAAAGCAGAATAAATCTCTCATTTTAGTGATTCCCTAGTTATTTTTTTATTTCAATTTTTTCATTGTTTTAATCAGGTAAGGCAAGTAATATTCTCTGATATATATATATATATATATATATATATATATATATATATATACACTCACCGGCCACTTTATTAGGTACACCTGTCCAACTGCTCGTTAACACTTAATTTCTAAGCAGCCAATCACATGGCGGCAACTCAGTGCATTTAGGCATGTAGACATGGTCAAGACAATCTCCTGCAGTTCAAACCGAGCATCAGTATGGGTAAGAAAGTTGATTTGAGTGACTTTGAACGTGGCATGATTGTTGGTGCCAGAAGGGCTGGTCTGAGTATTTCAGAAACTGCTAATCTACTGGGATTTTCACGCACAACCATCTCTAGGGTTTACAGAGAATGGTCCGAAAAAGAAAAAACATCCAGTGAGCGGCAGTTCTGTGGGCGGAAATGCCTTGTTGATGCCAGAGGTCAGAGGAGAATGGCCAGACTGGTTCGAGCTGATAGAAGGGCAACAGTGACTGAAATAACCACTCGTTACAACCGAGGTATGCAGCAAAGCATTTGTGAAGCCACAACACGCACAACCTTGAGGCGGATGGGCTACAACAGCAGAAGACTCCACCGGGTACCACTCATCTCCACTACAAATAGGAAAAAGAGGCTACAATTTGCAAGAGCTCACCAAAATTGAACAGTTGAAGACTGGAAAAATGTTGCCTGGTCTGATGAGTCTCGATTTCTGTTGAGACATTCAGATGTTAGAGTCAGAATTTGGCGTAAACAGAATGAGAACATGGAACCATCATGCCTTGTTACCACTGTGCAGGCTGCTGGTGGTGGTGTAATTGTGTGGGGGATGTTTTCCTGGCACACTTTAGGCCCCTTAGTGCCAATTGGGCATCGTTTAAATGCCACGGCCTACCTGAGCATTGTTTCTGACCATGTCCATCCCTTTATGGCCACCATGTACCCATCCTCTGATGGCTACTTCCACCATGTCACAAAGCTCTAATCATTTCAAATTGGTTTCTTGAACATGACAATGAGTTCACTGTACTAAAATG
Source organism: Rhinichthys klamathensis goyatoka (assembly GCF_029890125.1). NCBI lineage: Eukaryota > Metazoa > Chordata > Actinopteri > Cypriniformes > Leuciscidae > Rhinichthys > Rhinichthys klamathensis. The sequence continues at coordinate 971,183 of NW_026606570.1, read as the reverse complement.
GCCTCCACAGTCACCAGATCTCAACCCAATAGAGCATCTTTGGGATGTGGTGGAACGGGAGATTCGCATCATGGATGTGCAGCCGACAAATCTGCGGCAACTGTGTGATGCCATCATGTCAATATGGACCAAAGTCCCTGAGGAATGCTTCCAGCACCTTGTTGAATCTATGCCACGAAGAATTGAGGCAGTTCTGAAGGCAAAAGGGGGTCCAACCCGTTACTAGCATGGGGTACCTAATAAAGTGGCCGGTGAGTGTATTGGAGAGTGTATTAGTGTATACACTAGCGTTCAAAAGTTTGGGGTCGGATTATAAATACTTTTAAAAGAATTCTCTTCTGCTAACCATGGCTGCGCTTATTTGATTAAAAATACAACAAAAATCAGTTATAGTATTAAATATTATTCCAGTGTAAATCAGCTGTTTTCTGTGTGAATATATAGTAAAGTGTAATTTATTCCTGTGATCAAAGCTGAATTTTCAGCATCACCAGTGTCAGTGTCTTCAGTGTCAAATGATCCTTCACAAATCAGTATAATATGAGGATTTGATGCTCAAGAAACATTTATTATTATTATCAATGTTGAAACAGTTGTTGGTCTGTCAGTTGTACAGTTTTTTTTGTTGTTTTTTTAGGATTCTTTGATGAATAGGAAGTTCAAAAGACTTTTGTAACATTATAAATGTCTTTACTGTCACTTTCGATCAAATTAATTATTCCTTGATAAATAAAAGTATTGATTTCTTTCCTCCAAAAAATAAAAATAAAATTCTCACTGACCCCAAACTTTTGAACGGTAGTGTATATATACAGGTCCTTCTAAAAAAAATTAGCATATTGTGATAAAGTTCATTATTTTCCATAATGTAATGATAAAAATTAAACTTTCATATATTTTAGATTCATTGCACACCAACTGAAATATTTCAGGTCTTTTATTGTTTTAATACTGATGATTTTGGCATACAGCTCATGAAAACCCAAAATTCCGTCTCAAAAAATTTGCATATTTCATCCGACCAATAAAATAAGTGTTTTTAATACAAAAAAAAAAGTCAACCTTCAAATAATTATGTTCAGTTATGCACTCAATAGTCAATACTTGGTCGGGAATCCTTTTGCAGAAATGACTGCTTCAATGCGGCGTGGCATGGAGGCAATCAGCCTGTGGCACTGCTGAGGTGTTATGGATGCCCAGGATGCTTCGATAGCGGCCTTAAGCTCATCCAGAGTGTTGGGTCTTGCGTCTCTCAACTTTCTCTTCACAATATCCCACAGATTCTCTATGGGGTTCAGGGCAGGAGAGCTGGCAGGCCAATTGAGCACAGTAATACCATGGTCAGTAAACCATTTACCAGCGGTTTTGGCACTGTGAGCAGGTGCCAGGTCGTGCTGAAAAATGAAAATCTTCATCTCCATAAAGCTTTTCAGCAGATGGAAGCATGAAGTGCTCCAAAATCTCCTGATAGCTAGCTGCATTGACCCTGCCCTTGATAAAACACAGTGCACCAACACCAGCAGCTGACATGGCACCCCAGACCATCACTGACTGTGGGTACTTGACACTGGACTTCAGGCATTTTGGCATTTCCTTCTCCCCAGTCTTCCTCCAGACTCTGGCACCTTGATTTCCGAATGACATGCAAAACTGAGCAACAGTCCAGTGCTGCTTCTCTGTAGCCCAGGTCAGGCGCTTCTGCCGCTGTTTCTGGTTCAAAAAGTGGCTTGACCTGGGGAATGCGGCACCTGTAGCCCATTTCCTGCACACGCCTGTGCACGGTGGCTCTGGATGTTTCTACTCCAGACTCAGTCCACTGCTTCCGCAGGTCCCCCAAGGTCTGGAATCGGTCCTTCTCCACAATCTTTCTCAGGGTCCGGTCACCTCTTCTCGTTGTGCAGCGTTTTTTGCCACACTTTTTCCTTCCCACAGACTTCCCACTGAGGTGTCTTGATACAGCACTCTGGGAACAGCCTATTAGTTCAGAAATTTCTTTCTGTGTCTTACCCTCTTGCTTGAGGGTGTCAATGGTGGCCTTCTGGACAGCAGTCAGGTCGGCAGTCTTACCCATGATTGCGGTTTTGAGTAATGAAACAGGCTGGGAGTTTTTAAAAGCCTCAGGAATCTTTTGCAGGTGTTTAGAGTTAATTAGTTGATTCAGATGATTAGGTTAATAGCTCGTTTAGAGACCCTTTTCATGATATGCTAATTTTTTGAGATAGGAATTTTGGGTTTTCATGAGCTGTATGCCAAAATCATCAGTATTAAAACAATAAAAGACCTGACATATTTCAGTTGGTGTGCAATGAATCTAAAATATATGAAAGTTTAATTTTTATCATTACATTATGGAAAATAATGAACTTTATCACAATATGCTAATTTTTTGAGAAGGACCTGTATATATATAGCTGCGAGCAGCGATGAAAGGGCACCTCCACCGGCTTCTTTTATATATATATATATATAAATATAGCTGCAAGCAGCGATGAAGGACCAAAGCCGGCGGCACCGCCACCCCGGTGCCTTTAGGTAACTAAAGGCACCGGGGTTGCGGTGCCACCGGCTTGGGCCCATCATCGCTGCTTGCAGCTATATTTTTATTATTATTTCTGCACTACAGCATAAAAGCCAGCTGTAGGCCTATATTTATCAAATGTATTTCTTCGTTTATGAAACTCTAATGTTAATTTATTTAAAAATGAATTAGTTAATTTATTTTGTTTACTAAAATATTTATTAAGCAGCCTGCTTGGAGGGCGTCCTTTGGAGGTCCTGTTTCGAAACCCCAATTATTTAGTCAGAGCCTCCTGTTTTGGAGGGAGGAATGTACAAACTAAGAGTTTAAAAAATGCACCTCGCGGCAGCGTCACGTTTATCAGTGCGTTTCAGCTTCGCATCTGTGTCAGTGCGATTGTACAGACAGACCAATAGGTTACTATCGTAACCCCGGTTCTCTGAAACATCAAGTGGAGAGATCCACTTATGGGAAGGGCATCCGCACCTGACCTCTGCAGAAGCATCCAATTGCACCAAGTCTGGCTAGACCTCACATTCTCATGGGTGCTAAGCCCGCCTGTGCACACAGACAAAAGCACCGAGGACTTAGGGTGAGTCCAAACGGCAGAACTGTGAATTCGTAACATGTGCCCTGGTAGGCGAAACGAAGAAACTTCCTGTGTGGCGGATAAATGCTTATATGGAAAAAAAGCATCTTTCAGATCGACCGATGTGAACCAGTCGTTCTGTTTTATGGCGCGGGCGAGCGAGCCATGAGTTAACATTCTGAAATTGTACTTCCTCAAATGTTTGTTCAACACACGAAGGTCCAAGATTGGGCGGAGAAAGCCGTCCTTCTTTGGGACCAGGAAATAACGAGAATAAAATCCCTGATTCATCAGATTGGGGGGGGGGGGGGGGGGGGGGGGGGGGGGGGGGGGCACCTGAATCGCTCCCTTGTTTAGGAGAGAGGATATTTCCTCTTTCAGAATGTGTGAGGCGCTCTCTTCCATGTGTGAAGAGAAAACGCTGTTGAAATGAGGAGGTTTCATTGCAAACTGCAGTCTGTAGCCCTGCATTATTGTACGCAACACCCACTCGGGAGCCGAAACAGTTTGCCAAGCCCATTCGTGACTCGCGAGTGTTCCCGGGGCGGCGCTGTGTATGCCCAGCTGGCTCATTTATGATGCAATGGCGCCCCCCTGTGGACAAACTAGGGGCGACATGCAGGGGTTCAGAGAGATTTTCTCTCTCTGCAGGGAGATTAATTCTCTCTGTGGAGAGAGATCCTCTCTCCGTAACGAATTCAGTTGATTCGTTTGTTTTAATGTGTTTTTTTGTTTTGTGTGTGTTTTGTGTTGGGGAAACACTGGGGCCGAAGCCTTTAATAACTGGGTGAGGGGAACAGAGTGTATGCGGTGTGGTGACACTGCTTTTGAACTTTGCCTCATGACAGATCCCCTGAACGTGGGGGCGGGGGGGGGAACACACAACGTCCACTGAACACTTGGGCTGGGCAGCCTCGAGCAGGGGGGAACCGACCCATCCGCGGGAAAACCTGCGTCTTTTGGACAGGGGTTCTGAAACAAGAAGAGAGTGGCCCATGGGCTCGTGGCCCGTGAATGCGGACTCGATTCCCCCATCGGCCGAACATCAGGCAGGCCGCTTGCGTTTCGAGTCGGTGGGGGTAACGTTAGATGGTCTTCCAGCCGCAGCCGCGGCGGGAGTCGATTTTCCCCAGTGCTTAGCAGGTGGTGGGTTATTCTGCCGTGGGGCAGGGGGTTTGTTGCGGGGCCTTTCCTTGCCCTGATGGAAATGTCGTCCCATGGCAGGTGGGTTAGGCAAACGTGCAGGGGGCGCCTGGTGTGGGGCCGCCTTCCTAGGCAGGCATAACTTGAAGCCCTCGTCTTCCTTCTTTTTGTTGTCACACCGTTGTTGCATTAATGCGACGGCAGGGCCAAAGAGAGCCCGGCCGGGCTCCACCGACGCGCCCGCGATGCGCCTCTTCTCACTGTCAGGGAGGCCCGACAAGTTAAGCCAGAGTGCGCGCTCTCCCACAACAGACAGCGCCATAGAGCGCCCGCAGGCTTGGACGGCCTACCGAGCGTTACGGAGGACGAGGTCGTTCACCGTGAGGTTCTCCTTCCACAAGGGCAGAGAAGGTGTTCCTTTTTCCGTGAGGAGGGAAGAGACGTTCGGGGCCCTGACAGCCAAGGCCGATGACTTGTATGCGGCCTGGTGAACTGAGGCAGAAAAATGGTCCATCTTGTTGGGCAAGACCGGTTTAGGGGGAGCGAGCAGCCCTCCCTGGGCGGGGTTAAGGTGCCTGGCGATGGAAGGCTCGATAGCGGGGGGGTCACCCATGCCAAGGGCCGCCATATCCTTAACCTCAAGGCTCGTGAGACCGTGTTTGAAGTCGAACGGGTCGCTCCAGTTGTGCCTCATGTGCTTCACGCACGCTGGAAGGATGGGGAAGAGTTGTTTTCTCGGGCCGGGAGGGGGTCCCAGAACTTTCCCGTCGTAAATGTCCCTCTCCTGGTCAGTGGCGCTCTGTGGAGCCGGCCACTCAATGTTGAGGCGAGCAGCCACTCGCTCACAAACCTCCAGGAGGATGGACTGAGGCAAAGCCGCGTGGGCGATGGCCTGGGGAACGCCAGAGGGCGGGATGGCCTCCTCGTCCTCTGAGACCCCAAGAAGGGCCGTGTCATCCTCGTCGCCGGAACCGGCTGGTTCGTCGACGAGCGGGAGGTTGCCCGCAAAGATGTCCTCTTCGGGGAAAGCAGGATTGGGCTGGTCAGCCCAAATAAGTGAGGTGATGCCCCGGGAGTCCCCCGGTACCTTAAAAGCTTATTGGGTAGCATAAGACAATGACTGCAATTCTCTGGGTTCTCTAAGGCTTCTTGAGCGTTTTTGAGGCCCAAGCAGACCACGCAGAATGAGTGCAGGTCCTTAGCGGCGATGAGAGCACCACACGCGTGATAGGCTGTTCCCCGGAGAAGCGGAAGGTTTAGACAGCGACATATCGGCGAAGAACTCGGAAAAATCCGTGGCGGGCAGCCGTGGAAGGAGGAGGTGGAGAGAACGGCGAGAGCGCGGGCGGCTCCAGATGCAGAACACAGCTGATAGGTTGAAAAACGACTGTCACGTCTGGCGGTGGCTGATCAGTCGATATGTCCTCCTGAAGACACGAAAGTGAACAGTGTAATCCAATCGAACTGTGTATGTGCAGAGATTGCGAGAAGCGAATGTTAACTGGAGAATAGCAGTGCTTGCAGGCGTTATATGCCTTCAGGTAGGGGGCGGGGCCTTACCTGGCATTGGCTGCGCGCTTCTGTCTGTCTAGCCAGACTTGGTGCAATTGGATGCTTCTGCAGAGGTCAGGTACGGATGCCCTTCCCATAGGTGGATCTCGAACACGAGATGATGAAAGAGAACTGGCTGGGTCTATTCTGAAAACCTTATGGAGAATTAATAATTCAGTAGGAAAACTAAATTAATACCTGGTCTTGGTTTAAATGTATATTACAGATGTTAATGAGTTGATATTCACAATATGTCAAGTTGATCAGGAAACAAACCGCTATAAAGTGAGCAAGAACACTTACCGCGGATACGTGCGTGTTCAACCTATTTCTTCTTCACCGCAGTATTTGAACCAAGGATGAAAAGCTGAGATTGATCTGAATAAAACGTTAAATATAAATCCGTATACATAAAATTTAGTAACTATACGCCTGTTTTATTAAGCATATCCCCTCCCGTCACTTCTTCGTCAGTGGATTCAGCTGCTCGTGTAAGAGGGTCTTTGCACTGAATGGGGCGGCTCTTTCTATGAGCTGAGTGAGGTGGGCGTGCTGCTAATACGCACACAATATGCTAGAAATGCCTAAATTGAGGAAGGAAATGTGATAAACCTACGTTGATCATGAAAAAAATCTTATTCTTAGAAATGTCAAGTCACCTTTATTTACATATAGGGCTTTATACAGATTATGCAGCTTTACAGTGATAAACAGGATGGTGCAAACATTCAATCATGCAGTAAAAAAAAAGACATTAGTGTCATTATTCAGCTGAAGTCAGTTGAATCACATTTTCTGAATTGCCTACTCAGTTAGATTAAAAAGGTGTAGTCTTAAGCCAGGAAATAGCCTAAAGTAGCCAATAGTTCACCCATTTATAAATAGGCCATTAATGTTCCTTCAAACTCTTTTTGAAGGATTTCAAGGATTTCAAAGAAAGATTTTCTTTCTTCCATGGATTGCAAAATGTTATTAAAAAGCTATTGCTGTATCATTGTTACTCTTTGATTGTCGATTGTGGTATCCAACTATTTTTTTTTAAATTGTCATTATTTTACTATTGTTGCCTATTTATTTTATTTTTGTCTCATTATTATTAATATTATTTATTTTCATTATCTTTTGTACTTTTGTACTATTAATTAACATTACTGTTTAAATAATTACTATTGTTTAATCATCTAAGGTAGTTTGTTCTGGGTTGGGAGGGATTGAAAAATTAAAAAAATACAATCTCTGTCCAAAGCATTTGTCTTTGGAATAAATAAAAAAGCTATTAGTAGCTACATCTTGTGTGCTATACAACTTTTTCCCAAACCATATGATAGTGGGAAGCAAACTTAAATGTAGCCTATAATCATTATTGTGTCAAAAAGAAACTTGGAAAAGGGGTGTGGGAGACAAATTTTCCGATATTGGTATTCCCCTATATTATTCCCCTCTTATTGCTCAGTGCTGTCTATTCTTTTTGAACTTTCCAATCACAGCATATTTACTCTAACAAAAACTTAATATTTAACTTTTGCGTGATTGTGTGCCAACAACCCAGGACTCTGTCCTTTACAGATGACTTCAGCTGTCATATGACACAGTGATGCCACAAATCAAATGGCTGAATAAGGTTAAAGTAAATAACAGATCTATCTATCTATCTATCTATCTATCTATCTATCTATCTATCTATCTATCTATCTATCTATCTATCTATCTATCTATCTATCTATCTATCTATCTATCTATCTATCTATCTATTATGTATTATTTATTGTATTCAATCAAATGAAGATGAAGACAATATTTATTGAAAATGAAGACAATAAAGTATGTGATTCGAACATGTGTTGCCAATAGGCTGCGCAGTATTTGTGATATATGACGCTCTTGAACACATTTTACACACGTCTCGCTGCTCTCTGGTGGACGAACCGTAGGACGAACGCGTGTAGCCTTCAGTCGGCTTTTTAGTCACTGGTCAAAGGTAGTGCAGGAAACCAGAAAACGCTAGTTGACTTGTGCAAAATGGAGTTTACAATATGTCCAGCCAAACCTGAAGACTGCAAAGATATAGAACGCATGATTATGGTGAGCAAACACCATGCATGGTTTGTTACGTGTGTGTTTAAAAGACAGTGGGTGCGTCTCAATCCAGATCCTATAGCTTCCTAGGTCGCGAATCTGTAGGCCTATAGCCTATCACAAATTGTGTACACGAATTCGGACACTGGTAAGGACAGTAGTAAGGACCCTGGCTCACGACACTGGTGATTCTATTTCCGGTGACAACGTCCTCATTGTACATCACAACTGGTATTTATGAACAACAGCAATATCTTCCTGACTTTATTGTAAATTTTATTTGAAGAACTTTATGATAAATAGCCTACTTGGCTTGTTATTGCACGACGTGCATGTATTTTATGTCCAAGTGCATAATTTCTTTTTAAAATAATTTGATAAATTTAATGGGATGTATCTATAAAACCTATTTCGTTTGAATTCATTTTCAGTCAAATAATAAATATTATTTTATATTTTGGTATCTTAAATCTTTAAATCTCTGGAAACTAGATTATGAATAGTTATTGTATACAATATATTGAATGCATTTACTAATGATTTTTACAATGGAAATGAATCAACGCAACTTACTTAAACTGGACAATGACTTTCTTGACTTTCCTGTACAGCCAAAACAATCTTTGTTGCATTAATTTCCTGTTCTCACTGTAAAGCTGCTTTCAAACAACCAGTATTGTAAAAATAATAATAAAGGTGGCTTGATTTGAGTTGACTGGTATACTTGTATGATTATTTTTCTATCTTTTAAAAGTACAATCAGATGCTAAAGATTCTAAATATAAGGCAACTAGAATGCAATAATTATAAATTAATATGAATGAAATGCACAACCACAAAATAATAATGTGTTAGGCAATGTAGACACTCTAAGGGTCTTTCTAAGGCTAAGATTTCACTTATAAATAAAATTATGTTAACTATTGAAGCTTGTTTATACATATTTTTCCTGACTCAAAAATATGCATTATATCAATTTTAAAAAGATTTTTAAAAAATACCTTTTTTTGAAGCTTTATTTGTCATTGACCCACATACATGCACTGTAAGAGATTTCATGTTAGTTTAACTTCAAGTTCACCTTCTGCCTTGAAAAATCGAATTTCACTCAACTTGAAGACTGCCTTTGTTTCAACTTAGAAATTAAAGTTAATGAGCTAATTAAGTGATTCATTGAGTGATGATTGATCATTATTGAAGACAACTGATGTTAACAAGCAGAATCACTGAAGGAGAAAATCACTATTTTTAAGTCACCATTATGGAGATCAGTGCTAGCTTTAGTTGGGCTCTTGACCCTTACATTTATAACTTTAGATTTTGTTTAGCTGCCAGATAAAAAAAGAGAAAAGGTGATCTGATGGTGTTGGTTGTGTTTTAACATAATCATCACTTGACCTGAATCACCAAACTAATTTAGAGACTCTTTACGTTGTTGATTACAGCAACACTGTGATTTTATAGCAAACAATTATCAGCATTTTCAATATAAACCAAAATATTTCTTAAAAGTTGTTCTGATCGAAACCCTTTGAAAAAATATCTTATTTAGACTAGTGTTGTCAAAATATTCGGTACTTCGGTACCAAGTCGGTACTAAAAAATTTTTAACGTCACGGTACCAAGTCCCGGTGGTACCAACCCGGTTCTGGATGCGCATGCACGAAGGGTGTGTCACAGTGTTTGGTGGTGTTCCCTTGTTTATCACTAGAGGTCCTCGTTCTCACGGTATCCTTCACATTTGACTTCAATTCCCAGCATTCTGTCTGTCACTGTCACTCATCAGTTCATTGCACTCAGCTGTTCCCCGTAATCATTGTTCCCAGCTGTTCTGTGTTAGTCTTGTTAGATATTTGTATATATTCCCTGTCTGTGTTAGTATGTGTACGGAGTCGTTGTATAATGTCACACCACTTCCTGGTCTGCTTTCGTGTTGCTGGTTTTGTGCTTGTGTTCGTGTTTGGATTGTTTTGGATTTTGACCCCTGCCTGGATGACTATGAGTTTGGATTGCCCTTTAAATTAAAATTACTGCATTTGGATTTTCAGCCTCCTGTGTGTGTTCCGTGACAGGGTGTGAAGTTGCGTCCTCTTCATGAAAGCGCTGAGACATGGCGACCAGCGGCGCTGCTGATGTGGTGTCTGTGTATATTACACTGCAAAAAGACTATTTAAATATGAACCCTTCATGTTCTGCTTGTCTCTGTGTGAATGAACGGCGCAGACGCACGGTTTCATTAAACGTTACCTCTCTCACACACACACACACTGAAGCACGACGTGACGCTCGCGCTGTTTTCAGTCTCTGCTGCCTCACGATATGATGACATGATTCCATTCATCTCCGAGAGTCACTTCATGAGCATTTTACTTAACCGTTTCATTTGAGAAAAACTATCGTCATATCATACACGCACAGAAACTCAAAAGGTCTTCACGGCAAACTGTCAAAATAAAAGTTTGGTTTAACTTAAAGAAATTGACAGAAATAATTATATTAGGCTACTGTACAATAGATTTAACTACGTCTCCATTAATTAAAGATACTACTACTAATAATAATAATGTGTGCATAGAAGGTTGCTTATTTTTCACTTGACTTTTTTTATAAGCAATATTTCTCAATATCATCAATATTTTTGTTTAAACAGCATGTAGCCTTCAATCCTTTCATAAATTTACCATCATAAATAATAAAGTAATTGAATTGAATTGAATATATATATATTTTTTTCAAATAGTTAAATAAATTATAGAAGAAAAAATAGTTCAAACTGATTTTGCTGTGGTACCGAAATTGGTACCGAGAACCGTAACATTTTAATGGTATCGGTACCGACTACTGGAATTTTGGTACCGTGACATCCCTAATTTAGACACACTGACATCAATAATCAGCCTGTAAATCTCAACAATGGTGACAATAAAAAAGCATGTTGCCGTGCATTCTGGGTGCCACCATTCAAAACTCATTCATGGCTCTCATCATGCATTGTGGTATAAATACATTATGATCTGATTTGTCTTAGTAATTTCCTTTACCTAATTGAATAATTTTCCTAATTGTTTGTCACCATTGTTGAGATTCATACACTGATTATAGATGTCTGTGTGTGCCTAAAAGAAAGATTTCTTTTATCAGAACAACTTTTAGGAAATCTTTTGGATTAAATTGAAAATTCTGGATCTTATGCTGTAGAATCACTGTGATGCTGTAATTAACAATATAAATCTAGGTCAGAGATTAGGCTCTAAATGAGTTCAGTGATTCAGTTCAAATGATGATTCTGGTAAAACACAACCAACACCATCAGATCACCTTTTCTCTGTGTTTATCTGGCTGTTCACCACTCAGTTTCAGCAGCCAAACAAAATCTAAAGTTATCAATGTAAGGGTCAAGAGCCCAACTAAAGCTAGCACTGATCTCCATAATGGTGACTTAAAAATTGTGATTTTCTCCTTCAGTGATTCTGTCAGGGTTCTGTCACTTCTGTCTAGTTTTATCTTAGTTGGTGACAGAGCTCTGAAATTCCCGGTTTGTCATGTTCTTCTGTTCTAGTTCTGTTTATTGTGAGCACATGGCTTGTCATGTGTTTCCTTTGTGCCATGTGCTCTCATGTCTATTGTCTAGCCCCTCCCATCTTGTTATCTGATTATTGTTTAATTTGTCCCACCTGCCCTTCTCGTTACCCTCCTTTGTTTGTTCCCCTATTTAGCCTCCCTGTGTTTGTAGTCCTGTGCTGGTTCGTTGTCCAAGTTTCCTGTTCCCTCGTGGTTCCTGTTTCCGCCTGAATCTTCTCTTGTTTTACCCCATGGGGTAGTTTTGTTTATAGTTTGTTTTTATTTTGTTATTATTTAATAAACACCACCTTACTCTGCAATTGTATCCTCGTCTCACTTTAGACCATCCCGTGACAGATTCTGCTTGTTAACATCAGGTGTCTTCAATAATGACCAATCATCACTTAAAGGCACACTATGCAGGAATTCCGTTTTTGTCAAACAGCGACCCCTAGAGTCGCTGTGGAGTACTTGTATTTAACGTTACTGTCGTAAATACCACTCACGCAGAGCGTCTGCCATAGACTGGTCTCTGCACTCACGGCCTGATACCCCTTTGAAGCTGTTATATTAAGGTACAAATCTTGCATAGTGTGCCTTTAAATAAGAGATCTAGCGCTAAAATGTGTTTTTGAACTCAACCTGAGCGCTCGTGTCCGCTGCTATCAGTGTCAAGGATACATACATAGTGTCTCTTGTGGCGGCGTGCGCGCAGTCTTCACTCGGATGCGCTCTTCAATCTATCGCTGTTGCAGAGACTCTCTATTCATTCCGGTGAAATCACAAAATAAAATGCACACAAAAAGATTTACTTACTAGTCCATCAACAAGATCGCCAGGTCAGCATCACTGTTGCATCCAGTGCTGCTTTTTAGCTCGCGCCAACAAGTGAAAGCCCGACCGAGTGGGACTCTTGTCCGGTTCCTCACTTCTCAGGGATTCTGATTCTGATTCTGAGAAACTTCTCACTCCTCAGATTCTCTTTTCCTTTTCCTAGTCTCTTCCGACCGCGTTTTCTTTGCTTTTTCCATCGTCGAGTATCACGTCTGAAATGCGCACAAGTGTCTTCGTGCTTAAAATGTTGTTGTTGATGTGTGTGACGTCGTTGCCGTAAAGCATGTCGTCATTCTCGCGAGTTTTGCCGGGGGCGCTCCTCTCAAACTTGCATTGCTGGTTTTTCCAGCGGCGTCCCCCCCAAACTTTACTACCAGAATGATTCGAGTTTGTTTACCACCGAAATGACTTTGAAGCTGTTATATTAAGTTTCAATTCTTGCATAGTGTGCGTGCCTTTAATTAGCTCATTAACTTTAATTTCTAAGTTGAAACAAAGGCAGTCTTCAAGTTGAGTGAACTTCGATTTTCAAGGCAGCAGGTTCCAATTCCAAGTTAAACTAACATGAAATGTCTTACAGTGTGTGCAACATTTCAACTGTAAATAAATTATAAATGTTACCTAGATTATGTTCATTACCTGTCTAGTGATGTATGTGTATGCTAAAATATAATTAAATAATGTGTTGCAGTGATTATGCTCACGTGAATTATGATTTGCACTCCAGAACTTCCATTAAGTCGATGCTCTCTGGTTTTCACGGTGCATTGACTTTTAAGGTAGCGAATGTTTCAGTGCACTGCTAGGATTTTTACGATTGAGACAGCCAACAGACCGACATGGCCGACAGACATAAGTGCCCTGAATACTGAATGAGGGAGCTGATTGAGATGCACACCCAATGATTGTTGAATGCAAAATGAGTTGCGATTATCTGTGTATGTTTTATTGTAGGAATTGGCTGTTTATGAAAAGATGCCTGACCAAGTGAAGATATCCCATAAAGGTTTTCAAAAAGCTGACCCATTATTTTATTGTTATTACAGCCAAAATGAAGCCACATGTTGCTTACTAATTAGAGTCTGGTTCTACTGGTTTTCTTTGTTTTCTTTTAGAGTTGGAGAGGGATGGATTTGGCCCCAATCCTTTTTACCAGTGTCTTGTAGCTGAGGTACCTGAGGAGCACATGTCTAAAGATGGTAATAATGACTCCTAGAAGACCAAAAATGACATAATGTGCAGAGAAAACAGGGTAGGAATATATGGAAAACAATAACTTAAAATCTTTGGTTTACCTGATATAACCTATTACATTAAATGTAGTTTATATGTTTGTTATTTTATCAATAGATATTTTAGTTGCATTCAATATAGACAAAAAAGATCTCTCATCACATTTACATTTATTAATTTAGCAGGGACTTACAGTTGAGGACAAGTACAACTAGCAATTAATCATAAGAAGGCAATAAACACGAGAAGTGCCAGTAATACAAAGTTTCAGTCATTGTTCAAAGCAGGGAGGGATTAAAGAATAATGAGAGCATAGACAAAAGAATAGTAAAAGCATAAAGAATTTTTTTTAAATCAGGATGCATTACACTAATAATAATTAATAATAAACACAGAGTGAGTGGAGTACAATGACATTTTAGGATTTTTTTTTAATATATAGTCTTCACAAGTATTCTTACTGTAGCTGGTTTTCCACAGGACACACTAAGGTTGGCTATGCTCTCTTCTTCTATACGTACAGCACCTGGAAAGGAAGGACTGTGTATATGGAGGATCTGTATGTGATGACAGAGTACAGAGGTGTGTATATATTCTTAGTGACCCAGAGTTTGAACCAAAATGCAGAACTGTGTGTTGACTCACTCATCTCTGGTTATGCTACAGGTAAAGGCATTGGAAAGGCTTTAATGGCAACTGTTGCCAAAGTGAGTTTTTAGAAATATTTTTTATATATAATTCTATATTATCTGGATAACATTTTGCATCATGGTATTACATTTTATTGTACATATGTTGTGGTTAAACAAACTTTGTTGTATCAGCTATTGAGCAGTGTGTTTTTAATGTAAAATAGTAAATGCAGTTTTGTTTTTTACTGTATAGGTGGCCAAAGAGCAGCATTGTGTGCGTTTACAGTTCTCTGTACTGGATTGGAACAAGCCCTCTTTAGACTTTTATTTAGCCAAAGGTGCAGAGGACCTCACAGCTAAGGAAGGCTGGCATTTTCTCCGCTTTCATGGAATAGCTCTGGATAATCTAGCACAGGAAGCACCTTTAAAAACATTAAGACATCTGACAAGTTTAGGTAATGTCACTAGGAATACTTAGTGTATATTTTTGGTTTGTGTCTTTTAATGCAATATATTCAGTGTTAAAATAAAAAAATTGAAAAAATGTATGATAATTATTTTTTGTGCCACTGTTCAATGCAAACTCATTTTGATATCTTTGAAATACATTTAGTGATAAATAATCTCTTGCAAGTACTGTTTTTGTTGTAATTAGCCCTCTATGGTGTTCATTATGTTCTAACCATGGAATATTTTTTCAAATAAGTTTTTTATTACATGAAATAGCTTCAATCATACATATCAAAAATATTTTTCTAAAAAATTATGATTTTCTTTTCTATTTAATTGCACATTTAAAAAAAAAAAAAAAAAAGATAGATTTATATACTTGGAACTCATTCAAACCAAAAATAAGTAGATCCCTATCATTCAATTCCTATCATTCCCAATCATTTGGCTAACTCATCATCACTCTCATTACATGGAAGAGCTGATGCTACTATTGACTTAAAAACAGCACATCATTGGCTACCTTAAGGCCTGCCCTTTTAATTCCCATAGTGCAATATGTATTTTTTTTCCTGAATAACAAGGAAATGAGTAGAAATTAATTGTTGCCATATGGCAACGCCTTACCAGCTTATTTGAGCCCATTGTCAATGGAAACAAACAGAGGCAGAGTGAAACGCAACACTGCACGGATGTAGCACACATTTCTGTCAACACTTGCTGGTAAGTTGAAGGTCTTTAAAGGGTAACTAAACACTAAAACAACTTTTGCGTGCATCTGAGACTTTTGCGTGCACCTGAGACCCGCAGTGACAGCTGCTGTCAGACTCTAAAATGGAGAGTGACTGGAGTGACGCAAGTAGCTTTGCAACAGAGCGGTCATTTGAAGTCGAGGACTTTTCTCCCCCACCTTCACCTGAAGTGGAGGAGTTGTGAATTGTCTGTGGACACAGGGCCATATCAATTCAAGCCGCTGGCGCAAAGTGCGGTCTTAACTCCCGCATCGCGATCGGCATCTGATGAGTTTTGTCGAGTTGATGTCAATAGCGCGCGCTCTCTGTAGGCATGTAGGCATATATTCATATTGATATTTTGCCGCTATGTGAAAAAATCCAGCAAAATGCGCCGGCGCGTTTGTCGACCCCAGAGGATTAACTTTAGTCTAACCATAAATTGTGATTAAAATATACATGATCACTCACATCAAGACGCCGCTGCGCGGTGGAGTCCATGCAGGAGGAGCAGTGTTTGGCACTGCGTCGCTCTTCGGCGCGAGCTGTGTGGAGAAGCCCATTTCCACCTCTATTCCATTACCATCCTGACCACTGTACTAAATACAGATAAATCTATGCTAACTTGAAGCTATCCTAACTGTACTATGCTACTAACTAACTAACTAGGCTAGACAAATTAATCTAAATAACTATATAAATGCTATGCTAAATAGATGCTAAAATACTCTATCCTGATCGTTTTCAATACTCGTAATTCCAACTCTTGACTCGCAGTGGTTTTGACGAAACAAGGTGGTTTTTATACTGCCAATGGCGTGGTAAGCTCGTACCAAGGGCGTGGTGAGCTGGAACCTGCTTACGTCAGCTCTCACCGCTTACGTCACAAAGCACAGCAAACATCCAATAGGAAAATTCAACTGCAGTAGCCACCGTTCAAACTGAAGAGGGCAGCACTCAGACGTTTTTACACCATATATTGTAGAATTAAAACACTTTATACCCAAATGTCAAAAAAGTTACTCGAATCAATGACCAGCACTAATAAAGCCCCATTCTTACAGATCATTAACTAAAAAAAGTTGGTTTAGGGCAGCGTTTCTTAAAGTGTGGGGCGCGCCCCACTGGTGGGGAATAGAAACATGACAAGTGGGGTGCGACAAACAGGAGAAAATGTGGTAATGTTTGTGCCCATCTCTATTAATTCCTTTATTTATTGAGCATAAACTCAAAACAACGACACATTTAAATGTAAGCCTTACTTAACCTTTTCACATGCAAGTTTAGAAGTTTTTAGAGGCGCCCGTTATTTAGATCGAAAGGTTTAGAACCTTTATTATGGTTTCCATGGTGACACGTCATTGCTTGTCACACCACAGCCACAAGCGCTGAATGACTGATTATCTGCTTTTATTTCACACATTTGTTGGCTAAGGCAGGAAATATCTGATATTCTGATTGTCAAATATGAGCAAGTGGATGTGTTTTGTTGTTTAAACACCTTAGTTGAGCTATATGCGATGGGCGTTAGTTTATGCCGCATTTTAGAGATTCGGATCCGTTGGATTTAACAAGTTTACGTCAATTTATCCACGTCTCCCGAAATACATGAAAGTAACGTAAGTGGCCAGTGAACTGGGTAAAGCATAGAGTAAACTTGAAAGTTACTTACACAATGTGTATTTGATATGAATAATACGTGTCGTCTAATTATAATGGAAATAAATATTTAATAATAAATATTATTGCCGCTTCCATAGACATAAGTGTGTATTGGACAAACTCTAAATGTATTTCTTTTTTAGTAACTTAGTTATGTGAATTTAAATGTCTGAAACCTAAAATAAACATTATGTGGTTGAAAACACTGAATAGTTGTGATGTCAAGCGGTGAGCGCTCTCCGTCTCTGGCTCAGAAAATATGTGTAGCCTACTACAAAACAGGCTCATTGCAGACATTAAATAGTTAATCACTTAATTTTGAACTTTCAAAGTGCACCAGATTTATTCATTTATCTTTAAAACAAAAAATACCTAAAATACGTAGGCCTACTAGGATTTTACCACCTCCGCCTCGTTTTGAGCCAGGAAAAACCCTGAGATTATTATTATTCTTTTTCAATTTTGTTTGTTCTTTTTGCATGCAGTTTGCGAAGTGACAAAATAAAGCAAAGTACAACTAGACCACACTTTTGTTTTCTCCGTTTCTGAATTTGATGTTATCAGAGGCAAAATACAAACACAATGCATTATTATTTTTATCTACTGTCATGTTTATGTTTTTAAAATGTCATGTTAATAAAATACATTTTAACTTAAAGTCTAGTTTATTAACATTTTTTGGGGGCAATTGCATGGGGACAGGTGGGGCACAAACCCTTCCCTACCTTCAAAGTGGGGAATGGCAGAAAAAGTTTGAGAAACACTGGTTTAGGGTTTAGTTACCCTTTAAACAGTCTTTGTGGAGTTTACAGACACTATTCAATAACGCGATTAGAACAAAGCACTTAAGAATAAATAACTTACTACATCAGCTGAATCTGTGCTCCTCGAAATGAAACTACCAGCACTTCTGAGGTAACTTTTCCAGGATTATTACGATAGTATTATTCCTCACAGCGCAGCAAGACGAGGTAAAGTACAATATTCTTATTAAACTGGATGTTTTATCCAGCTGATGTGGGCGTTGGCATGGCTTGTCTCAATATTTGCGTTTGAATAGCGAACACGTAATAAAATATAGCTGCAAGCCGCCATTACCGGGGCCAAGCGCAAGAAGCGGCAACAGATGCCATCATGGGTGGGAGTGGCAGACCAACTGCAGCAAGGAGCAATTAAAGATATTTTAAGAGAATTTTGGCAAAATGGCTGAAAAATCATATATACAGTAACTTTTAAGATGATTTAATGGTTTATCACTTTCGACAAATAGGTGGCGCAGTTCTGAAATCAATTTGATGTGGTCAGAGTGAGGTGACAATGACACATACAAAGTTTGGGGTCAAAATGTCAAGGCATTGCAGAGATAAAGACTTAATAGTCATTTTAGCAGCATGCCTCAACGTTGCTGCTGCGGTATACGAAAACGGTTTTGTCTATCGTCACGAAATTCATAACTTTTAGTCCGCATGGTCTGGAGATGATATGAATCGATTTTGGTGAAAATCGGACGAATGGTCTAGGAGAAGTTCGAAAAAGAAGGTTTTGAAAGTAAATAAAGATGGCGGACAGGAAATTCGTCCAAATACGTCAATCTTGGTATCATGTCATTACAATAGGCATATTTTTTCAAAAGTTATTAGCATTTTTGGAAATTTAATTTGAACTACCTTCAGGGGATAGTGCTGGTGGCAAATTCTGAGTTTCATAATGTTACAGCAATGCATTTGTTAAGTACAGCATTTTACATCACAAAACTGTATTGTAGTCAATGGGAATTTCATGTTTTGTTCTATTATAGCGCCACCAAGAGGCAAAATCCCACCATTTTTTTCATGTGTCCTCAGAATGAGCCCATACATGTGTGTGCCAAATTTGGTGAAAATATCTCAATTCGCTTCAGAGTTATAGACATTTATATGAAAAAACACGTAAAAAATGACTGACACGTGACTTTGATTGAATTTTACTACCCCTTACTATCAATATTTTGGCATTTGGGTATTAGCATATAGCTATCAACCTATGTTACCAAACTTCTGACGGTGGTTTCGTCTCGATCGGACTAGCGGTTTCGAAGATATCGGCAAATGTTTTTTAACCCTCTGGGGTCGGCGGTATCGCCGGCGATACCAGCTCACTTTTTTCCTTATCAGTGCAAAAGAGACTCAAATTACTCTGTTGATTTTGATCTTACATATAAGTGTTGTACATCATTCGATCCTGTTAAGTTTGTATTTTTTTGTGGAACCTCACAATAAAAACAAAGTGTTGTGCTTTTCGCCTAATAAAGAAAAATAAACATGATGCGCGTTCTGCGTTCTCTCTGTCAGTGAAGTCCATTCTGAAACGCGTCCGAAAAATGAACTGTAACTAAGTCAATACTTGCCACAGAGACACGAGACATGTGTCTTTTTAAAGCTTGTATTCTCTTCTTTTAAATGAAGTAATTTATTAAAAAAATAAATATTTCCAGTTTATGTAATCCGTTTGAAACCAAGGAGAGGTACAGTTTTTTCGTTCTCAGTTCATTATCTTTAATTAGCTGAGGCCGCCACGCCCCCATCGCTTTTCACATGGTAAATAGGTGATCTAACGTTATGCATAGCACACGCCCAGCGATCAATGGCATAAAAACACGAAGTTTCTTCACTGATAGATTCATTGCGTTTTGAGGATGGCACGGTATTCCGACAAAAAGGCCCTTCAGATGATTCTGGACAGCGAGGAAGAATTCACTTTTCCTCAGAGGAAGATTATAACTCGGACAAGGAACGGCTGCATTTTGAAGAACGAATTGATCCCGCGCCGAGGATAGGCCTACAAGTTCGGAGTAAGTTGTTTAGTGTTTTATAATTTCTTTTCTGATCGTATAGAGCTCAAATGAATTTTCAGACTATATTTTGCCTAGCTTTTGACATCTTACAGAAAAGATTGCCTCACAATATCCCTAACATTCGCTCGTGTAAACTTTTTAAATGTGATATTACTCTCTAAACATATTTGTATATTAAATATATAGTTTTGATTAGCTTATGACACTGATTATCATGCTAAAATACTGCCTTATGCGTTATGTATTTTGTTTGCGAATAACTGCATGTTTAGGTATAGCCTATTGATTTAGTGAAATATATTTCAGCCTCCGGTAAAATATGTGATACTGTCTAAATACAATATATTTTTTATATAAAAATGTTGAGTTTTGGTTAGCCTATGACACTACTTATGCTAAAATAGTGCCTTATGCGTAATGTAGCCTATTTTGTTTGCGAATAACTGCTTAGGTTATATAACGAGAAATACATTTCAGGCTCTGGTAAAAGAGGTCTAAATACAATACATTTTTTATATAATTAAATGTTCAGTTTTGGTTATGACACTATATCATGCGTAAATAACTGAATACAGGTGTAAATGTTTGAAATGTAGTGATGTGTCGTTCGCGAACGATCCGTTCATTGCGTGTAGTCCTATCACTAAATGCGTGCGGTCTATATGGGCCATCAACAGATATTTATCCGTCCCATGGGCCATGGCCCATCAACAGATATATACATACATTGTGCATCCATACCCATTAATTGTCCATCAGTTTACTTTGGATAATGTATGCTAACAGTTTTTATTTTTTTTTATTTTTTTTTTTTTAGGAATGTGTCTGCATCATGCTCTCCTTCGCCAGCACCTCGCAGAGGGACACGCAGGTGTCGTTCAGTTCTCAGTGCGATCGAGAATCATACTGAGTAAGTGCACAGACGTAATATTTTACAGATGAAATTTAGCCTAATTGTGTTTACATCGTCATAATGTAAAAGTATATAAAAGTATATACACCTATTCTTGTGTGAAATTACAAAAAAAATAATAATATCCATGGCAATTAGTGATTGATAATGATAATAATACAGTTTATTTGATTGTGTTATCAGCATGCTCATGCTTTTTTCTTTTTTATAACAGATGTGACAATGAACACGTCCATCCACCAGTTCCGAAGAGAGCCAAGGCAAACAAGCAGGCAAGCAACAGGCAGTCCACTTTTTTTATATATATAAAAAAACAAGTTTGGTCTTTTTATGTTTGTTTTTTGAAAGGATGTGTTAAGTGATAGTAATGACTTTAAGTCTTTACGTTCTTAGGAAAGATTTCTATTTTTAATAAATGCTGTTCTTTTTAACTTTTTATTCATCAGTGAATCATTCTTAGTTCAGGCTGCCTCACAGCACCTTGTTGGGCCATTGGGGGAGTGCCTTTAGTCTTCCCAGGTGTAAATCACATTATTCATGGCCATTCACACTCCCACACATACAGCAGTGCTGACCAAAAACTGACGTAAGAAATTTAAATCATTATATTGTTGTTTGTGAAAGAGTGGTCAGAATGATTTTCACTTCATTTTGAAGTAAAAATTCTACCCTACAAGAATAGTAACTCAAAAGTCTTGTGGACAACTATTCAGCATGTGTTAAATGGCCTTATTGCGGTGACATTTTTTCCCCCAAAACGTACTAACCACGCATAATATTTTTTTTCTATAAAATGCAAACATGTACATCCATTTTGCTCACATATTATTGTAGCAGAGTTTGTGCTGAATACAGCAAATTTATATGTTGGCAAATGGTATGTTTTAAGTAGCTGAAATAAGCACAAATGTCAGGGCATGTCAAAACATCTCAAGGACCCCAAAAACACCTCAGACCCCAGAGGGTTAAGCGCTAAATCACAACGCTACACAAACCGTAAGTCAAAACCTAGCATGTTTGGTATCTGTGGACTCGGCAAGCATTCAAGACCTCAACGAGATGACTCCCGTGAAAATAAGTCAACCACAGCCAGAGTTATAAGCATTTGAGAAATAAATTTTACCACTAGGTGGCGCTGTTTCGAAACTTCTCAGGCTCCTTCAGGGCATCGTACTGATGACCCATACCGAGTTTCGTAACAATTCGTTAATGTGTTAAAAAAATACAGCATTTTAGCACATAATTCAAAATGTCCGACAGCCAAAATGGCCGATCTGGGAAAATTGGCTATCAGTCGACTCGGCATGACGCCCTGAATCTAACGAGACCCCTTTTATGATTTTTGGACAAACCGTTCAGAAGTTATGAGCGAAAATAGCAATTTTTCATATCTCCGGACCAGTAGGTGGAATCAGGAATCAGAGGAAAAAAGAATTTTGTTTCTACCCATTATGATTCAAAAGTTATTAGACTTAACCCTCTGGGGTCCAAGGTGTTTTTGGGGTCCTTGAGATGTTTTGACATACTCTGACATTTGTGCTTTCTTCAGTTGCTTATAAACATATTACTGGCAAAGGTGTAATTTCACTCTATTTAGCACAAACAGGGCTACCATAATGTGTTACCAACATGTATGTACATGTTTGTATTTTTGAGAGAATATTGTTTATGCGTGGTTATTGAAAAAACTAAAACTTAAAGTTTCTGAAATAAGGCCACAAAACACATACTAAATATGTGTCCACAAGACTTTTGACTAATGGATGTTGTCGCCTAGAGTTTTTTCTTCAAAATGATCTGAAAATCATCCTGCCTTATCATTCACATAAAACAATAGATTGGTTTAAATTTAAAAATGACACTTTTTGTTTGGAAAGGCAATATGCGCAGGGGTGTGACCTGCTGTGATTCACACCTGAGAAGACAATGGGCCCGCATAATGAGCGCATAATGGGGCTGCATACTAATGACCCTTTCATTCAGGTGTGTCACTGAGCCACAAGAATGACAATATATATATATATATATATATATATATATATATATATATACAAAATTGGTTCACAGTTCCAATTATTTATTTATTTTGCAAATTGTGCTTGCAAATTGTATAATATCAAATGTAAAAATTTCTAGTAATTGTGCAGTTAATTATCATACTGTTTTTACAGAAAGTTTGGGAATATATCCCATATGTGTCACTAATAAAACACAATACAAATAATTTAAAGAGGAGGCTTATATTGAGCTTTTAAGATTTACCTAAGATTTATTTATATGTAGCCTACATATATTTTTTAATAAAAAGGTTACAATTGCAACAACAATTAAAATTTTAAGTATATTTCAAATGTAATCTTTCTTTGTATATACTAAAGTATACATTTTATCATACATATTTCACAGTTGCGGATTAATTAGTTTGAAAATATATTCAAGATGGCGGCATGTGTGTAGATGTGTGTGTTTGCTCTCTTCCTTTGTCCTCCACTGTTTAATCAAAGAGTCATAGGCTACTTATTTGAATATATATTTATTTATTTTATTTATTTTTCTATTTTTCTTGATGCACGCGGCCAGATAACGCTTAAATATGAGTTTACCCCTCTTTGTGCTTCTTCTGTGCTGCTGCATGACCTCGAGGAAATCGGGGATCGATGCACCTTTAGGCGTCGAGGACACCGCTGAAAGTGGCCAGAGTGAGCTCGAGGTGACTGCGCTCTGTCTATGGCCGCAATGGTATCTTTTGTATGCCGGGACTGCTCCGGTATCGCCTAATGAGCATGGCCCGATGCTTCGGATATCTTGGAGAGAACTTTCTCGTGATTCGGTACTCGCTTCCGGTGATGTCCCGCGTGGATTACGCTGCTTGTGGCTGCATGAGAACGGGAGATATTCAGCCAGAGCAATGCCTACCTGCTGTAAAGGTTCGACCACAGATGGCCAAGCAAGGAGATCATGGCTATTTTTCATCTTGCTTCTATTATCGGGTAATGTTCACCCCAACCCTGGTCCAACATTATCCCAATTACAAATGCCCAACGATCTCAAATCTTCTCATGGATTACGTTTCTTTCATTTGAATGTGCGTAGTCTGATTAATAAAATGGACTCTCTACGAGTTTGGGCCGACACGACTGGTGCAGACATAATGGTCATAACTGAGACATGGCTAAATGCCTCAGTCACAAATGATATGATCAATATCGATTCATATACAGTCTTCAGATCTGATCGTGTAAAAAAAGGAGGAGGAATTGCGATTTATGTGAGATCCACTTTAAACTGTTCCTGCATACAGACAACCAGCAAACCGAATGGTCTCGAACTTCTAGCACTCAAATTAAATCTCGCTGCCGGCTCCGATATTATTGTGGTTGGTTGTTATCGCCCGCCTTCATCGTCTTCAAGCGAGGTATGTACTTTACTTGCGGACTTTTTTCATGATTGGACTAAATATGAATTGATTATTCTTGGCGACTTCAACTGGGATTGGCTGTCGCCATCTTCTGATCTCTTCAAGGAGACCTGTGACTCTCATTGTTTGTTACAGCTGATTAATTCAAAAACTCGGATGAATCATAAGGATTTGGACAGATCTACCTTATTGGACTTAATTTTAACTAATGCTCCCCACAGATATTCAGCATCTGGAGTCTTTTGCAATGACATTAGTGATCACTGTGCAGTTGTCTGTGTGAGAAATTGTAAAATTCCTAGAAATCCACCACGTTATATTTTTAAAAGATCTTTTAAGCATTTTAATGAACAAGCTTTTCTACGCGATCTCTACTATAGTGATCTGGGTGCAGTTTCCAGTATGCCTGATGTTACATTAGCTTGGGATTATTTTAAATTGATATTTCTATCAATTTGTGATAAACATTCTCCAGTCAAAAGATTTAGGATAAGTGGAAAAAATAACCCTTGGTTTAAAGACACCGTTTCCACCTCCATAAAACAGAGAAATGCTGCTTGGGTTAAGGCCAAGAAATCTAACAATCCCCTAGACTGGATCACCTACAGAGCGTTACGAAATAAATGCACAAAATTAATCAAAAGTGCAAAACGTGATTATTATTTGTCTACCATAAATGAAAATATAAATAATCCCACAAAGTTCTGGAAATTAATTAAGTCAACTTCAGTACCAAATCAACTATTTAAATTTCCAGAGCATTTAAATGTTAATCACACTGTAGTCAAGGGCAGAGAAGTTATAGCAGATACTTTTAATAATCATTTTACTTCAGTAGGTTCCACGTCCGATGCCACTAATTCGGGTGTTAATATCTTAAATGCTGATCCTATTCAATATTGCCCGTCAGAATCTTTTAATTTTGCACCCATAACCATTGCGCAGGTTCACAATGCCCTAACGAATTTAGACATAAAAAAAAGGCAGGATTCGATCAAATCGAGCCTTATTTTCTAAAAGTGGCCGCTAATCTCGTATCAGACCCTATAGCCTCTATATTTAACTTAAGTCTCGTTTCTAATGTTATACCTAAATCGTGGAAATCGGCAATGGTTACCCCACTATTTAAAGGGGGAGACCCCTTAGATCCAACTAACTACCGTCCTATTTCCAGATTGCCAGTTTTAGCGAAAGTTTTTGAATCACTGATAAATAATCAATTAAAACAATTTCTATCGGCTAACAATATTCTTCATGATTACCAGTCAGGATTCAGAACAGGACATAGCACCATTACTGCAGCCATGCTAGTCTCTAATGATATTATATCCTCTTTAGATAGTAAAAAGTCATGCGCCGCATTATTCGTCGATCTATCAAAAGCTTTCGACTCCGTAGATCACAAATTATTGTTACAGAGACTTCAGTCTATAGGCCTCAGTGAAGCAGCCTTAAGCTGGTTTGATAATTACCTTTCAGAACGCACCCAATGTGTGTCTGTGGAAAACTATAACTCACCTTTCCTTCAAGTCAATACCGGGGTTCCCCAAGGATCTGTTTTAGCCCCTCTTTTATTTTCTATCTTCATTAATGATTTAGGCAATGGAATAGAGTCAGGGAAACTGCATTTGTATGCAGACGATACAATCATTCATACAACAGCACCTACTTTAAATCAAGCCTTGAACCATTTACAGAATGCTTTTCAAGTTTTGCAGCATTCATTGTCTCAGTTAAAATTGGTTCTAAATACAAAAAAGACAAAATATATGATTTTTAGTCGTGGCCGTTCCAAGGTAGCTGATATCTCAATCTCAACCTCTAATGGTATTCCTCTAGAAAGAGTCAGTTCCTATAAATACTTAGGAATCGGGCTTGATGAAAGATTAGCATTCGATGTACATATTGATATGTTGCTGAAGAAGCTTAGGCCAAAATTAGGCTTCTTTTTTCGCTCAAAAAATTGTTTTCCATTTGAGGCCCGAAAGAAATTAGTAGAGAGTGCTTTTTTATCCATCATTGATTATGGTGATCTCTTATATATGCATGCAGCTACTACTCTACTCAGAAAATTAGATTGCGTGTATCACGCTGCTTTACGCTTTGTTTCTGGTGCAGAGTCACGGACACATCATTGTATTCTTTATGATTCCTTAGCTTGGTCATCTTTACATCAAAGGAGAAAACTACATATGTACTTATTCATTGCAAAAGCTCTTTTAGGTAAGTTACCTTCTCATATCTCAAATCTTTTAATCTATTATACAAATACCTATCAAACTAGGTCTAGCTCTCGCCTCCGGCTAAAAGTCCCAAGGGTATTGTCAGATTTTGGTAAAAGTGCTTTTTCTTTTTACGCTCCTTGGACTTGGAATGAACTACAAAATGTATTGAAGCTAGATGCACTTCCAACCTTGACCTCTTTGAAACGTCTTTTACTCAATGTTTTAAAGGAAATTGTAACTGTTTTCCTTGACTCATTTTTATCAATGTTGTCTGTGAATGTGTAAATTGTGATATTCCTTTTCAATGATTCTTGTGTATGAATTTTTTTTTTTTTTTTTTTTTTTGTGCCGCCGTCTTGACCAGGTCTCTCTGGAAGAAGAGATAGAAATATCTCAATGTGATTCTCCTGGTTAAAATAAAGGAAATAATAATAAATATAGCCTACAATCGAACAAACACTATAATAACATCTTAGCAAACAAGCTTATTTGATGTGGCAGTATTTTACAGTAAAAACGACATCTTGTCTTTCATATGTAACATCGTTTTTATGATTAGGACATATAAATGTTAATTTGCAGTTTAATACGTTGCTTATACAAAAATATTTTATTTCAACATATTTCAGTCGATTTTTACTCATCTCAGTATTGGAATATAGTTAGGTAAAAGCTGTTCATTCATTCACACACAAAAAAACGCGACTCAAACAGTCTTTTTGTTTACAGACACTATTCCATATCGCGATTAGAACAAAGCACTTGAAAATAAATAATGTACCTATTCCTCGGCTGGATCCGTTGCTCCTCCAAATGAAACTACCTGGACTTCTGAGGTAATTTTTTCCAGGATTATTATTAAGATACTATTATTCCTCACAGCGTCGTAAATCTGAGTCTCTTTCGGTGGGTTATCCAGCTGATGTGGGCGTGGATCGCCTCAGAGCATTTGTGTTTGAATAGAGCGCGCGCTCCGTGGGCGTGGTCAAATTAACTTTAATGAGCTGAGACGAGAACGACTATCATCTCTCTCTTTTCGTACAGATTACATAAAATGAGAAAAAAGTTTTTTTATATAAGTTACTTCATTTAAAAGAAGATAATTCAGGCTTCGTGCCTGTGTGCCTGTATAACTGTTTGACTGAGTATTTGGAGAGTTACAGTTCATTTTTCGGACGCGTTTCAGAATGGACTTCACTGACAGAGAGAACGCAGAACGCGCATCATGTTTATTTTTCTTTATTAGGCGAAAAGCACAACACTTTGTTTTTATTATGAGGTTCCACAAAAAAAATACAAACTTAACAGGATCGAATGATGTACAACACTTATATGTAAGATCAAAACCAACAGATTAATTTGAGTCTCTTTTGCACTGATAAGGAAAAAAGTGAGCTGGTATCGCCGGCGAGACCGCCGACCCCAGAGGGTTAATATGAGTGAAAATTTGGTCAGGTGGTGGCGCTAGAGGGATTGATTTTGAGACGCTAAATTTGCTCTATTGACTTTTTAGACTGTCCTTTATCAGTGTGCCAAATTTCACAACTTTCCCGCAAGCGGTTCTATGGGCTGCCATAGACGACCAGTCGGAAGAAGAAGAAGAAATATAGCTGCAAGCAGCCATTACCGGGGCCAAGCGCAAGAAGCGGCAACAGATGCCATCATGGGTTGGAGTGGCAGATCAACTGCAGCAAGGAGCAATTAAGGACATTTTAAGACCATCCCGGTGTTGCTGGGTGATTGGGGGCGGGAGTAATGTCCGTTTAAATGCATATCTTTGTGGGCTTATATCTCGGGAATGCCCAGGCCAAATCGCACCAAACTCGAATCGAAGCTAGATGAGGACGGGCCCTTTCCAACAAGGATCTAGCAGAACTTAGATAGTGTTAGAGGAGCTCTGTTGAACAAGACCATCCCGGTGTTGCTGGGTGATTGGTAAAATGGCTGAAAAATCATATACCGTAATTCCTCAAATAAAAACCGGTATTCAAATAAACGCCGGGCCTCTGATAGTGGCCGGGTGCGTGATCAACGCGGACAAATAAAGGCCGGTCTCAAATAGAGGCCGGGGGAAAATTAGTGTGGATAATCTCCTAAATGCCTTTCATTGAAGAAATGTTACAACTGTCCACTTCATGCGTGTTCTGTGATCTGATGGCTATCTGATTGTGAAAAGACCAGGTATAAATGCCATCCGAAGCGCATTCGAGACGATTTAAAGCCGATCACTCAAACCACTTCTTCAGGAGGAGATCTGAGACAAGATTCCAGACGAAACTGCACAAATGTAAATCAAATGCATCTGATTGTTGAAACCACGTATCTAAATTTTACTCCTCCCAAAAACGCTAAGAAATAAATGTGTGAGAGCGTGTTATAGGCCAGGGGTTTTCAAACTTTTTGTGTGTGTGGACCACTATTTGTAATCAAGAATTTTCGCGGACCACCTCATAATACACATAATAAAATATGTCTACACACAGTCCTACCTGAATTAGTCCGCACCTCTAAATAGACTTACTAGCACTAAAACTATAACTGGTCATCACATCAGTACAACAGCTTGTTAAAAGAACGTTTACTGCACACAACGGCTGCCACATATTTAATTGATTTATTTACTCAAGCGCCCGAGGGCATAATCAGGTTAATTTCAGGGATGCAAACATGTATGGTCAAAAAAGATAGAGGTAATCGAAGCCCTCGCCCCGCGGCAAATATCCAGATACTTACGTTGCCGCCAACCCCTGCCACCCCTATAGGCACATAATATAGTAAAATGAAATTCAAATAAAGTTTTGACAAAAAAGGTTTTATAAAAAGATAAACCTCACATATTTCAGCCTTTAAATAATTTTTATTAAAAGAATGAGTCAAAAAAATATAAATTACTTGCCATTTACATTGATGCACATTAGCCATCTTTTATTATTAAAAGTAAAATTCGGTCCGATTTCCCGTGCTGTCTGTCGTTGCTATGCAACCATGCACTGCGCTCTCCACAACGACAAAGAAGTTTTAGTAGCTAATAGATTTACACCATCGAAAAACGCTTGCTGTAGCTCTGCTACAAGATTTATTTACGGAGAAGAGAAAAACACCCGTAGTGTTTGGGTCGGGTGCACCCCCATTGTTCATGTTGACTGAGCTTTCAATGTTTACGGAAAGGATGAAGCTGATTGGTTTGTTCTTGTCACATGAACTGCGATGCGTTTGCGGCATTATGAAAAGTTGAGGTGTTTTCATCTCGCTGCGCCTGGAAAAAATGAGCGCATCGCTTCAATTATGAGCGCGCTTGCCGTGCGCCTACATGAAATAACGAACTTGACGAACAAATGACACGATATGTAGCATTTGACGAGCTACCTCCAATCAGGCCACGAGCTACTGGTAGCTCGCGAGCGACGTGTTGGAGACCCCAGTAAAAGATACAGCAAGAAACACTAGTGGTTCACACACGCATACTGCTGTTTTGGCGAGCAGTGTTCTGATTTGCTTATTTCTTATTTACTTGTTTAGTGGAGGCAATCCAGAATTACTGTTGGTCAAATTATAATCAGACAAAATTTTATATAATGTCAAAATATTTGCCTCTGCCTCTTTTCTCTTCAGAGAACCTGTTGCTATCCACCGATCCGAAATAGGCCACTAGCCTATTTTAGTAATCACACAATAACTTGACAATTTAATTAAAATTGTATATCAATATAGGCCTACATATTCTTTTTACTTTTTTTATGGGAATTTCCTGGTAAAATGAAGGTAAAAAAATATTATTTTGTATTTTATTTTGCCTTTCCACGGACCACCTGCAGTACCCTCACGGACCACTAGTGGTCCGCGGACCACAGTTTGGGAACCACTGTTATAGGCTATGTAATGTTATAGCAAGTTGTGACAACGCTACTGCAACACGCATCACGGCAGCTGAGCATATATTCATAAAGCAAACGTGCAAACTATTGCAAATTAAAGTGAAAGTAAGTCGCAGACAATACTCCTCATCATTAAAAGTAAAGAAACGAAATGATCTTACCAGGGCTGTTGCCGCGCTCTCTTATTGTGGTCTTTTGATTTTGAAATTGGCTGATCTATCAAATGCAGCAGCTCATATCTGTTGCTTTCGGTTGCGTGAACTCCATTAATTATGCACATAGCGCGATTTATATCCGTTTTGCGAAAATGCATTTGTGAGCAGATTTAAGTAGAATTTTTTTGATAAATCAGATAGCTTTCCGATCTGAGAAAACGCATGAAGTGGCCACGTGTAAACATCCCCTAATGTGCATTCAAGTTCATCGTAACGTACAGCCAATAGATGGTAGTATTAGATGTAACACAGATATCATTTAGTGCTGCTAGTAAGTATAACGGTCTTTTCAACAACTTTATTGAAAACGAAAATGTCTTGAGGAGCATTTGGAACCCAGACGGAAATTTGATTTTGATTTTTTTTTAATAAAGGCCTGCCTCTAATAAAAGCCTGCTTCAAATAAAAGCCGGTTACCTTCTGCAGTTTAGGTAAATAAAGGCCCCGACTTTTATTTGAGGAATTACGGTACATTAACTAAAAGTATGATTTAATGGATTATCACTTTCGACCAATAGGTGGCGCAGTTACGAAATCGATGTGATGTGGTCAGAGTGAGGTGACAATGACACATACAAAGTTTGGTGTAAAATTTTAAGGCATTGCAGAGATAAAGACTTAATAGTCATTTTGGCAGCATGCCTCAACTTTGCTGCTGCGGTATACGAAAACGGTTTTGTCTATCGTCACGAAATCCATAACTTTTAGTCGGCATGGTCAGGAGATGATATGATTCGATTTTGGTGAAAATCGGACAAATGGTCTAGGAGAAGTTCGAAAAAGAAGGTTTTGAAAGTAAATAAAGATGGCGGACAGGAAGTTCGTCCAAATACGTCAAACTTGGTATCTATGTTCTCGGCATGACCCAAGGAATCTATTAAGATCAGTGTCATTACAATAAACATATTTTTTCAAAAGTTATTAGCCTTTTTGGAAATTTAATTTTACCTTTTGACCACTAGCTGGCGCTGTTTCGAAACTTCACAGGCTCCTTCAGGGCATCGTACTGATAACCCATACCGAGTTTTGTAACAATCCGTTCATGCGTTCAAAAAATACAGAATTTTAGCACATAATTCAAAATGGCCGACAGCCAAATTGGCCGAACTGGGAAAATTGGATATCAGTCGACTCAGCATGACGCCCTGAATCTAACGAGACCACTTTTATGATTTTTGGACAAACCGTTCAGAAGTTATGAGGGAAAATAGTCATTTTTCATATCTCCGGACCAGTAGGTGGCACTGCGCCGAAACGCAGCATGTAGCCTCAGGTCATGCTTGTGATGACATGTACCAAGTTTGGTCTGAATACGATTAAGCATTGCGGAGATACAGCCTTACGTCTGTTTTCGCAAGCGCTACGTAAAATTAGTTTGCACGTTTACCGAAAAACTGTTAAGCGAATCAACTTGAATTCCATAACTTTTTGTCGGCACTGCCTGGAGATGATCTGGTGCAATTTTGGTGAAAATCGGACAAACCGTCTAGGACGAGTTCGCAAAAGTAGGTTTTTTGGACAATTCAAAATGGCGGAAAATTTTTCATGACGGAAAATGACGTCATGATCGAATCGGCTTGAGCTCAGGAATCAGAGGAACAAAGAATTTTGTTTCTAGCCCTTACGGTTCTAAAGTTATTAGCATAAACATGAGTGAATCTTTGGACAGTTGGTGGCGCTAGTGGGATTGATTTAGAGACTCCAAAATTGCTATGGTGAGAGTTCAGACTGTCCTCTATCTGTGTGCCAAATTTCATAACTTTCCCGGAAACGGTTCTATGGGCTGCCATAGACGCCCAGTCGGAAGAATGAAGAATAATAATAAGAACGGGAACAGTTACAATAGGTGCCTCCGCACCTTCGGTGCTTGGCCTCTAATAATAAGAACCGGAACAGACACAATAGGTGCCTCTGCACCTTCGGTGCTTGGCCCCTAATAATAAGAACCGGAACAGATACAATAGGTGCCTCCGCACCTTCGGTGCTTGGCCCCTAATAAGAACGCCAATGATTACAATAGGTGCCTCCGCACCTTTGGTGCTTGGCCCCCAATAATAATTATAATAAAAAGAATCTGAACAGATACAATAGGTGCCTCCGCACCTTCGGTGCTTGGCCCCTAACTATAATGAGCTGAAAGGAATAAGAATGACATCTCTCTCTTTTCATACAGATTACATAAACTGAGAATATTTGTTTTTTATATAAATTACTTAATTTAAAAGAAGAGAATTTCAGCTTCATAACGAAAAATCTTTCGTGCCTGTGTGACAAGTATTTACTGAGTTACAGTTTATTTTCGGACACGTTTCAGAATGAACTTCACTGACAGAGAGAAGGCAAAATTCGCATCATGTTTATTTTTCTTTATTTGACAAAAAGCAGAACACTTTGTTTTTATTGTGAGTATCCATAAAAAAAATAGACACTTAACAGGATCTAATGATGTACAACACTTATATGTAAGATAAAAATCAACAGAGTAATTTGAGTCTCTTTTGCACTGATAAGGAAAAAAGTGAGCTCGTCGCGCCGGCGCGATAGCCGACCCCAGAGGGTTAATGTCCTGAAGGCCCTCCATTGGAAGCTGTAGAAATAATGTTGCACATATAAATAGTAATACTTCATCATAGAAATTGTAACATGGCATGGGAAACAAGGCTGAGCATAAAATACACGTTCTGTTTCATTACAAACTGCTGCTTTCTTCAACCGGCCCCAAGCATCAGCAGCAACAGCACATCCAAGGTTGCCTTTGAAGCGATGGTCCATTAATCTGGCCTCCTGGAGGAAAGTCCATTAATGTGGCCTCTCTGAATGTCTTCATCCTGTTATAAAAACATGACAAACTATTTAGTTTCTAACAGTTAAAATGATGTGGTTTTCCTTTCTTTCTTTTAAAGCATAAGCTCTTAATGGAAATGGAAAATACCTGATATCGTATTTCCAGATCTCCCCAGACCTTTTCTTTCAAAGCACTAATAAATAGAGTGTCCTCTTCAGCCACCGTGAAATGCGCCTCCAGTTTAGTCAGTATGGGGAGAATTTGGCCACATGTGGGGGACTTCTCACTGGATACACAGAGGGTTGAGGTGTATCGAAACTTCTCAGGCTCCTTCAGGGCATCGTACTGATGACCCATACCGAGTTTCGTAACAATTCGTTCATGCGTTAAAAAAATACAGCATTTTAGCAAGCATTTTAGCAGGTGTACAAAAACTTCATGATTTTTATAAAATCCTCTGCTTTCTGGAAGTCGTCATCTGTCAGCCTTTCCAGTCTGGGGGGAAAAAGAAGATGTGAAGATAAGAATAAAATATCAACAATTATGTTCTTAATTTCACAACTGATCGTATTGTCTATCACTTGTCTTTCTCCATTGGCTTCCTGATTCGTTGGTCAAGTGATGCTGGCTGGATGGCTGGGTACTGCTCCAAAAATCTCTCCACCATCAGGAAAAGGGAGTTCCACCGTGTTCTGACATCCAGAATCATGTTGTGTTCTGGCAAATCTGAAACACAAATGCACATTTTGAATTACAATCTACTGAAGATGTTTGAAACAAACATATCTTTTTGTGATTTATAAGGCTACGCTACTTACTGAGAAGTTTCTGCTTCTCACGCAGGACGGTCTTAGCAATGGAGGACCTCTTCAGCCACACCACGACAGCTCGAAGTCTGGCACACCACTTTGTAACGGCACTGATGCTGTAAACCTTCTGTGCTGCCAGCTTTAGAGTATGGGCAAACCACCCCACCTTTAAAAGCTACAGATTCTTCAGTGCAACATCCATATTGCCGGCGTTGTCTACTGTGGCAGCTACAACTTTAGTGTTTATCTGGAATTCCTCCAGAATGGACTTTATCTCATCTGCCCCCACGAGGCCTGTCTGTGACTCATACACAGCTTTGGTGTTTAGCATCTGCTTAATGTGGCCATCACTTGTGTAGTGCACAATAACTGTTAAATAGTGGTCCTGTGCCACACTGGTCCACCCATCACATGTAATAGCAGCCTTACTCACTTGTGCTAACTCCTGAATAACATTTTGTTTCTCAACAGATTACCATGCAGGAATAAGAGTGTTGGACAGATCATCCGTGGATGGGGGTCTGTAGCGAGGATTAAGGGCAGTGGTCATCTCTCTGCATTATTAAATAAAGGATTTTTTGGCAAATTTAATAGCACAGTTTTTAAACACATCAAGTAAATACAAATTTTTCACATGACTTAATGTGAAAATGTGTTAATGTGAATGTGAGTGACATGATTCTTTTTTTTTTACCTGAACCATGGAGATTCTACAGTGGAAAAATAATGCAGTCCCTTTACCACAAAGGCGGGTACTCTGTTGCAGTTTAAAACTATTGGATCTGACCAGAGCCACTCTGGATCTGCCATAACCAATCGCTAACGTTTGGTCGTGACGTATGACGACTCAAACTAGCGCACGACATCAACGTCATCGTTCTCAGCCACTCCCTCTGTTCGCTGATTGGACCAGTAAAAAATTGACCGGAGAAAACCAAAGAGTAGACCACAAACCCAGACGTAGTACTGAAGGAAAATGAAAATTAAGCGGAAGCACGTAGGAGGGTGCAGCCAGGCTAGATGATCACGCGATGCACTGAACGATCGTATGCGTTAAAGATGCTAAATACATGTTAAATGATGCTTCTTACGTCCGTTTCGGAGAACCAGAGGGCAAATATTTTAATTGATAGTTCAGGCAGTGGCACCGAAATGAGGCACCGAAATCTGCGTTTTGATTCAGTCCGGTTACATACCGGTTACGTGGTTTCGGTACCCAACCCTAGTGACAAGGAACCAAAACTCCATCAGGTGACAGAATGAAGAAAAAAAACCTTGGGAGAAACCAGGCTCAGTCGGGGGCCAGTTCTCCTCTGGCCAACGAATGAACAGTGTATGATTATGATTCAGGCAGCATTACAGGTCAGAAGTCAGATTGGATCAGAACATTCAGAATATTTATCCAGTTCCATCTGGTTGGAAGTCGGAGTCATCACGCCGGTATGGAGACGAGTTTGTTGAGGATCAGTGCCGATGGCTGTCGTGTCGATGAGGCCTTCACAGGGCTGATGAGGCACTTCAGGGATGCGTTGTGGATGGGTCCAGGCGCAGGTCCACCATCTGATCTGGATACGACCCGGATCCGGCTGACTTCAGTAAACCTCGGAATAAACAGAAAGACTAACATTAGCGTAGATGCCATTCTTCTAATGATGTAACGAGTACATCCGGTGTTATAGGAAGTGTCCCCGGTTCCGGCTGACCTAATCTTTGCAGCCTAATAATAATTTAACTGATTTGAATAATATAAATGTATAATGTTCTATATGAATGCCAGTTAAAAGAGATGCGTTTTTAGTCTAGATTTAAACTGACAGAGTGTGTCTGCTTCCTGGACAATGTTAGTAAGACTGTTCCAAAATTTAGGTGCTAATAGGAGAAGGATCTACCGCCTGCAGTTGATTTTGATATTCTAGGTATTATCAACTGGCCAGAATTTTGAGATCGCAGTAGACGTGAAGGACTATAATGCGTTAAGAACTCGCTCAAGTACTGGGGAGCTAAATCATTTAGTGCTTTGTAAGTAGTCCGCAATATTTTAAAATTTATACGATGTTTAATAGGGAGCCAATGCAGTGTTGACAGAACCGGGCTGATATGGTCATACTTTCTGGTTCTAGTCCCTAACTCTAGCTGCTACATTTTGGACCAACTGGACTTTGTTTATTAAGCATGCAGGGCAACCACCCAGTAGAGCATTACAATAATCTAGCCTAGAGGTCATGAACGCACAAACTAACGCATTTTTCATTGAAAGCATATGTCGTAATTTAGATATATTTTACAGATGATAGAAACGTGGCTTTCAAATGAAAGATTGGTATCAAAGAGCACACCCAGGTTCCCAACTGACGATGAACACTTGACAGAGCAGCCATTAGACAGTATTCTAGGTGAATACATGCATATTAATACATGCCCCTGAACTTTGTTATTCAAAAAAGTAAAAATAATGTCTATTCAAAAGAAGGTAAAGTGGATGCCCCTGAACTTGGGAGGGCGCCGTGCGAACTGAATCGCATAGCCGAGTCTGATGGTACGGATGAGCCAGCGAGATGGGCTGGGGGCGCTAGCCAGGCACTGCCATCCACGCCCTCTTGAGGCCCAGAGATAGAGATGCTGCTCTTACTGAGAATTTGGGTACCGCTGACTGAGACGCCAGCGGCGGAACAACATTTGATTAAACAAGATTCTTTGCCTGGCCCTTCACCAGGGAAGAGCAGCTGTGTCTAACTCTGGGTCCCCGTCTCAGGGCCGCTGAGACAGGTGGCTGGCGGCGTCTTCCTGCGAAGGCTCGACATCACAGTAGAGCTGGCTGTGACTGAGTTTTTTTTTGTTTGTTTTTTGCAGGGGACTGACACCCATGGCGACAAACAGACTGAGGGGCACCCCACGAGTGACTCTGGTAGCACATCGGGACAAGCTCTTGGTTACCTCAGCCTGCTTCTGAACTGTGGAGAACCGCTGGGCACAGTCTCCAACAGTGTCACAGAAAAAGGCCACCTCGTGAGATGGGAGCATTGA
The DNA here is from genome assembly GCF_029890125.1 of Rhinichthys klamathensis goyatoka. Taxonomy (NCBI): domain Eukaryota; kingdom Metazoa; phylum Chordata; class Actinopteri; order Cypriniformes; family Leuciscidae; genus Rhinichthys; species Rhinichthys klamathensis. The sequence goes on along the minus strand of NW_026606570.1, from coordinate 934,106 downwards.
GAAAGCGAACTTTGGCGATGTCTCGCACCTCTCCAAGGTTTAGCCATAGGGCGCTCCTGGACCACCAGAGTGGACATCGTCTGACCGAGGGCCAGTGCTGTGACTTAAACCACGGTCAGTCACTATCCGCAGCTCAACCCTGACTCAGAACTACCCTCGTGCATCAAGTGTTTTGACTTTCCACAGAATTGTAGGGTTACCATCACATGCAGGGAAGAGGTGGTCTGCAATTAGCACAGCCGCCCATCACCAAGGGTAGTGAGAGAGGAAACCCCTTTTCTGCAGATTTTGGCATGTTTGGCTTGCCATATTGGCGCCAATATGCTTCCAAACTGCCAAAGTTTTTCACAGACATCCGGGCAGGCACGGGGGCGGGGCAAGGCGATTATGCGTCGCAATGCGGCCCCAAAATAGCCCGGGAAAGTGTGGCTGTCAAGTCTGAATCTGATTCAGCATGAGCACACACACACACCATTATAGTGGGAACTCAGTATCATCTTCAATTCCAGAGCGTAACAGCCCTATCTCCCTGGAGCCCCAAATGAAATGCTTGGTTAACTCATGAGAAGGACCAGTAATCCCATCCGGAAGCTGCCAGGCATGCGAGACGTGGCCATCAAACTCGATGGCACACGGCACACTGAGCACTCAAGCCCTCATGAGAAAGGCAAGACGAACAACAATGCGACGTGGTCATGCTCTCATGAGAGAGCATAAACCACCCACGAACGCAGTCTCAGCATGTTTGCGATGCGCTAGAGGAGTGAGGGGCCCGAGGAGTTGGTCTCGTCGGGGAATGCTCACTGTAACCATCGGATCACCAGTGCTATTAGCCAAAGTAGCCTTTTTCTGGTGGCTACCAGAAGAGGAACTAGATCGGGGAATAGGCAAAGGGACTCCACCTTGTTTGAGGCACTTGAGTCTCGACCGCGCATCTAGATCGCCGAACGACGCGCCCTGGGTTGCCGTGACAACCCGCGCTGTCAGCCGGCAGCTCGACGGCACACGGCATGCTAAACGCTCAAGCCTTTACGAGAAAGGGGAGACAAACAACGTGCCGACGTGGTCATGCTCTCATGAGAGAACATGAACCACCCACGAACGCAGTCTCAACACGCTTAAGCCCAGGCACGTGAAACAGTGACCGTGGCCGTCAAATGAGGACAGGAAACGACCGCATCCAGAAACATGCTCTTTCAGGAAACTGCTCTCTCTGGTGCTGAAGCACCCAGAGATGACTGGGGCTACACAAACAGGATGATAGTGCAAGCCTGATGTGAGCACTCACATTCTCATTGAAGGCGCAACATTCTGAGCTGTGAAAACAACTGTTTTGCTCTCTGTGAGATCGTGGCTAGCGCTGTAACACCAACACCAGCTTGAAGAGATCTTCTCTTGAAAAAGCAGACTCGTTTTTTTAAGTTAAAACACTCTCAGATAAGATTGCAGAGCAGGAACAGCATTCACCATTTGGCTCCAAAGCGAAAGACAAATATGCGACGCACCTGTTGCTCATTATATGCTTGCGCCGAGATGCACAGCAGCTGGTGCAATTATCGCATGCCAATGTGCATTGGCTCGTTTAGTTTACACTCGAAAGTGGATTGGTCTCTCAAGCGAGATCCCCAATTCGTCAAGTCACCTCTGGCGTACGCTAAGAGTGACTGACGAAGGGGAACTATAATTTAAGACTTCATAAATGTCGATCCCAAACCTTTCACCACGGCCTTTTACGGATCGCCTGCAACCGATTTGGGGGATGCGGAATTAATTAACATTAAGTGACATGGCATCTGACGCACAGAAACCAATGGCACATATCACTATGCTTACACTGTTAAAAAACACTGTGAAATTTACGGTAAAATACCGGCAGCTGTGGTTGCCAGTATTTTACCGTAAAGAATATGGTGGCAACCTTTTATGTTTTACGGGACTTAAATTTACGGGCAAACAGTAAAGAAACACAATGTAAAGAAAACCTGTGAAATTTATGGTAAGAAAACGTCAGCTTGGATGCCAGTATTTTACCGTAAAAAATATTGTAGCAACCTTACTTTGGACATTAAATTAAACATAACTTCATTAAACAATATATCATGTAATATAAACCCCAAATGTTCATAACTGATAACAAAAACTAAACAGAAACATAATTGTTTAAATGAAATAACATCAAATGTGAAGTGTCACGCAGGGAATTCTGGGAATGTCAATATAGAGAAACAACAAGAACTATAACTGACTTCAGCCACATCCTTAGATGAAATCCACTGAAGAGAAAAGAAGACATTAAATCTGTGAAGATCTCATCAGAGGAGGATTAAACAACTCCACAAACAGCCGTACCAGCTTTAATTATTACTAACCAGACTGACTTTATTTCTGTCAGACGTTTACAGTTCTGTTTGAGAATTACCAGAGGTTTAGATGTTGATGATTTATTGTTTCATTTGAAGTTACCATGATTGTGATCAGTATTTGCTATATTGACCCTTGACTTTCTAACGTTAGTTTTTCTCTGTCTGCTGTAACTCTGTGTTAACTCTGTGTTTTATCTGATTAAAACACATTGATTATTGCAAGAAAATCAGAGAGAAAATGAGTCAGATGATGTTGGCTGTGTATTGATGAGTATATAATCATCATGTAGTTGCCTTATTCACTGAGTTCATTTAGAGTCTTATCTTTGATAATGTTGTTACATTATTGATTGAAGTAGCTCTATAATTTTACAGCATGAGATCCATCATTGTTATGATCTTGAGACTTCTGCACACAATATAGGTTTGAACTACAGTGTTGTTTTTGGCAGCCCTTTTAGTTTTAGTCTTAGTCTTAGTCTTTTGGACGAAAATGCTTTTTAGTTTTAGTCACATTTTAGTCACTTAAAAACTTAATAGTTTTAGTCAAATTTTAGTCGACGAAAACAAAAAAAGGTTTTAATCAAGTTTTAGTCAATTTTAGTAAAAATTGTCTTTAAAAAAACAGAGAAAATAAAATGCGGCTGTGTCAAAATTGGTATCAAGTTCAAAAATAGAAAAGAAATAAAAGTGCCACTTTGCAATCTGTTAAAAAAAAGAAAAGAATAGAAATCCATTTGGCAAGACAGGTCTATTTATCCCTGCATTAGTGGCTGCAATGAGCCTGTTTTGAATTGCACAATTTCTCAAAAGTCATGCTCAATGTTCAGCTGAGATCTGTACTTTGTTTTCAGTGAAACTGAAACAGCTGAAAAGCCCATCTCACAGAGATATGATGTGGCAAAGGGAAGAAGAATGCACACAGCTCTCTGCCTTTAGCCTACTTAAAAACGTGATATATATATATATTTTAAATAGATAAAATAGACATAACATACTGTGATTGATATGGGATTAAAATGATGGGTAGTGTATGGGCAGTGTATAAGATATAAACTAATGATTAATTACTTTAATATTCCTTTGTTCCGATCAGAGCATGTGAGCTGAGAGCGCATTTCTGAATATCCCTCCGCTCGCTCATTCAGGGTCGCGCGCTCAACACAGAATGGCCTGCTGGTTCGAGAATATGTGGAATAAGAGCTGCCTCCGACTAAAGTTTTTATTCTAGTCGACTAGTAGTTGTTCATTTAAGCCATTAGTGGACAAATCGCCCCTTTATATTAATTTAATTACTTCAATAGGCTATACGGGATATTGAGCGTTATAGCCGCACTCAAGCGCACGACCGCACGCATAAAGCTTGCCACAAAGAACCGGCAAAAGTAATGATTATGAATGTGTAAAAAAATAGCAAGGAGACATTTAATTGTTTATTAATAAACTGCTGTTTTCGGTGCAAAGATGAATTTGACGATGCGGACTCGCCATGAACGAATAAAGATAAAAAGGCATAAAACGGAAAATTTCCTCCCGTTTTGGAGGAGACCTGTCACGCCAGTGGGGCGCGCCCCACACTTTGAGAACCGCTGGATTATACTGAAACTGAAAGTAGCCTATGTCCATAAATCATCTCGTCGTTTCCGACCACCAAGCCTGTTTATTGGCTTCGCCGCCATGGTCCTTCGAAGATGTTTGGTGAGTGACTATAGCCAAAGCCGCAGGTGTGTTGTTGTGTGGAATCTGGTGCGCGCGCGGCATGGGTGCCCAAAACAATGATAGGAATGTTGTGACACCTCCAGTAGTGACTGACAGATGAGTTGAGCAGCTATACTGACATAATTGTGACACAAAATCCTAAATTAATAGCCTAACTTTGTGATATTTTAGATGTCAATTTAACACATTAAAGTCGGTAATATTTATTTTAAAAAAATGTTGTCAGTTTCATCTGTATTGAATGAATGGCATTGAATGTTTTGTAATACCAGTGCTACTGTTTATCATTTATCACGCAGTCACAAACTGCCCATTCTAGGAAAGACTCTAAATAAATCTATCATGGGTCACTACGAATGACACATTAAAGGCCCCCTGAAATAAAAATATACGTTTTTTAGCTTTTAGCATAAATATGTTAGCCTTAAAGGGCATATTGCAGGTTAGAGGACCCAACGAGTCAATGTATAGAAAAACAATGTAGTAATTAGATTTTCTTTAAAATATACTTATAAATACGTTACATTGGCTTCTGGAGTCGTTTTTGTGAGAGAATTTTACTTCCGGGGGGGGGGAGGAGCAAGATGGCGGAGTGAGCAGTCGTAAAAGTAGCAGGGTCCGACAGAAAAAGTTATTTTGACATTCAAAACAGTTAATTTTGAACAACAGTCACCCCTCAAGTCATTGTGAGGTAAACATCACTCTTAAACGACTATTGTGAGACACTTTTATGAAAAGACGCATAAAATAATACACTCGGAAAAAAATGGCTAACACTCAGGACCAAGCTAGCCTCAATGAACATGACTACAATGTGGACGGGATACGTGAGGCAGTTTTTGACGAATTTGTTGAAGAGGAGATGCAGATGGCAAAACCTCTGAGCGACCACACTCCGATACAGAGTCCAAATCCAAAGAAACTGAAAAAGAGAGATGAATCAAGAGAAGTAAGCATGGCATAGCATATACGATGCTATCCATACTTTGTCACGAAGATTTGAGGAAAGACTGGATGCGTTCGAAAGAAAGTTTGAAAATTTTGAACAGCGCATCCAAAATAACGAAAAAGAGGTGACAGAAAATAAAAATGAAATAATTCAACTCAAAGTGCAAGTGGATTGGCTGACAAAAGAGAATAAGGAGCTGAAGGAAAGATGCCGGGAAATCGAGCGATACGGACGACGATGGAATCTCAAATTGATTGGGCTACCGGAGAAGGAAAACGAGGATACAAGAGAAAGGGTGATCGGTATTCTCACAAGAGTGATTCCGTTGTCTGTGGAAATACTACGAGACAAGGTTGATACTGTCCATCGTCTGGGAAAGAAAGATGATCCTGCATTTAACATGAGACCACGACCGATCATCATGCAGTTTGGCATGCGGACGACGAGGGACGAGATCTGGACGAGGTCGAGGGAGGCCAGAGTCTGCAAGGAGCTGCATGTCCAATTCAGACAGGACTGGTCAAAAGAAGACCGTGAAGCCCGGGCAAAGCTGTATCCGACGGTACAGGAGGCCAGACGTAACGGGAAGAAAGCTTACTTGAAGGAAGGGTATGCTATTATAGACGGAAAAAGAGTGGAGGCACCTTTCACAGGTTAAGTATAGTGTCATCACCGTGATTCAGAAAGTTTGATTAAAGGGGACTGTTACTGTTAATGTCAAAGTTGAAATCCATGACAGATTGTTCATTCCTGCCTTAAATCCTATCTTTTTTTAAGCGCATAAGAGCGTGTATTTTGTTTCATTCGTATGTCTATTGGTTTTAGTTCCTTAAATGTTCGAGGTTTAAAGAATAACATTAAGCGTAAGGCCATTTTTTTATTTTGTAAGGAAGTCAAAGCCAACCTTATTTTGTTACAAGAGACACATTCTAACAAGGACGATGAAAAATTCTGGAAGCAACAATGGGGAGACAATATTTTGTATTCACATGGAACTTCTCATTCTGCAGGAGTGATGATTTTATTTTTTAGGTTTATGGGGAAAATTGTTGATTATAAAAGTGATGAAGCAGGTCACTGGCTAATGGTTGTGGTGGAAGTATTTGATTTTAAAATTATTTTGATTAATGTATATGGGTACAACAACAGGTCTCTCAATAGAAATATGATGTTAAAGTTAACTCAAGCTATCAGGGAATGGAGTGAAAATTATGGCACGGATAGCATAATAATAGGAGGTGATTTTAACATAGCACCTAATTCCTGGCTTGACAGAAAACCTCCCAAGGGGTTACAACCAGAATATAATGACATGTTAAACAATTTTTGTTTATCCAATAACTTGGTAGATTATTGGAGAGTGACACACCCTAAAACTATGCAATTTACATGGATCAGCCCAGCAGATGCTAACCTATGCTCAAGGTTAGATTATTGGCTTGTGTCTCCAAATATTACTATTCTTACACCCAAATGTGATATTCAATCATCTCCTCTCACGGACCATTGTCTTATTGGTTTGTCAGTCTCAATAGTCAAACAAAAACAAAAATCAAACAATATTTGGAAATTTAACAATACCTTGTTGCTGAATGAAGAATTCTGTAGCCAGATTAGAATATTGTGTCTTGAAATTAATGACATGGACTTGTCAGATATAAGTAAATGGGAGTGGTTTAAATTTCAAGTAAAGCAACAGGCTATTGAAACTGGAAAGAAAATAGCTGATAACCGTAAACGTAAACAAAAGGAAATAGTTGAAAAGATAAGTTTATTATGTGGAAAACCTAACATAACTGTAGAAGAGACACAAGAGTTACACACACTCCAGAACCAATTATGTTATATACTTGGAGAAGGCAAAAGGCGCCTTTGTAAGATCAAAAGCCAAATGGATTGAGCAGGGGGAAAAAAACTCATCATATTTTTATAGCCTTGAAAAACGGAGACAGACTAAAAAATGTATAACAAAACTAAAACAAAATGGAAATATCATTCAAGACACAAATAAAATAACAGAGGAAGTATGTCAATTCTATAGCAACTTATATATGAAAAAATTTCAGAGTGACGATTGTGATGCCTTTATGAAAAGTGTAAACGAAAATGTAACAAAACTAACAGATGAAGACACTTTTTTACTAGAAAGAGATTTAACCTTAACAGAAATTGAAACGGCTTTAAAACAAATGAAAAACGGTAAATCACCGGGCATTGATGGTTTATCTATAGAATTTTTTAAGACTTTTTGGTCTGATATTAAAATTTTATTATTTAACGCGTATCTAGATTGCATAAAAAATGGTCAGTTATCCCCAACAATGAAAACTGGTCTGATAACCTTGCTGCCCAAACCCAATAAAGACTTATTATTATTAGATAATTGGAGACCTATAACTCTACTTTGCAATGATTATAAATTACTAGCTTTGGTATATGCTAACAGAGTAAAAAATGTCTTGAACAAGTTAATAGATGAATTTCAGTCAGCTTTTATTAAAGGTAGACATATTCATAACAATGTGAGACTAATTATGGACATGTTAGATTACCAGAGCCTTATTAATGATGTAATTTATATAAAAAACAAATATTCTCAGTTTATGTAATCTGTATGAAAAGAGAGTGCTGTCAGATTTTTTTTCCCCAGCTCATTACACTTCATTACGCGTTAATCTGACACGCCCACGGAGGACGCGCGCTATTCAAACGCAAATGTCGAGGCAAGCCATGACAATGCCCACATCAGCCGTTCCACCGCGGCGGTAAAATGTGGGGTGTATTTGCTGCCTTTTACCGCCAAGAGGCGCTACAATCATAGACTCTGAAAAGTGTTTGTTTATTCTCTCTAATGCGTAATCTGCTGCCGCACCGCACTGATTCAGAGCGTTTGAAAGCTGGTAGCAGATGAATTCAACAAGTGAAACGTAGTTAAAATAATTCATAATCACAATACTGAAATTAGGCTACTGAAATGAAATTGAATAAATAATGAAAAAGTAAAACATTGCAATAAAAACAGTCACAGACGTATAGACGATAGCTCAGTGGTTAACGCAACAACACGAGCTTCGAGGAGCTTCAATCGACTCGGATCGAATCTCAATGTAGCATACATGTTGTTAACCGATGTTGCCCTACAGCGTTTATGTTTAACCTTCTTGATGCTTAAATAGCTAACTGTTTATAACTGTTTACTTATTTAAAGTCAAGAGTTTTGTTTAATTATTATTACAACATAAATTTGCTACATTCCTGGAACCGCAGCCGCTGCACAAAGGACATAAACTGATGAAGGAAGATTGTCAGCCGATTGCATCAGAAAATGAAAATGAAGAAGCACGTCTTTAGTCTGCTAAATTATTGTGTAATGTAAAAGAACACTAAAATTACTTAAGTTTGAAACCAAGTTCGAACATTTCAAGGTTTAAATAAAGTGTCGGGACAGTTTTTTTTATTTAAAACAGGGTTGCATCGGGTTTAGAGTTTATTTCTTTTGCGATGCAAAATAAGAAACACTAGGCTAATCTTATTCTTGCGACATTTTAAATTTGTATTGCCAAAGAAATGACAGCTATATTAAACAATTAAAACAGTAGGCCTACAAAACGAAAATTGTCCAAAGCAACATAATTAAATTAAAACATGCGTTTTTCTTTGCCTCTCTCGCGCTGAATCTCTTTTTAACAAGTTTATTTAGTCTCCCTCGCTCTCCATATGAAAGAGGAACATTAACACCTATGCCTATTGTCCTGCGCGCTCGATACAGCACTGAACTGTCCCTCCAACCCCCCACCGGCTATTGGAGTCTGAGGCTGATTTAACACAAAGAGAAGTCACAATTCACACTTAAATCGCTATTCTAGACAGTGTTGATAATGAAGGAATTAAATGATTTAAGTTACATGTAGCCTAGTGATATTTCTGTCATAAAAGCTTATTACTAAATATTTAATTATTTCAGTAATTGATGAAATAAAACTGGTTTGGGCCAGCTTTTTCCAAGCAAAACTAAATATAATCTGAAAAAACGCATGTTAATTTGTTTTCATGAACAAAATGTTCAACTCAATATTAAAGTCTACAGGGATCTTTGGATCCTTTCAACCAGGCATGCAATTTGTGAATTAAGTTTTTTTATTTTTATTTTTTATTCAAATAAATATCGAACCACGGTGCTTCGTGGTAATGCTGCTAAATTAAATAACATGTATTGAATAATTATGAACTTAAATGAAACAATATCGCAACATTTCGACAAATGCATTATTTGATCTGTTTTTACATTTTAATTCAGGGCGATTTAGCCTGCTACATTTAATTAGAGCGAGATTTTCACCCTTGTCTTGTCATTTTCTCATTGGGAAGCGCTTACAGGCTACATGTTTGAGTACATCCTCTGTACCTCTCGTTTTCATATGGATTACATAATCAGATAACATTTATTAGCCAGAATATTTAGACATTTAAAGGCTTTAGACAGAGCCGATTTCTTATAGTGACTGAGCTGAAGTGGCTTTCGGTTCATTTTTGTGACGCGCAGTTCCCGGAGACAGAGACGACAGATAAACTGTTTTTGTCGTTAGCAAAAGTTCGAATAAAACCCGACTTTAGAAAAATGCATAGGGCCACTCGGCGTGGTCTGCCAAAACACTTAATTATAAACTTCAATATTTCATTCAAAATAATCTCAAAACGCTTTGTGAAATTTTGAAAAGCCGTGCATGCATTAAGGCCACTTGAACTAATGAACAACTGAAACGCTGGTTTTGATTTTATTGTTTGTCGTTGTTTAAACGTGCTTGTTGCATATCTCTATTTTATATTTGATATGGTCTATTGGTGAAGTAGCCTATAGCATTGATTAGCTGTGGAGGGAGGGGTGTGGGGATTCAAATAATTCAGCAGAAGCAGGGATGTTTAGACCAGAAGGAAATCCCCGTCCCTCCTGGCAAATCACACTTTACTTAAAACCATGTTTTTAAAAACTCTAGGTTGTAGGGAATCAAAATAATAATAATAATAGGCCTAATAAAAAAAATAAAAAAAAATATATATAGGCTATATATGTAAAATTACTTTTTTTACAGAACTGCTTTTGAAATTATGATTGGTAGCCTCGTACGATTGGTACAGATGCAACGTCGTTCTGTTCGATAGTGTAAAATGGAAATGCATGGTAATTTTATTTTATAAATATAACCAAAAAACTGTATGGTGTAACAGAGTTTTAGAGCTAGACAAATCTCTCTGCATTAATAAATATAAAATTTGCAGTAGACCATGTTTGTTCGGGATTTGAACCCATGTCATCTTGATGATCGAACCGTCAGTTCTACCGCTCTGCTATGAATTTTCTCACTGAGGAAATGCCCAAACGTTTGTTTCTCACATAAGCGAGAAAACGTTTTGTCGTTAGCCAGAGAGTGTAGGCCTACTTTAGCCTACATGAATAAAAGTAGACCTTTTACAGTTTTAAAAGATGATATCTTATCTGTATGACCAACAATTACGCAGTAAGTTCTTTTAGCTGTTATGAGAAAAATAAATCCAAATGAACGCGCCGCCGCCGCGTTTGTCAAACTCTAATTCAACATGCCAGAATAAAGCCAGATTTTAGAATAATGCATAGCCACTCGGCGTGGTGTGCCAAAATACCCTAATTATAAACTTCAATATTTCATTCAAAACCATCTCAAAACGCTTTGTGACATTTTAAAAAGCCGTGAATGTATTAAGGCCATTGGAACCAGGATCGTAACTGAAACGCGCTGCATGTCTCAATACAGGAAGCGCTGGTTCAGATTGTATTGTTTGTTGTTTAAACGTACATGTTGCATATTTAAAAATATTTGTTTAAAAATAAATGTTTGTTGTAGGCTTATTTGTAAATTACCATAACTTGTAGAATTTCATCCTTACTGTTAATTGACATTAGCCCCACATACGTTTTGATAAATGTCCCTTTGCGCCACCTGGCGGTCATTTCGCGAGCGACTTTGAAATGCGACTGGTTTATTTTTATTGTATTGGTCTACTTTAAAAAATAATACTTTATAAGACATTTATGGGAAAAGACTATTTTCTTTTCAAGATGTTTCCAACTGTAACTTTGAACCAATTCTGTAGAATGGCCCATATAGCATTTGACCAGGATTTGTTTCCAGGTATGACTAAAAATGTGCTTCTGGCTTTCATTTATATTTTGATTGTTTGTAAATATATATATATATATATATATATATATATATGTGTGTGTGTGTGTGTGTGTGTATATATATATATATATATATATACATGTAGGCTATATATATATACAAGAAAGAATGCAATGACAATATATATATATATATATATATATATATATATATGTATATATATACATGTGCTTCTGGCTTTCATTTATATTTTGATTGTTTGTAAATATATATATATATATATATATATATGTGTGTGTGTGTGTGTGTGTGTGTATATATATATATATATATATATATATATATATACATGTAGGCTATATATATATACAAGAAAGAATGCAATGACAATATATATATATATATATATATATATATATATGTATATATATACATGTAGGCTATATATATATATACAAGAAAGAATGCAATGACATATAATATATATATATATATATATATAAATTGTCCTTACATTCTTTCTTGTGTGACACCCCTGAATGAAAGGCTCATTATTATGCAGGGTCACTGTCTGAGAACCACTTAATTATTCATGATAGGGGTTGGGCCGTTCCGCCCATCCGCATATTGCCTTGGCAAACAAAAAAATGTTTTTCACAATTTAAAACAATCTATTGTTTTATGTGAATGATAAGAAGGATGATTTTCAGATCATTTTGAAGCAAAAACTCTAGGCAACAACGTACATTAGTCAAAAGTCTTGTGGACTCATATTTAGTATGTTTTTTGTGTCCTTATTTCAAATACTTTATTTTTTAGTTTTTTCAATAACCACGCATAAACAATATTCTCTCAAAAATACAAACATGTACATACATGTTGCTCACACATTATGGTAGACCTGTTTGTGCTAAATAGAGTTTAATTTCACCTGTGCCATTAATATGTTTATAAGCAACTGAAAAAAGCACAAATGTCAGAGCCTGTCAAAACATCCAAAGGGCCCCAAAAACACTCTGGTCCCCAGAGGGTTAACACAGAAAGCCTAATATTGTTTATTGATTTTTTCAAGGCATTTGATTCTATCGAACATGACTTTTTACTGAAATCGCTCCAACTTTTTGGGTTTGGTAACAACTTTTGTAAGGTAATCAGAATGTTTTATGACCAAATATACAGTTATATTTCACTTCAATCAGACATCACTCCAAGAATTAATATCTCTTGTGGAATAAGGCAAGGGTGCCCAATTTCACTAAAATTATTCATTCTCTGTACACAGCTTTTGGCCTATTTTGTAATAAATAATAAAGACCTTGAAGGGATAAAAGTTTTTGACACCGAATTGAAAATGAGCCAATTTGCTGACGATACAGTGATATTTCTAAAGGACAAATCAATTCTTCAGAAGGCTTTAAATGTGATTTCTGTTTTTTCCAGGGCATCAGGCCTTTGCCTTAATCTAAAAAAATGTGAAATATTACCTTTATATAATTGCACTGAGACAGTCTTGGAGATGATTCCTGTTAAAAATGATGTTAAATACTTGGGCATCCATCTATCAAAAAACTTGGTAATAAGAGAATCTAAAAATATCACAGAGAAATTTGAAGAAATAAAAAGAAACTTAAATCATTGGTTAACAAGAGACTTAACTATTTTAGGACGTAACCTATTGTCAAAATCAGAAGGGATTTCTAAATTAATCTACCCAAGCTATTCTCTCTATTTTAGTTCACAAAACATAAGAAAAGCAAATACTATAATTTACCAATTCATCTGGCGTAATAAAACGCACTACATCAAAAAATCACAACTTGTAAAGGACTATAATAAAGGGGGGTTAAAAACAATTGATTTTGAATCTATGGTTGGAGTTTTTAGAGTTAACTGGGTAAAAGCTTTTTTAGATAAACCTGATTCTATATGGTATCATATTCCCAAAAATATTTTTGATAATGTGGGAGGCTTAGAGTTCCTTTTAAAGTGTGATTTCGAGGTATCCAAATTGCCAGTAAAACTGTCTGAATATCATAAACAAGTTCTTCATTACTGGAAGATGGTGTTTACTCATAATTTTACACCACATGGCTCCACTTTGTGGAACAACAGAGTGATAACAATAAGTAGAAAAACACTTTTTTTCAGAAATTGGTTTGAAAAGGGAATCATTTTCATCACAGATATATTAGATGAACAAGGTAATTTTCTAAGGTTTACGGATTTTAAAACAAAATTTAATATACAAAGTTTAATAAGGGATTATAATAAGGTATGTAAAGCAATACCAATAGCCCTATTAAATATGATACAAAACTATTTAAATTACTCCAAAAGTCAAATAAATTTGCCTAAACTGCAACTAAACCAAATTCCCCTAAATAGCAAAAAATTTAATAATAATTGCATTAGCAAAATATTCAAATGTAGACTATTTCATGATTTTGACCAAAATATTAAAATAAGGCATTATGATGACAAAATAACAAATAAATACATCAGGTTCATGAAATGGCCTATACCTCCTAAAATCAAAGAAATGCAATTCAAAATTATAAATGGATATTATCCAGCAGCAGCAATGCTTAAAAAGAGATTTGGTTTTGAAGTGGAGCCATGTGTGTTCTGCTCCCAGGAAGAGGAAACTATTGAACATTTGTTTTTCTGTTGTCCAGTGGTAAAAAGATTCTGGCAAGATGTCATGAATTGGCTGGAAATAAAAATGGAGATAAGTATACAATTAAAGTTAGAGCAAATTCTTTTGGTAATGAAAACCTTCCGAAGGAACTTATTAGAATTTACAGTATCATAACAATTATGGGTAAATACCATATTCATAAATGTAAATGGCAAAACAAAAATCCATCCCTAATGGTGTTTAAAATTGAACTGAGGGAATACTTTGCTTCTTTGAAACTTCTGAAAGACTCCAGTGATAACATTTACTCTCTTTGTGAAGATGTCTCAAAATATTTGTCATTATAATTTGTAAAGCTTCCATGTAACTTTATTTTAAGAATATATGTAGACTGAGGACAATATGTGTATGTGAATAACTTTGACATGCCTTATGGACTATGCCTTTGCTTAATTTATTTATTTTAAATTTATTTGTATTTATTTTCTGTATCGAAACTTGTTTTATTTAACTGTGTTTAACTATGTTCTGCACATGAGTCTCCCAACAAGAGATTTTGTAAATTGTGTTTTGTTCATTTAATGTTCAATAAAAAAAAAATAAAAAAAAAATAAAAAAAAAATTTACTTCCGCATCTGAAAATGGGCGTGACGGGCGTGACGTAACGGGCGGGAGAGCGGTCGATTCAAACCATTCAAACAACAGGAAAACAATGGATCGCAATGACATTTCGGACTTACTCCTATGACAGACCACGGAGACAGCCTTACAATTATGAGCCTGCTATGCTGCTGAGAGAGCAGGGACAAGCCAGGATTAATGTTAGACAGAACAACGGTCAGAGGAGACACACATTATTGCAAAAGTATTATTATTAAAAAAACTTGCGTGGAGTGAGTGTGCGCAGCCGCAGTTTATTGCATCACTTAATCATGCGTATTTTTGATTAGCCTAGCTGTCAGATACTGAGTAAACATTAAAAGAACAGGCCTATTCAATCTTCCCTGGATGTTTTTTTTAACGCAGAAATTAAATAATAGCAATCAGGAGAATGGAAGCAGCGATAAAAAAAATGAGGACTGTACTGTCGGCAAAACATTATACCACTGCAATAAAAACTGCACTGCAACAAAAAGGTAAGGTATATGTGTTTTTATATTTAATGCTGTTCACTGTGAGTTTTAATTAATAGTGTAATAGAGTTAATAGTGCATCGTTCATTCTGTTTGGTAAAATGTGAGGTGTATATCGTTCGATAATGTCGTTGTTCTACATGCACAGAGGGGAATGCCATAGCCTATAGGCCTATTTGAAACGCCGCCACGGCAGGTGTCGTGGTGAGAGAGACCACTGCTAACTTATAGATATACACGTTCGCTAATGATATACATTGTGCTCACAATATTGTACAGATTATTACCATCGTATATCAGTTAATAGCAAAGCTATTATTGGTCATCTAGGAGTATTGGAATTTACCAATAACAGAATAAACTATAAGCTTTGATCAGGCGCGTATGTCATGCTCATTAATATCCATCCAGACTAACGTTACATGATATAACTTAGCGTTTTCTCATCGAGAGACAGATAGATATTTTTATACCTGATATACACGTTTTTGTTCCTCCGATCTGGTGTAGGCTACGCTACACACGACCGCGTTTTTCGAAGCCGATGCAGAAGAGAAATCCTGTCTCGCAGCTGCACAAACCGCACACAGGCACGAAAGATATACAGCACCGTCCCTTTTCTTGTTAGGAAACCTGTGGACTCGATGTCCTGACAGGCCGGAGTTTTTGCAACCTCCACAAACACAATAATTTACCATGACGATGATAAATTAAAATACAAAAACTACCGAAAACACTGATTCACGACCGCTCTCACTGACTTTTTTTTTTATTCGATGCCACAAGAACAAGAGGTTTTACATATTCACAATATCACATTAACATTAGCTGCCAGGAAATAATAAATACAAAAAAAGTTTTACATAAAATCCAGTGCTTTCAAAGCATTACATGTTTTCATTGCTTTTTTGTTTTTAGTTTGTTCCAAGAGATGTACATATAATGTGAAGGCATTTATAAAATGTGAAAAAAAGCCCAATTCTTTTTATGTATATGGTATTTTCCTAATAAAACAAATAACTGTATATGTTGTATGTTGTTCTTTACATTCCAAATTGTCATTCTGAGTATAAAAAAGCAAATTTACCCGCTCTTACATACAAACCTATCTGCGCTGCTGAGGCTCCCTCCCTCTGGTGACGTAAAATGACGCGATGTTGAAAAAAAAACGGTTTTTACGAGCAGTCAAAGAAATGCTCACTTTATCTACTAAATTTGTGCCCTTATGTCGTTTTAAAACATTTTAAATCCTGCATTACCTTTTCATATGGTATTTTCATACAAGGTTATATATTAATTTAGATTTTTTTTAACCTGCAATATGCTCTTTAAGGTTATGAATAAGCTGGTGTGTTCCAAAACAATGACAAAATTCGCATTTAGGAGATATAAGCATTCAAAACTTACAGTCTCTCACTTCCGCTAAAATGGATCATGGATTTCTATAGGACTATATCACATCTTCTTTCTAATCAAATGCTCTCTAGAATCTAAAGTATCCCGCCCCCTATGCTATAAATAGGCTTGTTTGAGATGAGCAAAATCTGCGCAGAACCGATCACCGGCGATCACCGCAAGATGCATGCCGGTTAGAAATGTGTCCGAGTGCAGTCCGCCTTGCTCTGATGTCATGCCGACGTATGTCAAAAAACTCTCGCGACCACAAGGCGCACGTGTCAGATTCTGCAGTCGCGTGGAGTTGCTCTCCACCGACTGCGCTGATCAAAAGCATGATGGGAAACAACTTGCTGACGACACAGCTTAATGCTCATTGGTTTAAACAACCGTGATGTATTGTTCTCTTTTAAAATATTTGATTTTAAACCTTTGATATCATGTTTTATGTGTATAAATTATGTGTGGATATTCCACAGTCTATGGGATATTCCCAAACTCTCATAGGCCTATGGGTTATATGATGTAATTTTTTTTTTTTATATATATGTCTGTATTAAAGAAAAAATTATTGATAAACACGTAGGCCTATTTAAAATGGAATTAAATAAGTACTTTGGGTGTCTTGTTCATTATATTTATTTTCATATAAAAGCAACAGAACTTAAATTACATCCAGTTTATTAGCAACACCGTGCACGAGCGTGAATCCCGTGATATCAGTCTTTGATCTCACAGGTGTCTGATCCACTGCGAGATGAGAGATCTGTCCGGCTTGCCTGCACTTTTTTCACTCCTCCCCTCACTGCAGCCGCCTACTCTCGCATACATTTCAGGCGAGGCAAGGCGCATCTCAAACAAGCCTAATACCACCTGGCCAAATCGACCGTTGACACGTCACTGTCACGTTTTTGATATGTTCAGTTCTCTTACGAGAGGTTCTCTCGTATTGCGTAAGTTTAGCTTACGCTACGGGAAAGATTCATCTTCTCGAGATATTGAAGCCAAAAAATTATCCTTAATTTTGTATTCATTGTCAACGCAGTGCAGCAGCTAGCAGACCTAGAGCAGGCCATATCGCGTGCTCATTGGCTGCCCTGTGGGCAACTGCTGCAGCCTACCAGTGAGCCCGGCGTGACGTCACGCCCAATGAAGGATGCCCGCGCCTTCATAGCGTCACAGCCCGCCAGAATGCGCATGGCTTAGCGTATAAAATAGGGGCTGTAGGCTGACATCCCTGATTTTTCGTCTCTTCAGCAAGCTCTTCGCATCGCTGGATCTGAGAGAAGCCACCGCCGCCGTCGAACAAGCGAAACAGCCAGCTTAGGACAGCGCTGAGGAAGCCGGCCGTCTTCGCAACCTTCAGCCATCCGTGCGAGCTACGCTATCCGGCGACATATCCTTTTATCTCTGTATTTTGTGTTTTCTTCCTAAAAGAGCAGCGAGACGTCTTTTTCAAGATGTCTCGCATTTCCTATGGCTCGTGCAGAGCCGCTCAGCGTTGGAGACCGCCCATCTGCGCTCTCTGCCTGGGCCAGGAACACACAGCCTCGCCCTCTCGATGGAGGATGCGAGCACTGCGAGGAGCCCTGCGGGCTCGAATCGAAGTCTTTAACCACAGCGCCGCGCGGCTAGCTCTCTTTACGTTACAAAGAGAGTTTCCCCGCCCTTGCGCCCCCGTTTCGCGCGTCATGCAGAGCCCTCTCGAGCTCTCTACATGACCCGGACGGGCATCATCTGTGTCACATGTAGGTCCCGTGCCCACTACTAGTGCGCGCGCCCTCATACAAACACTGTTCCCAGTTCTGCTCGACCAATGAGCACGCGGCTAGCTCTCTTTACGTTACAAGAGAGCTACCCCGCCCTCGCGTCGCCGTTCGCGTGTCATGCAGAGCCCTCTCGAGCTCTCTGCATGACCCGGACGGGCATCAACATACGCGACGTACTGGATGCGTGGTAAGAGCAGAAATTTTTATACAGTTCTGCTCGACCAACGAGCACGCGGCTAGCTCTCTTTACGTTACAAGAGAGCTACCCCGCCCTCGCGTCCCCGTTCGCGCGTCATGCAGAGCCCTCTCGAGCTCTCTGCATGACCCGGACGGGCATCATCTGTGTCACATGTAGGTCCCGTGCCCACTACTTGTGCGCGCACCCTCATACAAACACTTTTCCCAGTTCTGCTCGACCAACGAGCACGCGGCTAGCTCTCTTTACGTTACAAGAGAGCTACCCCGCCCTCGCGTCGCCGTTCGCGCGTCATGCAGAGCCCTCTCGAGCTCTCTGCATGACCCGGACGGGCATCAACATACGCGACGTACTGGATGCGTGGTAAGAGCAGAAATTTTTATACAGTTTTGCTCGACCAACGAGCACGCGGCTAGCTCTCTTTAAGTTACAAGAGAGCTACCCCGCCCTCGCGTCATGCAGAGCCCTCTCAAGCTCTCGACCCGGACGGGCTTGCGCGTCGCCGTCGAAATGTCTCGCCCTGTCAGTCCCCTTAGATAAGGCTACTGCAGCGGTGTATTTGGCAGCCAACGAGCCGGTAATGCAACCCGCTCGCCTGCACACATCCGCCGTTCTCGCGGCAACCCAGAGAAATCTCAAGTGAGTATAATGTCTGGTTATCCGGCTCACGCCGTTGGTGTCTTGAGTGTAGAAAAGGTGCCCACATCTCGGTGTTCACCCTTCAACACAAGCACGATACCCCCCGTGTCTCCCGCAGAGCCCACTCTCATAAAGCTGGCAAATGCCGCTCGAGTGCTAGATGTAGGAAACGTGCCCACAACTCTGTGCTCACGCCTATTTTCTGCCCGCTCTGTCACACGGCCAGAACAGCCTCATACATGTCAGGTTAAGAATGTAAGTTAGGTCCCCGCTCACGAGCGCTCACGCTTACTAACAGACACATCGCCTCCGGCGCTGCTCGCACATTACAAGTTTTCATAAACGTTCCCCGTTTAAAAGCAGCCGGGAAGTCACATGTAAAACAGCCAGCTGTCGCTGTCAGCGAGCCGCCGTATTTGAGTGCTCATAACTGGTCGGGCTGTGAATGTAAGTCACGTGCCCGCTCACAAGCGCGCGCGCTTACTGGCAACGCTCACACGGCCATTAACCCTCTGGGGTCGGCGGTATCGCCGGCGATACCAGCTGACTTTTTTCCTTATCAGTGCAAAAGAGACTCAAATTACTCTGTTGATTTTGATCTTACATATAAGTGTTATACATCATTCGATCCTGTTAAGTTTGTATTTTTTTTGTGGAACCTCACAATAAAAACAAAGTATTGTGCTTTTCGCCAAATAAAGAAAAATAAGCATGATGCGCGTTCTGCGTTCTCTCTGTCAGTGAAGTCCATTCTGAAACGCGTCCGAAAAATGAACTGTAACTAAGTCAATACTTATCACAGAACCACGAGACATGTGTCTTTTTAAAGCTTGTATTCTCTTCTTTTAAATGAAGTAATTTATTAAAAAAAGAAATATTTCCAGTTTATGTAATTCGTTTGAAACCAAGGAGAGGTACAGTTTTTTCGGTCTCAGTTCATTATCTTTAATTAGCGCTAGCCCTAGCGCTTTTCACATGGTAAATAGGTGATCTAACGTTATGCATCGCACACACCCAGCAGCGATCAATGGCATAAAAACACGAAGTATTCACTGATAGTTCATTGCGTTTTGAGGATGGCACGCTACTCCGACAAAGAGGCCCTTCAGATGATTCTGGACAGCGAGGAAGAATTCACCTTTTCCTCAGAGGAAGATTGTAACTCCGACGACGAACGGCTGCATTTTGAAGAACAAATTGACCCCGCCGAGGATACAAGCTCGAAGTAAGTTGTTTAGTGTTTTATAATTTCTTTTCTGATCGTATAGAGTTCAAATGAATTTTCAGACTATATTTTGCCTAGCTTTTGACATCTTACAGAAAAGATTGCCTCACAATATCCCTAACATTCGTTTATACGCTCGTGTAAACTTTTTAAATGTGATATTACTCTCTAAACATATTTGTATATTAAATATATATAGTTTTGATTAGCTTATGACACTGATTATCATGCTAAAATACTGCCTTATGCGTTATGTATTTTTTTTGCGAATAACTGCATGTTTAGGTTATATAGCCTATTGATTTAGTGAAATATATTTCAGCCTCCGGTAAAATATGTGATACTGTCTAAATACAATATATTTTTTATATAAAAATGTTGAGTTTTGGTTAGCCTATGACACTACTTATGCTAAAATAGTGCCTTATGCGTAATGTATTTTGTTTGTGAATAACTGCTTAGGTTATATAACAAGAAATATTTCAGGCTCCGGTAAAAGAGGTCTAAATACAATATATTTTTTATATAATTAAATGTTCAGTTTCGGTTAGCCTATGACACTATATCTTGCGTAAATAACTGAATACATGTGTAAATGTTTGAAATGTAGTGATGTGTCGTTCGCGAACGATCCGTTCATTGCGTGTATCACTAAATGCGTGCGGTCTATATGGCCCATCAACAGATACTCGCGGTGACGCGGCCCATCAATATTTCTCCGTCCCATGGCCCATCAACAGATATATAAATGTTCAGTTTAGTTTCATCTATATGGGCCATTGTACTGTCCTCAACATCATTTTAGTATACTGACAGTCAGATAAACTCTTCCCTCACACGACTCTGAAGACAGTATGCTTTGTTTGTCCACAGGTTTAATGGTCTTGGGTATAGAGTGAAACTACAAACACAACAAATAAACATATTTCAATAATATGCTTACAATTAAACGTGACATTTTTGTAATGTAAATATAATGAATACAAGCACAATATGGCTAATGCAATAGCCTAATTGAAAATTATTAATAACTCTCTTTAAAGGGATACTCCACTTTTTTTGGAAATAGGCTCATTTTACAACTTCCCCAGAGTTAAACTGTTGAGTTTTACCGTTTTTGAATCCATTCAGCCGATCTCCGGTTCTGGCGGTACCACGGTTAGCATAGCTTAGCATACATCATTGAAGTGGACAAGACCATTAGCATTTCTAAAAGAAAAATGACCAAAGAGTTTCGATATTTTTCCTATTTAAAACTTGACTCTTCTGTAGTTACATCGTGCACTAAGACCGACGGAAAATGTAAAGTTGCGATTTTCTAGGCTGATATGGCTAGGAACTATACTCTCATTCCTGCGTAATAATCAAAAAACTTCACTGCCGTACCATGAGAGCAGCAGGCGTAATGATATGACGCAGCGCCTGAAAATAGGCCACCTTCCGTCAACACAACGGAACTATTTTCAGGCGCTGCGTCATATCATCACGCCTGCTGCACTCATGGTACGGCAGTGACGTTTCTTGATTATTACGCAGGAATGAGAGTATAGTTCCTTTTGTTCGTCTAAAGTTCGTCTCTTCTTTAACTTACTCCCGAGTTCGTCTCCCAGGAAAGGAAATGGACTTTGCCGAACTATTTCCTCGGGTAACGTCACCTCAAAGACTTTAAGCCTTTCAAACACTCGCGCGAATGCCAACGAACGCCACGTGATCCCCCATGGAACAAAGGGGCCACGCGCAAGCGGCCAACCATGCACGCGCCGGGACGGGCCGTGCAAAAACGCTGTGGCCGCGCTCCACACGACGCGCGCAAGCAGGACAGGACCTTCGTTCAACATGCGGGCCGACCAGACCGCGCAAGGAGCCCGCGACACACACAGACCTCATATGCTTTGCAAGTATCATTCCCGTTACAGCTTCTAAGAAGCCTTACAATGGTGTTTTCGTCTTGTTTCAGAAAGGTTGATGTCGAGGTGAAATTGTACCAGCTCTGTCTCTCTCCCTCGCTCTCTCTCACCAACTTTCTCCCTTTCTCTCTCTCTCTCCAACTCATGTTTACATGGGTACCAATTGTCTAAACGCCCCGCGTCGTCTTAGTTTGTGTTTAATGTTTGTAAATACATGTATCATTGTAGTAAATGCTTAAGTAGTTCAGCTTCATTAAATACATTATATCCTTTTGATTGACTCATTGCCTGTTGCTCATAACCCAAGTCACTGATATGCTTCGATAACGTTACGAGCTCTTTACAGAAATACCTCAGACGGGTATGTGTAAACTTTATAGAGCAAGAAAACTAATTCTTGTGGCCACAGAATTTGTTTTCACAACTCTATAAATTAATTGAGCTAATTAATTTTACCTGTCTTGTAAAACGTGGTCTGTATAATTAGTTACAATTCATTTGTGATTAATTGTGGGGATACACATGTATGAACGCAGGTAAAATGACAAAGCCTCCCTTAATGGGAGATTTATTAACATGTAAGACTGGGCTGATCCAAATCTGTATGAATAATTATTAGTTATTAATTATTAATTATGACATGCAAATTCCCCATTGATCAGACCCAAGCAGAGTCTTTACAGTTTGGTGGAGAATGCGGGCATTTCAAACTTGTTTATGAGCAATTCAGATTCAATCTAATGTGTATATTGTAGGGGTGTGACGAGACGCTTATCTCACGAGACGAGACGAGACACGAGATTGGGTTCACGAGAACGAGACGAGACGAGATTTTTGCACAATTTTTCAGAAATCCTCAATGACAAAATTCATGACTGGAAAAATAGTATGCAGGTGCATTTTTCAATGTTTTAACTTATAATCTTCTAATGCATGTCATTTCAGGTCTACTTTATGAGTATGAATTATCAAATGCATTGAAAGAAAACAATATTCAAGCACTGTAAAAGGTTTTTATTGACTGGCTTTTCTCCTGTATAATTTCACATTAGTCTCTTCAGACCTTACTGTACATTTAAGAGCTTTCAGAACTTCTGATTGAGGCTGTGTGTGACCTCTTAACTGAACTCCTTTACATACATTTAACAGAGAAATAAAAACAGTATAAATAACAAAAATAAATAACTGTTTTCTCTTAGTCTTATTAAGTGCAAACAATAAGTGCGAGTGCAACCATAAGCACACAGACTCTTTATAATTGTTGTGAAATTGCGTTTTTATTTTGGACCGGCAGTTATAGGGTTAATGCGGTGAGTTCGGAAAAGGCCGAGAGAAACGAGGCTGTTTGTCTCTACAGTTGTTCTTGCGTTCCGATTATAAGTTCAGAAACGGAGCCTCCCTTGTCTGTTGTCCTTTGTACGTTACAGTGCTCTCTCAATATTCGCAGTGCCAACAGAGACCAGAGCCGCAAATAAACAGTCCAGAGATGGGTATTGGGAGACGGATTATTTTATGTATGCAGCCTAATTTGTGCGCAATGCACATCAGGGAGCTTGTGTTTTACTTTCACTTACAAATTCGTGACCGCGCGTATAGGGAGCAGCGGTGCTGAGCGCGCATTCTAAATGATAAGACATTTACCAGACGTTTAGTCTGTTGCGCAACGAATCCTCCGCCATCCTCACGCGATCAGTGAACTGTGATTCGTGCTGCACTGATTGCAACGGCAACTCGTGCTGGATGAGCAGAGCAGACTTTTGCATTAGTTTATAATGGTTTTTATTTTTTTATAAAAACAACAAAACGATAGTTTAGGCGAATGTGAGTGTAGCGGTGGAATATTCATGGGGTTTATCGCGAGACAGCTTTTTCACTCGACGAGAAATCTCGTCATATTTAGTCTCGCGAGATCTCGTGGCACGAGATCTCGTCACACCCCTAGTATATTGTTATTTAATATTGTTTATGTAATATTTAATATTACACGTGCGCATCGGAGTGAACGCTTGCGAACTCCCCATCTGATTTAACAAGCTGCTAAATGTTCAAACATCTTAGTCACTTTTAATCGCTAATAGTAAACTGCAGTTTCCTTAGTATTAAATTTGTTCTGGCACAGATGGAAGAGAAACCTCTGCGCATAAACAACACTTTTAATAATTTTTACTCCTCTGTCAGAACGAGATTCTTCTGACATTGCGGAAGACAAGGTTTCGGTAAAACGATGTTCTTTTACTGTCCTTAAAAGGCCTGAACTCCTTGTTTGAAAAAACATTGACTTAGCTACTCAATTGTAAAAAACCGAAAAGCATATTATCACAAGTGCTATTTGATATATGCTTGGAGTCGAAAACAGATGAATAATTCCTGTTTCCTTTTGCACGACGCAGCGAAGAAAACCTGCTAACGTGTTAAATAAATATAGCACCGCGAAAATCCAAAACTGAAAACATTTTCAATGCCAATTGAGCTTTCGGTCTTGTGACCGAAAGCTTGGCGATTAAAATTGCTTTAAAGGATTCAAGTGTGCAGACAGTTTATTTATTTTCTGAGTTGTTTAGTTGTGTCTGTCTGGCACCTTGTTTATCGTGAGTGCGGTGAAACGCCTTTAAAATCAATGCCAATTGATAAATGTTATTTGGAGTTGAAAACAGATGAATAATTCCTGTTTCCTTTTGCACGACGCAGCGAAGAAAACCTGCTAACGTGTTAAATAAATATAGCACCGATAAAAATCCAAAACTGAAAACATTTTTAATCAATGCCATTTGATAAATGTTATTTGGAGTTGAAAAACAGATGAATAATTCCTGTTTCCTTTTGCACGACGCAGCGAAGAAAACCTGCTAACGTGTTAAATAAATATAGCACCGATAAAAATCCAAAACTGAAAACATTTTTAATCAATGCCATTTGATAAATGTTATTTGGAGTTGAAAAACAGATGAATAATTCCTGTTTCCTTGCACAACGCAGCGAAGAAAACCTGCCAATGTGTTTAAAATAAGTATAGCACCGGAAAGAAATCCGTCGAGATTTAAATGAGACAGTGCATGTCCCCCGAGACACTCGAAAGCGGGCTGGTTGCAATACTACTGCCAAACGCTAGGGTGCGCCCTTGAGTGTTTTCCAGTATCAGATTGCCTCCATGCCCTCCATGAGCGAAATAGCGCCATCGTGTGGACACTAGCGGTAAAGTGTCTTTTCTTCAATTTTCTCTTCCCACAACTTCAAAGTTTACCAGTGAGATTTTGAACTCGTGTTTCTAACTTTCAATGCATGGCAATTTACAGCCTCGTTTACTAACATGATTTTCCCTGCCTTGACTGTGTGCACTTGTTTTGGATTTTGGTTCAAACCACATTTGAACTTAAAAATTCAAAATTATGTCTTAGCAGTTTCTGATGACCGCTCTGTTTTGAAATGGCTTTCTCCCAGTTGATCTTATGTTGGTTACTACCACTGACACCTCACTGTGGTCGTGATCATCAAATATAAGGCCAACCCTTAATTTCCTACACTTATTCAAATTTGGTTTGAAACAAACAGATTTCAAGGTTAATTTGAATTAAGTCTCATTGCCCGTTGGGAATTGTTTTATGGCTTTTTCTATATTTCCCTTTTCAAATTATTTTTAATAATTTTGATTTGATTTTATTACAACTGTCTCCTTGCTGTTCTAGAAGTTACTTAACATCTATGAATACGCTTGATTTGAATCGTATTTAAACCAGTTTGAATGCAATTTAAACCAAGTTCTCTGTCAGCCAGCTTGACCACTAAGAGGAAGTGGCCCAAACCCCTTTGTGGCCCAAACGCGCCACTACAGCCTGCTTCCTCCTGTGCTCTTCCTGCGGCTCTAAAACTCTCCTCCGAAGGGAGACTAGGTTATTCTGATAATTAACATTGTCATAATTCCCTTTGTTTTTACCATAATTTTAGTAAAGCCGTTGCCTTTGATTTTTCTAAAAAAAAAAAAGAGACACTCAATTTGATTTAGATAAAAGAGCTTTAATTCACGTTGAGGTTCAATTGTTCTTCATCCTGTTTTGTGTTTGTAGGTAGAAATCTCTCTCGGGCTGTGGCGATTTGACAGTCAGCTCTGCTCGAGGTCCGGCGGGTGGTTCGTCTGATCTGCGTCACCAGCACTGACTGAGCACGGGTCTCGGACTTTCCTGTATCTTTCCCTTCGTGCGGCCCGCAACACGACATTACCAATTCGGCACCGCCGGTTGTGTTCCAGGTCAAGTTGCTTGAGAGGGCGCACTTAGGTACAGATGCACCGAAAGGCCCGGGACACTGCTGTCAAGTGTTTGGGGCGACAGAAGGACCAACCACGATGCTGACTTCGAGCGGAATGACCTCATTTCACCCCAGGCAAACTAGAAAAAGGTATTAAACCCATCCACTTAATATTGGCCACAGAATCTAGAGATTCCCCGGTCATGGGAGTGTTTGGCTCCCTCTCAAAGCCACAAACTGCAGGCTTAGGCCTCCTTTTCCCCTTTTAACACTTCTCGTGTACTATTAATGCCATTTCATTACAGACCTTTCCATTTTTGATGGTTGCATGTTACTTCAAACTTTGCTATCTTGCCATTGCTCTGTTCTGTTGTGCTCTGTTCCTTTCAGTTCACCTAGAGACAGAACCTCTCTGAGACACCAAGGAAAGCTGAAGAATAGTTTGACAACCAAGTCGTTAGCATAAACAGGTGACCCCTAAGCTAGCGCCCTGTCAAAAACCTTCATTCAGACACATGATGACCTACCCAAATTGTCCCACCGAACGGTTTAACTGTCTGCCTCAGTTAACCAGAATTTTCATACACGGCCTAGCCGGTATTATAGCTCGTTAGACATAGACGAACTTGCATTGGTCTCTCTGTGTGTGTTGTGTTCCTCTCGCCCACAGTGAAGCCAGTATGTTCCGGTCCTACAGTCCCACAACCCGCTGGGACAACATGGAGACATGGCTGACATTCATGACACCTCCATTCCTGCCCAAGGTCGCCAGTGACAGAGCCCGAGCCAAGAGCAGCTAGACGCAGACGTGGACACGCTAATGTCGCACCAACCCAGCCAAAGCTCCCACGACAAAGACTGGGCCAAACACGTCAAAACCTCGCTTTCCAGCTCACCGCGCAAGCACGCCTCCACAAAGGAGCCGCATCGCCCTGGAGCACAAGGTTGCAACGCCGAGGATGACAACGACCCCGAGCTACAAAAGGAAGTGGAAAGACTTCAAACTGCCCTGGCTAACCTTCATCGACACAGACCGAAGTGAATAGTCAGAGAAAAGAACCAGAGAGGAACTCGACGAGAAACTCCGACAAAGTGAAGCCTCTTGCAAAGAGCAGAGACCGAACTGAAAGAGACTCGAAAGCGCACGGCCTGCGAAAAACCCAAAAGAGGCCCGTGCGACCATCCACAAGCCCGTTCAAAAGAGACAAGATCTCGAACACGAACTTGGCACCGATCACACAGAGTTGCCACACTCTGTTAGACTGCAGCATGACCTGAAAAGGGGAAACACACACCACAAGTTTCCCCTGACCGGTCCGCACATTTCAGCCAACGCACAAGAGCTGAAAAGGGGGGTGAAAAAGCCCGCCTTCCACACATCTCTGACAATCTACAGGACATTGATTTTTCACCTGCAGTCTCCAACCGGTGAACACACGTCACAGACACCCAGCAGCACAGACCTAGAAGAACCTGTGCTACCACCACCGGCTCCGAACGAGTTTGCTGTGGAACTTACAACGAACCTGTGACTGAGGACACAAGTTTCAAGAAACTTTCCCTCCAAAACCCGTCAGCCACCATAGTTCTTCTGCCCCCACGCAATGCCCACTCAACGATGCGTGAAGGTCCCCTCAGTAAGAATTCCTAAAACCCCAAATTCCTGAACTGCAAAACCAGAAGACACACTGCACGAACACCGTGCAAGACTCAGCTAAAAGGTCCTTGATCAACATCGGACATAAAACTTTTAAAAGTAGATGAAAGTGTGCTCAAAGAGTTGCAAGACTCTGCGTCTGTAAAATTAGAATTTTACTGATTTAAAGGAATCTTAGACGGACATGTAAGCCTCAACGGCCGACAGACTATGCACGACTCTTTTGAAACAAACGGTTTCTAGATGTTGAGTAAATCGGCACCGCTAAACATTAGGTTCCGTGACAGTGAAGAGTTACATAGAACACCAGCTCCAAATAGGGTATACGTTACCTTGACGCCAGAGTGTAGTAAAATCACCTGAGTTCTAAACTACCGTTAACCCACGGGCGTGCACTTGATCATCGCGATCCAACTAAAACAAAACGTGCAATACGTGTTTCGATCGCTGGCTTGTCTAAATGCCGATAAAACAATAGCTGGAATTGACATCACTACTTCAAGTAAAAGAGCCTTAGATTCTCAACTGGTATCAGTAACTTCAGCATTAAAGCGTAAGTCTGTGTGAAAAAGGTATCATCTCAGCAGCTTGTAATCTGTACCGATATCCATTCCGCTTTGGTTAAAAATAAATCCAAATCGCGTTATGACTAAAACCTGTTTCTGACAAAGAAAACTCAGAACAGTGTTATCTATGTAGACCCGGGTGATGCTCCCCTTTCTACGATGTAAAGGCCCTCAGAAAAAAAATAAATAAATAAATTTGTTGCTAGATTGATGTAATTCACCTAAATTTTGGCTGCATCTACAAGCAGAAAGCTACTAAGCGATCAAACCAAGTCACGTGCTGAAAAATCAGCATTTATGCACGAGAAGGGACGTAACTACATACGCTTAGACAAGCGTTGACTTGCAGCAATTCTATTTCCTTACTTTGTAAACAAATAGAATAAGTCATGTAAAGTAAAGAGCAAAGTTCCATTAGTACAATTAGCAAATGCCAAAACACATCTGCAGTTTACTAAATGGAACATCAAGTTCTTGAAAAACAAAGTATAGGCGCCTCCTGTTAACCCGTTAAAACGTGTGTGATTCATGTAAAATGTACAGACATTCTTCAAGTACTGTTGAATTGTTCTGACATGCTCTGGTTCCCATGACAACAACTTGCCACAGGAAGTGTTAACTCGTAATGTCACTTTTGTAAACAAACCAGCCTGGGTGGCTAAGCTAAATCTAGCCTAGCATCCAGCTAACTTAGGCTAAGCTAACCTAGCCTAGCATCAAGCTAACTTAGGCTAAGCTAACCTAGCTTAGCATCAAGGTAACTTAGGCTAAGCTAACCTAACCTAGCTCCCGTACAGCTTAGCCTATGCTGTACGGGAGCTAGGTTAGGTTAGCTTAGCCTAAGTTACCTTGATGCTAAATCTAGCCTAGCATCCAGCTAACTTAGGCTAAGCTAACCTAGCCTAGCATCAAGCTAACTTAGGCTAAGCTAACCTAGCTTAGCATCAAGGTAACTTAGGCTAAGCTAACCTAACCTAGCTCCCGTACAGCATAGGCTAAGCTAAATAACTTCCACAGTTAGCAGCTAGCATCATTTACTTGAACCCTTAATCACCGCCTGTGTTCCACAGGGCAAAGTATTCTAGAATACTTTCCTCAACACCAGTTAGGGTTTCTAATTATCCACTTTCCGTGTTTGAAATTCTTATTAGCTAAAGTTCACCTTCACTGGTTTAGGAATACTCCTTGCTAACCGTTGAAGACTAACTTCGCAGATCCCCTGTTAATTAAACTTAAGTTTAACTACATGTAAACTGCGTAACTAACTACAGAAGAATTTGTATAACCATAGGAATTTTCATCTGCATGTTGACTAAACCTTTGGAGGGACACACACAAGGTGGTTTTGAACATGCAACCGCTACAACCCACTATAAAGTGTTGATCAAAGCAAATCCAAAGTTTAGTCACTAATGCCACTGATTATTCTCGACTTCAGATCATTCCTGTGTTTGATGATTTTATTCCATTTTGCTTTAATTTTTATTTTATTTTCCTCATTAATTATTTCATTCCTTTGACCTTGATAATAATAGCAAGCAGCTATTCCCTGGTCTATTAGGTCATCTATATGATTTAATTTTTTTTTTTGCCTCTCTTGTCCGAGTGTGGTTCCATCTCCTATAGGGCCCAGAAAGGAAACAGACCCCCTTATTTGTTATTTTGGCTTAATTTCAACCAGTGCACTCGTTTTGTGACCCTTCAACACCACTACTAGAGTCCTGAGGATTGACAATAAGCAGAATTTAAATAAGAAAGCTGTCCTTTTCCCTATTATCGTTCACTTCGTCGAACCATCTCTAAGTCCAGAGAAGTAATTTAGTCATAAGAACCACCTTACGTCATTTATTTCATCTCGGCTATGTCCTTTCCAGGAAATACCATCGGAACCACACAAAACTTAGCCTAACAGTCACAGCTAAGATAAGGACACAAGAGACACTTAGCTTTATGGTAAATGCTTAACAAACCTATTAAGCAGTAGTTCTGAACTTTTAGGGCCACACATTAATCACTCACAACAAGTGTGCCAGAATGCCACAGAGCCCCTGCCTAACCTGACCTTAACCTTTCAGCTTACCAAAGACTGACAAAACAATGGACACTATGAGAAACCTCCACTCATACCCCTCCAACCACCCACGGACGCCGTCTGCACAAACCGACAACCGGTGCTCCAGACAACCTGCGTCAACAAGCACATGCTGCGTGCACTCAACAACATTCAGCGTTCTGCACCTGATGCCATCACCGCGCCACAGCTTGTGATGCCACAGTGCAAAAGGGGGGTAATGCCAATGTATGCCGCTGCACGCCGCAGCACCAGAGACACTTGCAAGACACCGAAGCAAGTGGCATACCGGCGTGAAAGGACTGTCCGAGCCAACCAAGGACAACACCTGCCGAAATGTTTCCTCCCTTTCTCTCTCTCCCTTTCTCTTTTTCTCTCTCCCTTTCACTTTTACCAGGATGCTGCTGTGCCTCCAGCCAACCAGAGGGCAACCGCAATCGGACATCTCACCAGGTCTGGCACCAGGACTCCTTTTCTGCCGGACGCGCACTCAGAAAGTGAATGTGCCACCTGATCCTTACAACGCCTACAGAACACTACCCCAGCGTAACAACACAATACAGCTGGGTAGGTGCCGATGGACAAAGGACTCCCGCACTCACGCTGAGACCGTGGTTGAACACATGCCCAAGCAACTTGAGAAAATGACTGTCACGCTAGCGGAGCAGGTGGCCACAACCACCGCCGCACTGCCGTCAGAACTCTGTTTAACACTTGTATGTCCAGCATGAATGCACCAAACCTCGCCAACGTGGGACGGCATGTAGCCGAAATTCAGACTGAGATTCCACAGATAAAAGAGCACTCACAACAGAGTGCATCCCTGCAGACCATCGACAAGACACTGAAGGGAACTGTGAATGACTTTGCTCAAACGCAGCTGGTAACAGCCCTGATGACAAACCTGCTGCAGGGGGTGAACTCCTCCATCGACAGCCTCGCCAGGGGTAGAATTCCACCGCACCTGATACCCTTAAGCCTCGTGAAAACCGTGCTGGCGTCCGCCATCACCACGCCAACTGACTCTTTACAAATACACCTTTCCTACTCTCTGGGTAGTGCCATCCCTCTCTGCGTCGACTACAAGCAGAGAAGGGGGGGGGGGCTTTCTCTCGAACTTGCCCATCATAGAGTCAAGCCGAATCTACCGGCTCAAGAACATTGTCAAGGTCAGATTTTGAAAAGTAACATTCACATCAAGATCCACACGCCGGACGGGGTTGACTGCAACGACAGCAACACAAAGCCGGCCTAAGCTCCGAACCCGTACGTGTGCACATTGACCAAAGAAATTCACTATCTCTGCCCTAACAAGCCTTTCCTCAGAGACAACACTGACGGAATCTGCGGGCTGCAGATCAGCGACACCCGCTGCCCTGCCGAAGCCAAGCTACGCACTCAAGGCATCAAGACCCAAGCAGAGAGTGTAAGTGACAGGCGGCTCGCTAACACTCCTGTGCGCACAGCTGCACTCACTTACGACCAGAATGACACTGACACCTGTGTCACCTCGCTCCACTAGAGCCTGTGAATCCAAGCACCGGAAAGTGTCATCCTTCAGCTTGACGACCTGGCATGATACCATCTTCCATGCAAAGAGTACAAATTAAAACTGGAAATCCCATCCTTCTCCAGGTACCACACTTTCACCCTAACTCCAGAACGGGAGTTGTGGTTTGCGAAAGGGGGGTGATCCCAGCTAATTGACATTGCTCCTATCGACACAGCTCTCCAAGCTTTGTCTCGACTACCCATTCTGACTACCTCACCTGTTGTCCAAGCCTGGACCGCAGCCGACACTGCACGGTGTACCTCTATGGTAGTCAGACACACCCTGACACTGTGCTTGACCTTCATCCTATACAGGAGACTCAACGAGATACAAAACATCTTCAGCCAAGCTCACGAAAGGTTTCGGACGAAACCCGCAAAAAGGGGGTGCCAAGTCAGAGACCAGGCCAGAGGCAGCTTCGAACCTCATAGAGCTGAATCCTCAGCCCTAATAACCACCTGCTGCATGAGTCATGATTCACCTGCCATCCGTCCATTGTGATGATTGTTGTCCGATTAAGTCCACACAGGGACTTCATCAGACAAAAAGGGGGGACTGTAAGGACTGGGCTAAAAGGGTGAATCTGAATAACTAAATACATCCTGCTAAAGACCCAAAAAGACTGAATGTAACACACACACACACACACACACACACACACACACACACACACACACACACACACGAGCCCTTCCCTCCCCCAACACACGAGTGAAGCTCCTGTTACAGACTTTATAACCCATCGGAATGTCGCAGAATGTCTCTGAACAAAGAGACGGACATTTCTGTTGGGTAAAGACATAAAAACCATTGAATATATTTTGTTAAATGTATATGTGTTTTTCCCCATGTCACAGTGAAATATCTTTGTTTGGCCACGGCATAAATAGACATTAGAAATACCTTCTTTATGCATATTAAATACCTCTGTATTTTTCCTTTGACTTTCATTTGATGTGTTTGACACCTCTAAAATGCTCATGGAACGGGCTATCTGAATATGCAAAGAGATATAAAGTAAAGTGTATTTTTAATAGGTTTTACCGCCATTGAAGATTCAAACTGTTAAACTATACACCCTCCTTGAACACACCCCTCTACCACGAGGGGCACGTTCTTCCAAACAAAGGACAATAAACCAAGGGTTCCCGCGTGCAACATCCATTCCCCGATTGGCCCAGTGAACAGGAAGGGGATGGATTTCTCCGAGGTGATAAATGTAGGAGCGCGGCTCCGCCCAACTCTCTCTTGCAGTCTGACCTTCTCAGAGAAACATGTGATGCTAGCGATCTCCTCATGGAGATCTGATCCCACCATGGATCTTTTCTTTTGTTCGTCTAAAGTTCGTCTCTTCTTTAACTTACTCCCGAGTTCGTCTCCCAGGAAAGGAAATGGACTTTGCCGAACTATTTCCTCGGGTAACGTCACCTCAAAGACTTTAAGCCTTTCAAACACTCGCGCCGAAAGCCAACGAACGCCACGTGATCCCCCATGGAACAAAGGGGCCACGCGCAAGCGGCCAACCATGCACGCGCCGGGACGGGCCGTGCAAAAACGCTGCGGCCGCGCTCCACACGACGCGCGCAAGCAGGACAGGACCTTCGTTCAACATGCGGGCCGACCAGACCGCGCAAGGAGCCCGCGACACACACAGACCTCATATGCTTTGCAAGTATCATTCCCGTTACAGCTTCTAAGAAGCCTTACAATGGTGTTTTCGTCTTGTTTCAGAAAGGTTGATGTCGAGGTGAAATTGTACCAGCTCTGTCTCTCTCCCTCGCTCTCTCTCACCAACTTTCTCCCTTTCTCTCTCTCTCTCCAACTCATGTTTACATGGGTACCAATTGTCTAAACGCCCCGCGTCGTCTTAGTTTGTGTTTAATGTTTGTAAATACATGTATCATTGTAGTAAATGCTTAAGTAGTTCAGCTTCATTAAATACATTATATCCTTTTGATTGACTTATTGCCTGTTGCTCATAACCCAAGTCACTGATATGCTTCGATAACGTTACGAGCTCTTTACAGAAATACCTCAGACGGGTATGTGTAAACTTTATAGAGCAAGAAAACTAATTCTTGTGGCCACAGAATTTGTTTTCACAACTCTATAAATTAATTGAGCTAATTAATTTTACCTGTCTTGTAAAACGTGGTCTGTATAATTAGTTACAATTCATTTGTGATTAATTGTGGGGATACACATGTATGCACGCAGGTAAAATGACAAAGCCTCCCTTAATGGGAGATTTATTAACATGTAAGACTGGGCTGATCCAAATCTGTATGAATAATTATTAGTTATTAATTATTAATTATGACATGCAAATTCCCCATTGATCAGACCCAAGCAGAGTCTTTACAACCTTGACTTCCACCGTGCGGACTTTGTTGTCTTTGCTTGGGAAAACTTGAGTAACAAGTCCCATTGGCCATTCATTCCTTTTTTGCTGTTCATCCTTCAAGAGCACAATGCTTCCTAGTTCAATGTCAGGCTTACTAGTGGACCACTTTCTTTTTGGTTGCAAAAGAGTTAGGTACTGTTTTTTCCATTTAGCCCAGAAAGTTTGAGCCAAGTGTTGTACTCGGCGCCATTGCCGGGTATGAAGGTCTTTGACCCAGTCACCTGCTGGGGCAGGAACAACTGTAACCTTTTGAGTTAGGAGTGCATTGGGTGTAAGTATGAATGGGTCTTCTGGGTCGGTCGACACTGGGACAAGAGGTCGAGCATTGATTATAGCAGCAATTTCTGCCATTAGAGTGGAGAGTATCTCATGTGTTAATGCTGAAGGTCCCACCTGTAGGAACATTGCATCTAGTATCCTTCTAGCAAGTCCAATCATCCTCTCCCAGGACCCACCCATATGAGATGCATGAGGTGGGTTAAACTGCCAAATACAGCCCTGGTCAACGACAAATTTTGCAACAGAGGTATTGTCAACATTAGAGGAAATGTTAAGCTCCTTGCAAGCACCTACAAAATTTGTTCCTCTGTCCGAACGGATGAGCTTCACAGGCCCTCTAATAGCAAGAAAACGCCGCAGGGCATTAATGAAGCTAGATGTATCTAAAGACTCAATAAGCTCAATGTGCACAGCTCTCACACTCATGCAGGTGCATATTACTGCCCACCTTTTGCTTTGCGCATGACCGCCTCTGGTACGTCGTGCCACCACACTCCATGGGCCGAAAACATCTAGTCCCACATTCGTAAATGGAGGGTCAGTGGATACACGATCAGCTGGAAGGTCAGCCATTTTTTGAGTCTGTGGTTCTCTTCTAAGTCTTCTGCATGTAACACATTCATGAATGACACTGCAAACACGTCTCTTACCACCAACAACCCAATAGCCAGCAGCACGCACTGCACCCTCTGTGTAATGTCGTCCCTGGTGTTGCACGTTCTCATGATGATGTTTGACTAAAAGTGTTGCAATGTGATGTTTCCCAGGGATGATAAGGGGCTTTTTTACATCAAGCTCCATTTGCGATTCTGTCAATCGCCCGCCAACTCTTAGCAGGCCGTCTGCATCTATGAAAGGGTCTAAGGCTTTAAGTGGACTTTTTCTGGAAAGCTTATCCCTAGTTTCCAAGCTCTTATACTCTTCGTAATATGTCTCCTGTTGGACTGCTTTGATGATTATTTTTTCAGCACAAGAGAGTTCTTCAACTGTTGGAGCACTGAAACAGTAATGCCAGCCCTTGCAACTTGATGTTTTTGCTATAGAATCTTTATGGAACTGACGAGATATATGGAGAAGACGTGCAATGGCATGAGTGATGGACTTCCAAGTGGAAAATTTGGAGAAGCGTTGTGCTCCAAGACTCTTACTCATCATTGTGGTCTTCAATGTGGAGACTTGAGGACGTACCTCTGCATCTGAAAGAGGATTCACAAGCTCATATGTGTTCTCTTCAGGTAGAGTCTGAGGGTTGTTTATCAGAAAATCTGGTCCCTGCAGCCACTTGGTGTTTTGGAGATGAGCAGCAGTGACAGACCTTGTTGCAATGTCTGCTGGGTTCTCATCTGTGCGCACATACTTCCACTGATTTGGATGTGAAGACTTGCGAATCCGGAGGACTCGATTGCTGACATATACATAGAAGCGTCGGGTCTCATTGTATATGTAGCCTAGCACAACTTTACTATCAGTAAAGTAAGCAGTGTCATCCAAGGGTATGTCAATTTCTGATGTGATGAACTCTGCCAGTTCTACTGCCAGAACCGCAGCACACAACTCAAGACGGGGAACCGTTTGCTCAGGGCTGAGTTTTGCTTTACCCATGATGAAGCCAACTTGGTTACTTCCACATGTATCCGTCAATCTAAGGTAGGCCACTGCAGCTATTGCTTTTGTAGATGCATCAGAGAAAACAAACAACTCCCTTCGTGTGGATGTAGAAGGTGATATGTTTGTGTAGCATCTTGGAATGTGGAGCTTACTTAAATCCTTAAGTGAAAGTCGCCACATGTCCCATTTTTCCTCCATTTCTTTGGGAAGAAGGGAGTCCCAGTCATCATTCTGGTTATTAAGTTCTCTCATGATTGATTTGCCCTGGATTGTAACTGGAGCCACAAAACCAAGAGGGTCAAAGATGCTATTAATGGTGGATAGGACACCTCGACGAGTAAAGGGCTTTGCTTCAGTAGCTATTTCAAAGGCAAAAGTGTCAGATTTCAGACTCCAATTCAATCCCAAACTGCGCTGTGTAGGAAGCATGTCAAACCCAAGATCCAAATCTTTGAGATCACTGGCATGATCTTGAGGTGGGAAGGCCTTTAGAACCTCTTTGCTGTTTGAAGCTATCTTGTGAAGCCTTAAGTTGGAACCAGCAAGAGTCCTCTGTGTGTTTTTGAGGAGGTCCACTGCCGCCTTAACTGTAGGAAGAGACTTCAAACCATCATCGACATAGAAGTCACGTTTCACAAAGTTTTTGACCTCAGGGTCACCACCTTTGACAGACTGCCGGAGACAATAGATGGCTACAGCAGGAGATGGACTGTTGCCAAAAACATGTACCCGCATGCGGTACTCAATGATGTCTTCAGATGGGTCATTATTACAGAACCACAGGAACCTTAAGAAATTGCGGTCATCTTCTCTCACTAAGAAACAGTAAAACATTTGTTCAATGTCAGCTGTTATGGCCACAGCTTCCTGTCGAAATCGTATGAGCACCCCAAGCAGAGTGTTGTTCTGGTCTGGCCCAGTTAAAAGAACATCGTTCAGCGAGATATCCTCATGACGGGCACTGGAATCAAAGACAACTCTTATTTTCCCGGGTTTTTTAGGGTGATATACACCAAAGAGAGGCAAGTACCAGCACTCTTCTCCTTCCATGAGAGGGGGAGCTTCTTCAGCATGGTTTTTATTAAAAACATTGCCCATAAAAGTAAAGAAGTGCTTTTTCATCTCCGGATTTCTCTCTAGACTACGTCTCAAAGTGGACAACCTTTTCATGGCTTGACATCTGTTGTTGGGAAGTCTGGACCTTGGAGCTTTGAAAGGCAGTGGTGCTACCCAGCTGTTATTTTCATCTTTCTCCAGCTCTTGTTCCATGATGTGAAGGAACGACAGGTCATTGATAGATGGGCCCACTTTGTTGTCATCACAGGTAACCTTAAACACTTCTTGACCAAACTGATCACCTTTGTGATTGTAAACAAGTTGCTCCACAGAACACATTCCATTGTAATTTCTCCACTCATCACTGTTTCTCTCTTTCACATGAAAAACATTTGGACAGGGATCAAAGATGGATGGGCGCTGTTCTTTTGTATTAGTGAAGAATGTACTCACAGTCGTGGACTTGTGAATGCCGTTCAGACATACATTGCCAACTATCACCCATCCTAGGTCAAGCTTCTGTGCATAAGGAGCATCATGAGGACCATTTATCTGTCTGTGAACCTTATGGACTCTGATAATGTCACGACCCAGAAGAATCATTATAGGAGCATCTGGGTCTAACTCTGGTATCAAAGGAGCTATAGGCTTCAAGTGAGAGTGATAGAGAGCAGCACTGGGTGTTGGAATCTCTGCCCTATTGTCCGGTATGTTGTTACACTCTAGCAAACTTGGTAGGGAGAGGACTACCTTTCCATCTACAGACTCGATTTGGTATGATGCTTTTCGACCGACGGTCTCTGTCACTCCAGAACAAGTTCTAAGGGTATACGGAGAAGCTGGGCCATTTTCTTTGAAGGCATCAAAGAATTCAGAACGAGCTAATGACTTATTGCTCTGCTCATCAAGAATCACATAGACTTTCAGTGCTTTCTCAGGCTGGCATTTAGGATAGACCTTCACCAAGCTGATTTTTGAACATGACTTATTACTAAGGTCACCTCTGCAAACCTCAGTGCAATTAGCTTCCACTTCTGCTGGTACCGTGGAAACTCCCTCCCCGCCATGCTGTAATGAGGAGGTTGCCTCTTGAGCGGACTGAGCTGGGTCTGGGTGTAGTGCAGAAATGTGTTTCTCACTTCCACACTCTGCACATTTTGTCACAAATCTGCAGTACTTAGCTGTGTGTGTTGTGCCTAAGCAACACTTGAAACAGATTTTCTTCTCTTTCAAAAAAGCAAAACGTTCTTTTAAAGGCTTCTCGCGGAAGGAACGGCATTTCCTTAGTAAGTGAGGTCTTTTGTGAATGGGGCAAAGTCTCTCATCATCCTCAGTTGTCCGTTCCTCTTCATCTGTATCAAAATGAACAGGGGAAGACACATTTATCTTGTTAACTGAGACTACTCTTGATTTGCTTGGCTTCCAACCTGCCTTGTCTGCTTTATAAAGTGAATCTGTCTGAGTTGCAAAGTTGAACCCTGGATCATTCCTTATTCTAGCTTGCTGACTTAAAAAATCAACCAAGACCTTGAAGGGAGGAAATGAAACACCATTCCTTTCTTTGTAACCAGATCCATGTGACAACCACTTTTCTTGTAGATTAAATGGCAGCTTCTGAACTATGGGATTGATGCCCCTAGCTGTGTCCAGGTATGACAGGCCTGGAAGATATCCATCTGC
The DNA here is from genome assembly GCF_029890125.1 of Rhinichthys klamathensis goyatoka. Taxonomy (NCBI): domain Eukaryota; kingdom Metazoa; phylum Chordata; class Actinopteri; order Cypriniformes; family Leuciscidae; genus Rhinichthys; species Rhinichthys klamathensis. Next base: position 894,900 of record NW_026606570.1, on the reverse strand, counting down.
TTTAGCTGACTCTATTTCCATAAGAAGATCGCTCAATTCATGAAGCTTTGAGTAATCTCTGCTTGAAATTCTCGGAAAATTTTCAACACGCTTGAAAAGTGCTCTTTCGATGACCTCTGGAGCACCATAACACTCTTCAAGTCTAGTCCATATCATGTCAAGACCCTTCAATGGCTGATTAATGTGTACTGACCTCATGCGTTTAGCGTGTTCAGCTGACTCCTTTCCCAACCATTTGACTAACAAGTCCATTTCTTCACTAGGTGTCAAGTTCAAACCACTTACAGCATTATGAAAGGACCGTTGCCAGGCTCTGAAGCCTTCTGGTTGGTCATTGAACTGTATTAAACCAGTGTTAAGTTCACGCCGAGCAAAATATCTGACAAAGTCCGAAATGTCTGTCTTGTCTTGTTGGGAAGGTTGAGGTGTTGGACTTGCCATTGCGAAAGGCGGTGTGCTGCTTTTGTTGAAACGTGCGTGCTTTTTACGCTGGTTATTAATTGGAGTGTTACCAGAAGAATGATTCATGGCTGGTGAGAATTGTGATGGTTGTGCAGAATCTTTTCTTGGTTGCATGTGGCAAAATTCAGCATCGTCTGAGCAACTCTCTTCCTTGAAACGTGGAGCGGGAACAGAATTTCTGTCTGCAAACTCTGTGTGTGGCTGTATGATCTCATCTGGAAGAAGTGGGTCTGCTTTTGATGCTGATTCTGTCGCTTCATGTAGATTCATCTGTTCCACGTATTCACATGTCCGCTGCATAACATCAACTGGAGCTGTTTCCAGTGGAGGAGCATGTTTACTATGGACGCTGCTGGTGTCAACCGCTGCTTCTAAGGCCTCTGCTTCGGCTACGGCTGCAGCAGTTTCTCTCTTTAACACCATTTTATCCATTTTTGCCTCCAATTTGGCTTTCTCCACCTTTATTTTTTCCTCCTCATCTGCATACATTAAACGTGCCTTGGCTGCTTCAGCTTTTGCTCTGGCCAGAGCGGCTGCAGCATTTGTAGAGGAACTGCCCGATCGTGAACATGACAAACAGGATCTGGTTTTGAGTGAGGGTGTGGATTCCATTGCGTACACAATACTCTTTCAATTTACTTGAATCTTCACGAGCTGCTACTGTAACTTTCCTGCAGCCGCTTTTTCACTGTACTGTCCTCAACATCATTTTAGTATATTGACAGTCAGATAAACTCTTCCCTCACACGACTCTGAAGACAGTATGCCTTGTTTGTCCACAGGTTTAATGGTCTTGGGTATAGAGTGAAACTACAAACACAACAAATAAACATTTCAATAATATGCTTACAATTAAACGTGACATTTTTGTAATGTAAATATAATGAATACAAGCACAATATGGCTAATGCAATAGCCTAATTGAAAATTATTAATAACTGTATTTAACTGTAACAGTTCACATTTATATGCAAGTATTATAAACATCCATGCAAAATCAATAAATACTTACAAGCGATGCTGTTGCAAGGTTTGAGATTACAGAAAAATGCTGCCCGCATGGAGCACTCACTACTTCCTGGTTCACGTGAATACCAGAATTCGCAGAATTAAAGAAATGTCAAATTTGCCACTAGGTGGAGCTCTAAACCATAAATAAAGTGAACAGGAGATTTAAAGCCATGAATAACACTAAATAATTACAGGCATATAACAAATAAATCTGTTATCAAATTAAACAAAATATGACATATTTTACAACAAACTTGTTCCAACACAGCCATCAACAGATATTTCTCCGTCCCATGGCCCAACAGATATATCTCCGTCCCATGGCCCAACAGATATATACATACATTGTGCATCCATACCCATTAATTGTCCATCAGTTTACTTTGGATAATTAATGCTAACAGTTTTTTTTTTATTATTATTATTTTTTTAGGAATGTGTCTGCATCATGCTCTCCTTCGCCAGCACCTCGCAGAGGGACACGCAGGTGTCGTTCAGTTCTCAGTGCGATCGAGAATCATACTGAGTAAGTGCACAGACGTAATATTTTACAGATGAAATTTAGCCTAATTGTGTTTACATCATCATAATGTAAAAGTAGGCTACCTATTCATGTGTGAAATTACAAAAAAAAAAAATTATCCATGGCAATTAGTGATTGATAATGATAATAATACAGTTTATTTGATTGTGTTATCAGCATGCTCACGCTTTTTCCTTTTAACAGATGTGACAATGAACACGTCCATCCACCAGTTCCGAAGAGAGCCAAGGCAAACAAGCAGGCAAGCAACAGGCAGTCCACTCTATCATGGAAAACAGAGACTGATGTTGACATGGTTCCACAGACACTGCGATTCCTTCCTGCACGGGAAACTGGACTGCAACTGAGCTCTGTAGACTCGCATTCGCCCATGAGTCTATTCAAACTATTTTTTTCAGAAAGTGCTGTGTCAACTCTGTGCCACAACACCAATGCCCAGGCTGCCAAGGCAACTGCAAAGGGCTGCAAATACAAATGGACAGATGTCAACATCAGTGAGATGTACCGCTACATTGGGCTGCTGTTTTACATGGCAATGGTGAAGGTCAGCTCCATCAGAGACTACTGGCGGCAAAGCAGGGTTTTCTCCGTACCCTTTCCAGCCACAGTTATGTCCAGGGACAGATACCGCACCATTTCATGGAATGTGCACATGAGTCACCCAGATGCAGATAAGGAGAATGACAGGAAGAGGGGCACACCTGAACATGACCGTCTTTTCAGGATCAAACCTCTCATGGACACCATTCGTCATGCTTGTAAAGCCATCTATCATCCTAAAAGAAACTTAGCTGTGGATGAAAGAATGGTGGCATGCAAAGCACACACAGGTATGACACAGTACATGAAAGCCAAGCCAACCAGGTGGGGTTTCAAGTTGTTTGTTCTTGCAGACTCATCGAATGGATTCACTGTGGACTTTTCTGTATACACAGGAAAGAACACCTTTCCCACAGGCCATGGACTGTCATATGATGCTGTAACATCTCTTTTAGACCACACATTTTTGGGTTCTGGGTACCATGTGTACATGGACAATTTTTATACAAGTCCAAAGCTCCTAAAAGACATGTTTGCAGTGAAGTTTGGTGCATGTGGGACTTACAGGGACAACAGGAAGGACTGCCCTCGGAATGCAGCTAATTCACTCGCTAAAAAATCTGCCAGGGGATCCATCAGGTGGATTCGGGATGGACCTCTTGTATTTGTGAAGTGGATGGACACACGAGAGGTATCTGTCTGTTCTACCATCCATCCTGCTTATACGCGAGACACTGCACAGAGGAGGGTGAAAACACAGGATACATGGAGGACAAAGACATTTCCATGTCCTGCACCTGTGACTGCATACAACAAACATATGGGTGGTGTTGACCTGTCTGATCAGCTGTTACAGTACTACACAACACAGCACAAAACCATGAAGTGGTACAGAACGATTTTTCTACACTTCTTGGACATTGCTTCCACCAACTCTTTCATTGTGCACAAAGAGCTACATGGTAACTTGTCTCATAAAGAGTTTATGGAGCAACTTATCACAGACCTCTGTGGTGTGTCACAGAAAACGGCACCAAAACGGACCAATAGTACCGGTTCCAGGAGCTGAGCTGCCATCAGAAGGCAGGGATGTTGCCACACTTGGTCGCCGCACATGTGTGCATTGCAAAGCAGTGCGTGGTAAAAAGCAATTAACACCATGGAAATGCCAGGCATGCAAAGTTCGCTTATGTCTTCAGTTGAACAGGAACTGTTTTCAAGAGTGGCATAAAGATGTGTGACTGTGTTACTCTTATTTATTTATTTTTTAAAATATTAGAAATAGTAATGTGTCCAAACTTTTCACCGGTACTATACACGCAGCATTTGATTTGCTTAGAGCCCGCATCAATGGGGCATAAGCATTTACTGTGAGATACCTGCCTTTACTTTTGTTTATTTTGCTCACATTTGATTTGCTTAGAGCCCGCATCAACAGGGCATAAGCATTTACTGTGAGATACCTGCCTTTACTTTTGTTTATTTATCGCTCACAATTGCTTTGTTTATAGCTGACTGATTATTTATTTATTTTACTCACATTTGATTTGCTTAGAGCAAATTTAGAGCATTTAGTTTCTCCACATAGAGGAATTACAATAAAACAGATTGAAAACCTTTGAATCTCCTCTCATTCTTTGTTCAGGCTGCCTCACTTGATGGCCCATTAGCCATTGGGGGAGTGTCTGTCACACCCCTGGTCTGAATCTCATTAATATTGATAGGCCATTACCACTCCCATGCATAAACCTCTTCTGACAAAGAAACTGTCATACAAAGTATAAATATAATTGTTTTGTTTTATGTGAACAATTAGACAGGATGATTTTCACATCATTTTGAAGCCAGAACTCGAAGCGACAACATCCATTAGTCAAAAGTCTTGTGGACACATATTTAGTATGTGTTTTGTGGTCTTATTTCACCAACTTTCATTTTTATTTTTTTCAATAACCACGCATAAACATTATTCTCTTAAAAATACAAACATGTACATACATGTTGCTCACATATTATGGTAGCCCCGTTTGTGCTATATAGAGTGAATTTACACCTTTGCCATTAACATGTTTATAAATAACTGAAAAAAGCACATATGTCAGGGCATGTCAAAACATCCCAAGGGCCCCAAAAACACCTTAGACCCCAGAGGGTTAAAGACTCATATCAGTCAGGTTATGAATGTAAGTCACGTGCCGCCCACGAGCGTTCACGCTTTCTAACACATACCTCTCCCCGAGCGCCGCCCGCGCATCTAAGAGTGACTATAAAACGCCGCCCATCCCAAGCGATCGGGGCGTCACTTATAACACTTATAAGTCCTGTGCCCGCTCAGAAGCGCTCACGCTTACTAATAAATACTCTGCCCATAGCGCCACGCTCGCGTCTCAAGGCGATCATAAAACGCTCCCCATCCAAAGCGATCAGGGCGTCACATTCATATGTAAGTCTCGTGCCCGCGCACAAGCGCTCACGCTTACTAATAGACAATTCGCCCAGGGTGCTGTTCGCGCATCACAAAGTGGTAAAAGAACGATCCCCATTCATGGCAATTGGGACGTCACACACAATTCAGCTTGTCACGGTTGTCAGCGAGCTGCCGCCTCCAAGTACCGAGGGCGCGCGCACTGCGCCCACTCCTCCGGTTCAGTTTCTCGATCCCCCAAAGTGCGGCGATCAGAGCGCGGAGGCCATTCGCCCCCTAGCTGTACATATAAAAGCATGGGAAGCTATCCCAGGGGTTCTTCAGAATGGGTGCTAAGCACAGTAAAGCAGGGCTATTCACGTCAGTTCGTTCGCCGTCCCCCACGCTTTCGAGCGCGGACCGCGACGACAGTGAATGCAGAAGTAGCACATCTACTCCGCGCAGAAATAGCGAAGCTACTGTGCAAAGGTGCTATAGAGCTGGTACCGCCTTCTCTGAGCGAGTCAGGCTTTTACAGCTGATATTTTTCTCGTGCCCAAGAAGGACGGAGCCCTCAGGCCCATCTTAGATCTGAGACATTTGAACAAAGTGCTTTTGAAAAGGCAGTTCAAAATGCTTACGACCTGGAAAATCCTTGCGCACGTTCGCCCGAGGGACTGGTTTATCTCTCTCGATCTGAAAGATGCCTATTTTCAGATTCAGATAATACCCCGTCACAGGCCATTCTTGAGATTCGCCTTCGACGGTCAGGTTTATCAATACACCGTCCTGCCGTTCGGCCTGTCTTTTAGCACCCCGTACATTTACGAAGTGCATGGACGCGGCGCTCGCCCCACTGAGGAGTCAGGGGCTGCGAATAATGAACTATCTGGATGATTGGCTGATATTGGCACAGTCAGAACTGCTATCTCACAGAACAGTGCTTCTCAGTCACCTGGAAAGCTTGGGTCTCACGGTCAACTGGACCAAGAGCTCATTAATGCCAGCCAGTCGATTTCCTTTTTAGGAATAGAACTGGATTCTGTGGCCATCACGGCTCGTTTATCGACACAGCGCGCGCGCCGTGTTCGCCACCTAGCCGCATCTTTCCAGAAGGGCAGCTTTCTCCCTTTGAAAACGTTTCAAAGGATGCTAGGCTGTATGGCATCAGCTGCAGCGGTGCTTCAGCTGGGCCTACTGCGCATGCGCCTGCTCCAACGCTGGTTGAATGCTCGCGCGTCTCGCCGAGCTTTGTTTTCTGGCGGCCAGAAAATCAGAGTGACTCAGACCTGCATAGCGGCTCTGCAGCCTTGGTTAGTAGCCGACTGGTACCAGCAGGGAGTGATGATGGGAACCATCTCTTATCGGAAAGTCATTTCGACAGACGCGTCCAACTCGGGGTGGGGCACACTCTTCGAGGGCAGACCGGTCTTTGGCCAGTGGTCGGACCAAGAGAAGTGTTTTCACATAAACTGTCTGGAAATGATAGCGGTCGAGAACCCGCTGAAGTGCTTCCTCCCGTTCATACAGGGCCAACATGTTCTTGTCCGCTCGGACAACATGTCTGTGGTGTCCTATGTAAACCGTCAGGGCGGTGTCAGATCCAGAAATCTCTGCAGTCTGACGGAACGCCTCCTTATTAGGTCCCAGATGCACCTGCGCTCACTGAGGGCGGCGCATGTGCCTGGCCATCTAAACGACGGCCCAGACAAACTATTCAGGGACAACGTTCCCCCAGGGGAATGGTCCCTGCACCCCCAAACGGTCCAGAAACTGTGGCGCCTATTCGGCAGAGCGGAAGTCGACCTATTTGCGTCAAGAGACAACGCTCAATGTCCGATGTTCTTTTCAAAGGACGAGGACGCGCTGGCCCAGGTTTGGCCCAGCCTTCCACTATATGCTTTCCCTCCGGTCTCTCTGTTACCACAGGTGATCAAGAGAATCAGGGAAACGCGCCACTCGGTGCTCCTCATAGCCCCGCGTTGGGAGAATCAGATTTGGTTCCTGGAACTAGCACGGCTGTCACATACCGGTTCCGATTCCGGTGAGGGCAGATCTCCTCTCTCAGGCTCGCGGTGCGATCTGGCATCCCCATCCAGAGCGCTGGTCTCTGCACGCATGGTTGATCAACGGGTACTCGTTACCCTGCCAGAAGGAGTGATGAACACGATCACGCAGTCTAGAGCTCCTTCCACGAGAAGGCTCTACGCGTCTAAATGGTCGGTGATCTCCAGATGGTGCACCGACAGAGGTCTGGACCCACGGACATGCGGGGTGGTGCATCTGCTCACTTCCCTACAAGAGCTTTTGGATAAGGGGAGGTCCCCATCCACGCTCAAAGTATATGTGGCGGCCATGGCAGCGTTCGCAGAATCAACGCACGGCCAGTCACTAGGAAGACATGAGTTGGTCATCCGCTTCCTTAGAGGAGCTAGAAGGATGAACCCGCCGCACCCCCCGTCGGTTCCTGTGTGGGATCTTTCATTGGTCCTCGAGGCCCTGAAAGCTTTTCCATTTGAGCCACTAGACTCCGTGGGGTTGAAATATCTATCACTAAAAACCGTCTTTCTGACTGCACTGTCGTCAGTAAAACGTGTGGGGGACCTGCACGCGCTGTCTGTCAGCACGTCGTGTCTTGAGTTCGGGCCGAATGACTCTAAAGTCATCCTCAGACCTAGACATGGCTATGTTCCTAAAGTGATGGGCACTCCATTCAGAGCGCAAGTTATTTCACTGTCAGCTCTGCCAGGATCTGACTGCGAAAGTGATGTGAATCCCCTCTGCCCTGTCAGGGCGCTGAGGTGTTACATTACGCACTCCGCCTCCTTCAGGCGTTCAGAACAGCTTTTTGTTTCGTTTGGTGGGCGCACCAAGGGTCTCGCCGCCTCGAAACAAAGCCTGTCCAGATGGATAGTGGACGCTATAGCAACTGCATATGCGTCAACAGGTCTGCAATGCCCTCTGGGCATCAGGGCTCATTCCACGAGGGGCGTTGCCTCATCGTGGGCGTGGTCCAGTGGGATTTCTATCCATGACATATGTGTAGCGGCGGGCTGGAGCTCCCCGTCTACCTTTGTCAGGTTTTATAACCTAGAAGTTCCCGCCTTGCAGGCTAAACTTTTGTCAGTTTAAAGGAGATGTGTATTCTGCCCAGAACTTCCTGCTCAGATCACTCTCACGTGACTCAGTTCTCCTGGTTGAGCTGCACCAGTAGGGTATGTGCCATGTGCCTATACAGACCAGCGCGCTGCTCTGTATTCCCTATGTGTGCTTAGGTACAAGTGATGGCCTGCGTGGCTGGCCACCTTATTTCTTCCATTTATTGGGTTCCCCTGAAAGTTCGGGGACTCATGGTGGATGCTTGGCGCGCACGGCGTTGACAAAGTGTTCCCATAGCGTAAGCTAAACTTACGCAATACGAGAGAACCTCTCGTAAGAGAACGATACTCGGTTACTTAACGTAACCTCGGTTCTCTCTAGAGAGGGAACGAGTATTGTTTAACCGGCCGTGCTCGCGCCACGAGCGACTTCGCTTCAGTCGACGAAAAACCAGGGATGTCAGCCTACAGCCCCTATTTTATACGCTAAGCCACACCCATTCTGGCGGGCTGTGACGCTATGAAGGCGGGGGCGCCCTTCATTGGGCGTGACGTCACGCCGGGCTCACTGGTAGGCTGCAGCAGTTGCCCGCAGGGCAGCCAATGAGCACGCGATATGGCCTGCTCTAGGTCTGCTAGCTGCTGCACTGTGTTGACAATGAATACAAAATTAAGGATAATTTTTTGGCATCAATATCTCGAGAAGACGAATCTTTCCCGTAGCGTAAGCTAAACTTACGCAATACGAGAGAACCTCTCGTAAGGGAACCGAGTTTACGTTATGTAACCGAGTATCGTTCTGTGATCTTGTTTCCCCGTCTTTGTGATTTTGGTTTAGTCCTGTTAGTTTTTCCCTGTATGTTTAATTAGAAATTTGCATCACCTGTGTCTTGTTTATTATCCCGTTAGCCCCAGTACATTTAAGCCCTGTGTTTTCCCTCAGTGTTTGTTGGTTGTCGTCCATGTATGGTTGTGTGTACTGAATTCCTGGAGTTTTTTCCTTTGTTCCTGGAAGCTTAGTTTGTAAATAGATTAGCTACTTTGAAGTTCCCGTGTCCTCGTCTTCAGCAACCTGCACAAACCTGACAGTCACGGAGCAATATGGGTTGGAGATGTGTGTTCAGTTGCTCAAACAGGGGGGGCTATAGATTCACACTTCCAGAGCTCTCAAGTGCTCTTATTAGGGGTTCAAGCACTTCAGTGCTGAAACCCTATTGTTATTGTTAATTTTCCCATCATGCAACATTCTCCATGTAAAACTGATCGGGCAGGACGAACCGTAAGTCGTAGAGACTTGAAACTTTGGGGGCTGGTAGTACTCACACAGCCTACAGCCTCACCAAGGCACGCCCCGATTGGCCCATAGGTGGCGCTACAGCGGGCAAAAGTACGAAATGGCTCATAACTCCTCAACCGTCGGGCGTAGGCTCAAGTGTCTTACATCGTTGGAATCCTTGGCTGGAGCCGGACAAGATGCATGCCTCGGATTGGCTCGTCACCCTTGGTGCATTTTCGGGTATTTTGGGTTTTCCGTAAAACCTACTTTTGCGAACTAGTCCTAGGTTTTTGGGCCGGCCGGAACCAAACCAGTGCGGCAAGATTCTACGGAGTCCGAATGTCAATAATTATAAAAAAAAAGTGGAAATTTGGGTTCACGGTCCCTAAGGACCGCCGAAACGTTCCGAGTGGGAGGGGCCCCTTTTACTAAATTGCCTATAACTCGTCAACGGAACGAGATATTTGCACCAAACTCAACGCGCCTGTGTGAGAGCTCATTCTGTGGCTGCGTGAAAAAGGACGGGGCGACCGGCCACTTGGTGGCGCTATAACTGTTAAACAGGTGCCAAAATGATGTATTTCTATGGCAAATCCCATGAAATGGCTGAAAGCGGCCCTCTTCCTGCCTGATTTGCATACAACCTCACAAAACCGGCCGTGCGCATGCGTCACCTGACCCTAAAGAGGCCTGGAAGCTTTTATGGACGTCGGGCCACCGGTGGCCCTTTAACTGTTATAAAGGTGTAAAATGCTCTATAATATCCTATGCAAAATGACATTTAAATGACTGAAAAAGGGTCTGCTCTGCTCAAAACTTCACCAAATTAGCTGAGCATGTGCGCCATATTATTCTGAGGAAGCGTGCAAAGTTTGACGGAGATCGGGCCATCGGTGGAGGTGTCGCAGTTTAAAAGGTAAAACAAAAATCACCACATTTCCATGAAAAATGAGCCAAAAAGGCAAAAAAGCCACTTTCTCCTCTCCGAGGCACATGTTAAAAGGCTTGATAAAGTTTTTGGAAAGCAGCAGCACAAGCGTCAAGTGCGTGGACCCTAAGGTTTTTTTTTTATAGGCCTTTTTAGTCCCTTTTTATTAGGGGTTCAAGCACTTCAGTGCTGAAACCCTATTGTTATTGTTAATTTTCCAATCATGCAACATTCTCCATGTAAAACTGATCGGGCAGGACGAACCGTAAGTCGTAGAGACTTGAAACTTTGGGGGCTGGTAGTACTCACACCGCCTACAGCCTCACCAAGGCACGCCCCGATTGGCCCATAGGTGGCGCTACAGCGGGCAAAAGTACGAAATGGCTCATAACTCCTCAACCGTCGGGCGTAGGCTCAAGTGTCTTACATCGTTGGAATCCTTGGCTCGAGCCGGACAAGATGCATGCCTCGGATTGGCTCGTCACCCTGGGTGCATTTTCGGGTATTTTGGGTTTTCCGTAAAACCTACTTTTGCGAACTAGTCCTAGGTTTTTGGGCCGGCCGGAACCAAACCAGTGCGGCAAGATTCTACGGAGTCCGAATGTCAATAATTATCAAAAAAAAGTGGAAATTTGGGTTCACGGTCCCTAAGGGCCGCCAAAACGTTCCGGGTGGGAGGGGCCCCTTTTACTAAATTGCCTATAACTCGTCAACGGAACGAGATATTTGCACCAAACTCAACACGCCTGTGTGAGAGCTCATTCTGTGGTCGCGTGAAAAAGGACGCGGCGACCGGCCACTTGGTGGTGCTATAACTGTTAAACAGGTGCCAAAATGATGTATTTCTATGGCAAATCCCATGAAATGGCTGAAAGCGGCCCTCTTCCTGCCTGATTTGCATACAACCTCACAAAACCGGCCGTGCGCATACGTCACCTGGCCCTAAAGAGGCCTGGAAGCTTTTATGGACGTCAGGCCACCGGTGGCCCTTTAACTGTTATAAAGGTGTAAAATGCTCTATCATATCCTATGCAAAATGACATTTAAATGACTGAAAAAGGGTCTGCTCTGCTCAAAACTTCACCAAATTAGCTGAGCATGTGCGCCATATTATTCTGAGGAAGCGTGCAAAGTTTGACGGAGATCGGGCCATCGGTGGAGGTGTCGCAGTTTAAAAGTAAAACAAAAATCACCACATTTCCATGAAAAATGAGCCAAAAAGGCAAAAAAGCCACTTTCTCCTCTCCGAGGCACATGTTAAAAGGCTTGATAAAGTTTTTGGAAAGCAGCAGCACAAGCGTCAAGTGCGTGGACCCTAAGGTTTTTTTTTTATAGGCCTTTTTAGTCCCTTTTTATTAGGGGTTCAAGCACTTCAGTGCTGAAACCCTATTGTTATTGTTAATTTTCCCATCATGCAACATTCTCCATGTAAAACTGATCAGGCAGGACGAACCGTAAGTCGTAGAGACTTGAAACTTTGGGGGCTGGTAGTACTCACACCGCCTACAGCCTCACCAAGGCACGCCCCGATTGGCCCATAGGTGGCGCTACAGCGGGCAAAAGTACGAAATGGCTCATAACTCCTCAACCGTCGGGCGTAGGCTCAAGTGTCTTACATCGTTGGAATCCTTGGCTCGAGCCGGACAAGATGCATGCCTCGGATTGGCTCGTCACCCTTGGTGCATTTTCGGGTATTTTGGGTTTTCCGTAAAACCTACTTTTGCGAACTAGTCCTAGGTTTTTGGGCCGGCCGGAACCAAACCAGTGCGGCAAGATTCTACGGAGTCCGAATGTCAATAATTATCAAAAAAAAGTGGAAATTTGGGTTCACGGTCCCTAAGGGCCGCCGAAACGTTCCGAGTGGGAGGGGCCCCTTTTACTAAATTGCCTATAACTCGTCAACGGAACGAGATATTTGCACCAAACTCAACGCGCCTGTGTGAGAGCTCATTCTGTGGTCGCGTGAAAAAGGACGGGGCGACCGGCCACTTGGTGGCGCTATAACTGTTAAACAGGTGCCAAAATGATGTATTTCTATGGCAAATCCCATGAAATGGCTGAAAGCGGCCCTCTTCCTGCCTGATTTGCATACAACCTCACAAAACCGGCCGTGCGCATGCGTCACCTGACCCTAAAGAGGCCTGGAAGCTTTTATGGACGTCGGGCCACCGGTGGCCCTTTAACTGTTATAAAGGTGTAAAATGCTCTATAATATCCTATGCAAAATGACATTTAAATGACTGAAAAAGGGTCTGCTCTGCTCAAAACTTCACCAAATTAGCTGAGCATGTGCGCCATATTATTCTGAGGAAGCGTGCAAAGTTTGACGGAGATCGGGCCATCGGTGGAGGTGTCGCAGTTTAAAAGGTAAAACAAAAAACACCACATTTCCATGAAAAATGAGCCAAAAAGGCAAAAAAGCCACTTTCTCCTCTCCGAGGCACATGTTAAAAGGCTTGATAAAGTTTTTGGAAAGCAGCAGTACAAGCGTCAAGTGCGTGGACCCTAAGGTTTTCTTTTTATAGGCCTTTTTAGTCCCTTTTTATTAGGGGTTCAAGCACTTCAGTGCTGAAACCCTATTGTTATTGTTAATTTTCCCATCATGCAACATTCTCCATGTAAAACTGATCGGGCAGGACGAACCGTAAGTCGTAGAGACTTGAAACTTTGGGGGCTGGTAGTACTCACACAGCCTACAGCCTCACCAAGGCACGCCCCGATTGGCCCATAGGTGGCGCTACAGCGGGCAAAAGTACGAAATGGCTCATAACTCCTCAACCGTCGGGCGTAGGCTCAAGTGTCTTACATCGTTGGAATCCTTGGCTCGAGCCGGACAAGATGCATGCCTCAGATTGGCTTGCCCTTCCAGCTCCAATTTCGAGTAAATTGCGTTTTTGTGTAAAACCTACTTTTGCAAACTACTCCTAGGTTTTTGGCCTGATCAGAACCAAACCACTGCAGAAATATTCTCTGGAGTCCGATTGTCAATAATCATTTAAAAAAAATTAAATTTCAATTGTCGGTTGCTAAGGGGAACCAAAACGTTTGATGGCACCAGAGCCACTTTTACTAAAATGGTTATAACTTGTGAACGGAAAGAGATATTTTCGCTAAATTTGGGACACATGTTCATGAGCACAATCTGAGGTGGCATGAAAAAAATTGCAACGATTGGCCACTTGGTGGCGCTATAACATGGAAAAAAATCATGACAATGGTTATAACCGCATCCAAACGTTAGTCTAATGAAAGATGGCATGCAGTGTCTTTGTCCAGGGTACCTTGATAGTCTATGAGAACATTGGTGTAGCTAAAAAAAATGCCCTGAAGGAGCCTGAGACTTTTCAAGCCAGCGTTTTTTCACGGGAGTGACCTCCTTATACTCCTGAATCCTTGCCGAGTCCAACAATACCAAACATGCCAGGTTTTGCCTTTTGGTTTTGTAACGTGTCATTTAGAGCTTAAAAAGAATTACTGTTATCTTCAAAGACCATTAGTCCGATCGAGACAAAAAAAAAAAAATCCAGGCAATTTGAAAACATAAGTAAATAGCTAAACAATAATGCCCAAATGTCAAAATTATGATAGGAACTGAAAAAAAAAATCCAATCAATATCACCGATGCATAATTTTTATGCTCTCATAAATATAAGTGTCTCAACTTCAAAACAAAATGAGATATTTACAACAAATTTGAGACATGTATATGGGCACACTTTTAGGACTACTAATAAAAGTGGTGCAGATCAGGCAGGTCAAGCTGCTATAACTGTCAAAAAAAACTTACAAAAAATATCATTCCTTAGTAAATTGCCTGTATTGGCTGTAAATGGTCTTTCCTATGATCTAAGGTAATTTATTTATTTATTTGGATCCCCATTAGCCAGTACAGAGGCAGAGGCTTCTCTTCCTGGGGTCCCAACAATTAAATACAAATACTACATTTAATCAAAAAAATAAAAAGTTAAGTCAATTAAACTAACATTCATTCCAAATATCAAAATCATCAATTTACTATATATAGTGCTTTTAAATGTTCCTTAAAATATTTTTAAAAAATCATTTTTCTTGTGTAGAGTGTCTCTTGTCAAAATGTGTAATATCAATGGTAAATCCTTCAATAGTTTCATTCTTCTTTACATTATACAGTCCGATGTTTTGCAGTGGTTTTCAAAATAAAATAAAAATCCCATTTATGCATGCCTGCTGTTAAAATCATGACTAGCACTAGGAAATTAGGAATTCTAGACACAGAAATATTTCTTATAAAACAAAGCAGAGACAATCTTTCACCTGTACATTTTTTGTCTATATGCACTCGACCAAACAACTGGAGCCAGTTGCACCAACAGGGCTTACGCCTGGTCTTAAGGTAAGTAGGTCTTAACTCAACATTCTAAGTCCGACCTAATAGTTACGACCGTTGCACCATCCAGGCTTAAGTCCTCTTCTCGCTAAGACCGGGCGTAAATCTTACGCCTAGTCAGTAGCAGGCGTAAATTCAAAATCTCGGCAAGTTTCTACCACTTGATAACTCAGCAGTAAAAACATGGCGCGTCTTATACACAGACTTTACAATGAACGGGCTTTTAGACGGGAGAGAGTTATAAGGGACAGAACCAATCCATTGGACATTTACAATGATGAGGAGCTGATTGAGAGGTTTCGATTCTGTCGGAGAGATATATATGAACTTGTTGAAGAGCTGTCACCCGACTTGCAGTTTGTGTCGGACCACAACGCAGCATTAACACCGGCATTACAGCTGTTAATAACGCTACGTTTTTATGCTAATGGTGCATTTCAAAACACTGTTGGCGACATGATTAATGTCCACAAATCCACCGCATGTCGGGCCATCCGCAGAGTGTCACTGGCACTGAGCCGTCGCCTTCCGCGATCTGCTCACCTCCCCACTGAGGCTGAGTGTGTGGTGATGAAACAGCGATTCCGTCGGGCCTCTGGCATTCCTGGTATTGTGGGCTGCATAGATGGGACTCACGTCCGGATCCAGGCACCATCTGATCATGAGTATCTATACGTCAACCGCAAGGGATACCATTCAATCAATGTGCAGATTGCTTGTGACGCCAATTATAAGATCTTTAATTTGGTGGCGAGATGGCCTGGATCTACCCATGACGCACGCATCCTCCGGGAGAGTGCGTTATATCAGGATTTCGAGGCTGGAAGAGTAAACGGGCTGCTTCTCGGCGACAGCGGATACCCACTGAAACACTGGCTGATGACGCCTATTATTGCTCCGAGGACTGAGCAAGAACGACGGTATAACACCATCCAAACTACCACTAGGTCACTCGTTGAGCGGTGCATCGGAGTCCTTAAGCGCAGGTAAAATCCTTTCCGTAGTGTCTGTGCCGCTATCCATGGTGCTGATACCGCGGTCACTGACTTTAAAACGTTTAATTTAAAAATATAAAATATAGGCCTATATATAAATAAAATAAAATAAATAAATAGTGACACGTTTAGGTTTTACAGTAGTCATTAACTATTTTTTCTAGGTTTCATTGTCTTCATGGAGAGATGCGGATGCACCCTGAGCGAGTCTGCACCGTAATAGCAGCGTGCACTGTCCTTCACAATATCTGTGTCACCAAGAGGATCCCTCTCCCTAGGCATTATCAGCCGGTGCCGGAGGAAGGTGTCGACCCTGTGGACCATGCAGGGCATGAAGATGTCGGTGGACGACTAGTCCGTACACGCATTGTAAACACTTTATAAATGTTAAATATTTCTTCGCTTAAAATAATTCTGCTAATTATCTGCAGGTTGTAAATCATAAAAAATAAGCCACAAAGAAAGTGCAGTAGGTCTATAATAAACTTGTTTTAATTTACATATAATTGTCATTGATTCATTGCACTCAATTTGCCATTAGGCTTATTTACAGAAATACAAAAGAGCGTCCATCCTCTTCAGAAATAGGCACAGATGACCTGTTTATCTTTTGTTGGAGAAACTGTATTTCTAATGCTAGTTTTTGTTTTTCAAGTTCCAGTTTTTCCTGCTCGGTCTGTAATTTCTTTGTTTCAGCCTCCACTCTAACAATTTCTTTCTCGAGAAGTGTTTGCTGCAGATTATCCAGCCTCCTCATACGTTTCACCGGCGGTGCACCGCTGCTGCCTTCATGCGAACTTTGTGGAGTAACTGGGGTCTCCATCGAGTCTGAAAATATAGATAATTTGTCATAGGCCTACTGTTATCTGACAACTAACGTTATTAAAACTTTAATTGTAGGCTACTCTAATATATAGACTACACACCTTCACAATTCACACTCTCGCTTGAGTGATCGACATCCATCTCTGGAGAGACAGCATTGTTTTCCAGGTCAGTACCGCCACTTTCCGCACCGACTAAACCAATAAAAGCCGGAGAATCCTCTCCAAAAATATCCACAATTATGTTACTGTACACGGAAGTTTTGGGGGGAGGACCCCCGCCGGTCGGGTGATGTTTTGTAGCAGATAAATCTTTTTTGGCTTTGCTCATGAGGTCTTTCCACTTTTTCCTTACATCGCTCTCTGTTCGAAGGCAGCCGGAGTCAGAGCAATCATTAATCGCGTCCGTTATCTGTCTCCATGTTGTTTGTTTCTTCTTGTTAGAAATAGAGTTGGATTGCTTGGCAGTCAGTGTGTGTCTGTGCTGACTGTACAACTCTATTAGTTTTCGTATATGTCGGTGAAATTTCCTTTCCTTTTTCTTTGATCCTCCATTGATACGGCTACAAGTTAACCAAAAAGCGGAAGATTGTTTACAACGTAACTCCAGCAACGCACGTTGCTAGGCAACCGCTATAGTTCCGTGGCCATTCACAGGAACGCGCATAGCTAAAACCAGGCGTAGTTATGTCTAGGCTTAAGTTTGGTTGGTGCAACAGACGTTAGGTCAACTCTAAAGACTGGTCTTAACTAAGACCTACTTAGCAGTTAGGACCAGGCTTAGTAAAGCCCTGTTGGTGCAACTGGCTCCTGGGCAATAATCTAAGCTAGAACCATTGTTTTAGAAATACATTTGTAACCCGGGTAACCCAGGCCACCAGTAAATGACTTGAGAGTTGGAAAAAGTTAAGAAATATAAAGAATTAAAGTGTTCTACAAAGAAACGCGATTCATCCAATCACTGATTGTGCTGCATTGACTGACAGTCCTAAGAACCAACAGTAGCGGCATATTCATTAGGCCCGCCTACAGTTCGCGCCGGTGCCGTCGTCAGCATTCAACAGACGGAATCAGATGAGAACAGGTCAGACAGGCAGCAGCACACGGAGCATTTCTCCACAAACTTCTTTCACAAAATCATAATCGAACGGGAACTGTGATTGAGTGCACTTGGAAACTTTGGATACGTCAGGCTGGTGTGTTGTCATAGAGAGAAAAGTGGAGTGGAAATCTGTATTGAATTTGGTTTTGGTGAGTGATTTTTTTAAAATATTAAATCTGAATATAAAAAGACATATGAAAGATATAGCTAGATATGTCAATTTCAGAAATGATTTGATATGAGTAGGCCGCACTCACAGCGCGAGCTGAGCTAGTTAGCTAAAGCTACCACGTGTAACGATGCTTGTATCATGAGTTGAGACAATGAGTGATTTATGAGTGTTGATCTGTTCTATAAATGTCGATAAGTTAGATTAATGTGTCATTTGAGATGCGCATACTTAATTATTGTACGTTTGTCTTGTGTTTTGCAAGGCTGTGTTTCCTTGTTCTCAGTTTTTTCCTATGTGAATGAATTGAATGAATGAAACCTTTATTGCCCCGAGGGGAATTTGTTTTACACTCATGGGAACCACAATAAACATAACCACAACAAACATAGAATAAATTAAAAAACAAAGAAGAAACAACAACAAAACACAGCAAATAATGACATAAAATTATCAGTTCGACAACTTAAGGAATCAATAGATAGATATATAATCAATAATACGCATCTAAAATGTTCAACGGCTTAAAGGAATCAATAAATAAATATATATTCAATAATGCACATTTTAAAATAAATCTATGTGCCCATAGATGATCCATTTAATAATTGAATGCTCCTCGGCACAAACGATGTAATATGTCGTTTAGTTTTTGTTCGGGGCATTCTAAATCTACATCCAGAGGGGAGGAGGGAAAATTCTGTGCGAAGTGGGTGCAATGGATCCTCCAGTATCCTCAGTGCCAAATTGATGGTATGCTGGTCAGTAAGAGTTGTGATGCTTTTCACATCTGATCCAGTAATTTTCCTACCCATTTTTGTTACCTTGTCCAGCATGTTCCTGTTCTGGATAGAAAGACCCCCCCCCCCCCAGCACTGGATGGCAAAAGTCACCACACTTTGAATAAAAGTCAAATAAAACAATGTCAGGGTGCTAGTCTCTGCATTAAAGCTGCGCAATTTTCTTAAAAAAAAGAGTCGTTGCTGTGCTTTTGAGTATCTTGCTAATGTGTTGGCTGACCAAGTGAGTTTATGATCAATAATAGTACCCAAGTACTTATACTCCTCCACAATCTCAATAACTGTCTCATTAATAGTAACCGGTTGCAATGGAGGGGGCTTTTTTCTAAAGTCAATGACCATTTCTTTTGTTTTTGAAATGTTTAGAATTAGTGAGTTTTCACTACACCATTCATAAAAGTGGTCAACCTCAGTTCTGTAATCCTGTTCATTATCTGTTAAAAGCCCAACCAAGGCAGCATCATCTGCAAACTGCAAACTTAATCAATGAACATTTGGAATGATGGCTGACACAATCATTTGTATACAGGATAAATAACAACGGTGATAAAACACATCCTTGAGGCACTCCTGTGTTTGTCATAATGATTTTTGACTGGCTATGACCCGCTCTCACAAATTGTAGTCTGCCTGTTAAAAAGTCCTGAATCCACTTTACCAGATTAAGGTTTACACCCATGAGTGTCAGCTTCTCTAATAACATGTGTGGCTGAACAGTGTTAAAAGCTGAGGAAAAGTCTGCAAATAGGATGCGAACATAAGAGGCAGGAGTTTCAAGATGTCTATAAATTCCATTCAGGAGGGTTGTTACTGCATCTTCCACACCTCTTTTCTCTGTATAGGCAAACTGTAATGTATCCATGTGTTTTTTGGTTTGTTTTTTAAGATGAGTTAAAATAATCCGCTCAAAACATTTCATAGCCACTGAAGTAAGTGCTACTGGTCTAAAATCATTCAGTCCATCTGGTTTGTGTTTCTTAGGAAATGGTACAATTTCTGCAGTTTTCCATATCTTTGGGACTTTGTGTGTGTCGATTGATTTCTGATACAACCCTCTGAACACCGGGCTCAGTTGTTCTTTGCAGCTCTTAAGGATGGTGCCTTCCAGCCTGTCCGGGCCAGCAGCTTTCCGAGTCTTTACATGGGAGAAGATCCACCCCACTTCCTCACAGCTTACCCTGATTGAGGCACTTGCTCTTCCTTCAAAGCTGATTGGATTAGCTGGCACATCATTCTCCCATCTCGCAAAATGTTCATTCATGGCATTTGCTTGCTCGACTGTATGTACCATAGTATTAGTGTGTTGATTTTGACCTATAATAGTTTTTATGCCCCTCCATGCCATACGCGAATTATTTTCCTGAAGACGTCTTTCAATTTTATCTTTATATTGTCTTTTTCCCTGTTTGATTTTCTTCTGTATTTCCTTCTGAATCAGCTTCCCTCCACGTCGATCATTTCCTTTAAATGCTCTTTCTTTTTTCACTAACAGTTTTTTAATTTCTGTTGTAATCCATGGTTTTGAATTAGCAAATTGTTTCACGCGTTTTGTCGCGGTCACATTGTCTACACAAAAATTAATATATGACGTGACAACATCCGCATGCTCGTCGAGATCTGCACAATCAAAAACACTCCACTCTGTGCAGTCAAAACATCCCTGAAGAGCTGTCACACTGTCATCATCCCACACACGCACCGATGTCATTTTAGGTTTTTCCCTTTTCAATTTTTGTCGATAAGAGGGCAACAGAAAAACCATGTTATGATCAGATCCGCCTATCGCTGCTTTGTTAACTGCTTTATAGGCATTTTTTATGTTTCCATAGCATAGATCAATTGTTTTTGATCCACGCGTGGCACACTTCACGTATTGCTGGTATTGAGGTAATACAGGTGACAAAGAGCAGCCGTTAAAATCACCCAGAATAAGTTTGGGAGTATCTGGGGACGCTGTCTCTAGGTCTTGTATATGGTGATATATCGCATCTGCAGCCTCTTTGTAGTTTGCGTCAGGGGGAATATACACTAGACATACAAATAGTTGCCCAAACTCTCGTGGTAAATAAGTAGGTCTTAGAGAAACTGATAAGAGTTCTAAGTTTGGGGAATTGATGGTGTGTCTGATGATATGGTGTTTACACCACTTGTTGTTGATATACATACATAGTCCTCCACCAATCGATTTCCCCGTGGCTTGTTTTTCTCTATCAAGTCTCAACGGTGTACCAAAGCCAGGTAGGGAAAGACTGTCATCATTCACTGTATTGTTTAACCAAGTTTCACTGAAACATAACAGACAACTTTCTCTATATTCATACCGGTATTGCGTAGAGGCATGGAGTTCATCCAGTTTGTTCCTTAGCGATCTCAAACGTGATCCACAAGTATCCTGTTTTGAAACTATCTACTGGTAAAGATGTTTCCAATTTTCTTTTGTTTTTCGGACTCAAAGGACTTTGATTCATGGGATTTAGTGATTGATTGGTTTTATTTTTGCTTCTGAAATGGACAGACTTTGTTTTTTGTACTTGAACTGATCGGAGAAGTTTGAACAACTCTTTAAACTGAATCCTTTGATTCACGAACTTTGTTCAACTGAGTCGTTTTATTCATGAACTTTGTTCAACTGAATCTTCTCATCTTTCCAGCATTTCCAATTCATATTGTGGAACATACTGTTTACTATTGACAGTAAATGTGTTTATTGGAAGGAATTCTGAATCATTGTGTTTTGAGTCGAATCCAATATCTGATTACATTTCTTCTTTTACATTTCATCATTCATTCATCCCAAAATAAATGACTAGTCGTTAAGGCTGTAAGGTTAGTCAACCAGAGAAATCCTTAGTAAATCAAAGTCCTGTCCTGCACAACGATCAGTCAACAAAAAAAAAAAAAAAAAAGATGCGACGTTTTGCATTTTTATTGAACATTTATTAAACAATTGTCATAGAGCATTTATAAAACAACAACGAAAAATCAATACTACATAAAACTATAATAATAAAATTACTTGAAAAGTGATTTTAGTAGTGATTTTTTTAACTGCAAAGTGAGAAGTTCTGTCCTAGATCTATAGTGTCACAATCGCGCACCTGATCACACCACACGCTACAAAAAATATAACTGCTAAAACTGCCAAATAATGAAAAATCATAACAAAAGCTCTAGTTTATGGTGTATATTCTTCTTTACTTTCAAAGCTTTGGGTTAACTTTTGTTCAGCCGATCTAGGCATTTTAAAACACACAAACCCAAATAGCCTAAAAAACAATCCTAATAATTATAGCCTGTATAGTAGGAAGGCATATAGGTTTATTTTCATTTTGTTACATTATTTAGGCTATTTTCAAACGCGTCAAGTGTACAAATAAAAACAAAAACATAAAACACAATCTATTGAGTCAGTCTAATAAAGCCGTTAAGGCTACTTACAGATTTGCAGGCCTAGTCCACCTTTTTTATGTTGTGGACCAAAAACACTAACATGTCCACATTCTTGGGTAAAAGACAGCTCCTCGACTTAACAATAAATCCTGCTTTGGAAAATATGTGCTCTGCAGGAATGGAGGTTGCAGGGATGCAGAGCAGGCATCTTTTGTGCGCTCAAGTACGTTATTTCAAATGTAGGCGCACGGCATGCGCGCTCATAATGGAAGCGACGCAGTCGCGGTAAGACACGCTCATTTTTTCCAAGCGCGTTCGCGCCGCATCGAGATAAAAACATCTTAACTTTTCAGAAGGCTGCAAGCGCACCGTAGGTCACGTGACAAGAACCTTAACAACAACAAGCTTAGAAACGACAGACGCCTCCGGAGCGCAACCGCCCTAGCGCTTTGGAAAAAGGAGAACGCGCCGCGCCTAGCGTTTTCTACACCTATATGTGAATGGCGCAGCAGCATAGCTTGCACTCCACAGTCTTGTCTTTTTTTGTAAAATGCAGCCAGACAAAAGATTTAGATTTCTTGGAGATTTTGTTGACTAAAGCCAAAACAAATAGCGTTCTAACTGAATGAATACAGCAAAACTACCTATATTCCTTACTGAGCACGAAGCAACAGTGCAGCCAGCCGCAGGTGCGGTTCCCGAGTGTTCTACGTGTTGCGCTAAACTGGCGCAGAATAGCCTAAATTAAAACATTTAAATTTGGGGATAAAACATAGGCTAATTATATTTAAAATACAGTAATATATAACTGCTTATAAAGGAATAAATATCAATAAATCAATTAATTTATTTCTGTTGGTAAAAAATTATGCAACTGGTCGACCAATGAGAATGAGAAGACGGCATCAACTGATTAGTCGACTAAACGACTAAAGTTGACAGCCCTACTAGTCAGTGATGTCTGTTTTGATTTATTGACTGTTATAAATTGTTTATATTTGTCACTCATCTTTCTGAAACAAACTACAAAGAGAACTAATTCCTTTTTATAAGGAAATAAATATAATTTTCTATTTGATAGCAATACCACTGTCACATGACGACTACCACAGGTCTGAGCTCGTCACTGTCATCACTGCAAAAAACAAAACAAAAAAAAAACTTTACATGTTAAAGGTATAGGGGAGGATTTTCTTTTTCTGGGTGGGTAGCCTATACTATTGGTCCACCTAAGTGTCAATCATTCTGGTGATATGTTTACGTAAGGCCGTCGTACGTGCTCGTCCCTATGTAGTTTTCGCTTTCTGCGCATGAGCACTTTCAGTTGTATTATGTGTGATGAGTTACGGTTTCAGCCGTTCCTTTGAAAATGGCTGAGGGTCGAAAGAGAAAAAATGTATACGAAGTGTATGATAAGAAGAGAAAGGCCGCAGAATATAGAAACAAGACCAGAGTGATTTTGGGTGAATATTTCACACGCTGGCGTGCGCTAAAAGCACAGGTTGGGCTTCCCACTGATGCCGCAGTCGCGAAAATTCTACTAGACAGGTAAAGTTTGTCATGCAAACTTTTTAAAATCCATTTAAAATCACTGCTAGTAAAAGTTAATGTAAGCTATGATTAGCGATGCTAGCCCTGGCACAAGTCATGCACCGCGTAGACACGGTAAACATCTCAATTTGTCTAAAGTAGCCTTATGACCAAATGGTAAATGATATCACGCTGAAATATTCTAAAACCTTGTGTGTTCATTTTCGATAATTCCAATGTATTCACCATAGTATTTATTACACAAATGCAACAAGCTACTTCTCCATTGCATATCATGTCTTGAGTCCTCGGTCACTCAATCGATCAATAAGTAAATAAAACACAGAAGGGCATTTGACATTTTGTCTTGCATGAATGTTTTTGAGTTAGTTTATAATTTGCAACATAATTGTGCCACCAAACGTGACTACCCAAATTTGGATGCCCTTCCAAACAATCTACTTTGCATATCTGTGCGCCCTCTCGGGAGCAAATAGAGTGTTGCGCATGTTTATTTTTAAAAAAATTGGAGAGGGCGGGTCTTCTCTAAAATTCGGAAAGATCCTCCGCTATACCTTTAACATTGTGTCGAATAACATGGATTCATTGTAGGGCTGCAACTAACGATTATTTTGATAATCGATTAATCGGACGATTATTTTTTCGATTAATCGATTAATCGGATAAAAAATTTCAATTTGATTTTTTTGTTTATTATGACTAAATAAAACCCGGTTACACTTTATTTTAAGGTGTCCTTGTTACAGTGTAATTATATATTTAAGTACAGAGTAATATTAAGTAACTACATGTACTTACTATAGGAATAGGGTAGGATTAGGTTGAGGGTTAGTTGCATGTAATTATGCAGAATTTACTGTTATTACTACAGTAAGTACATGTAACAAATGTAACAAAGACACCGTAAAATAAAGTGTTACCTAAAACCCTAAATTAGGGTATTTATGTGTAAAAGTGTACTTTAAAAAGTGCAAAAGCCACACATTGAGTTTTACAAATATCAATATTTGCATTGTTTTTAAAGATAATTGCTGATGGCAAGTTGACAACCATGATTAATGTAAAAAAAAAACATTTATATCCAACATATTGTTTTAACACAATTTTTGTTAAAACAAATTTACAGACATGTTGTTCAGATGTGAAGATATAAACTAAAAACATCTAAAATATATAATTCATTTAATTTTTATTTAAAATTAATTGAATTATAAGGATAATTTGTAAAAAATAAATATAGAAAGACTGAAAACAAGCGTGTGAACAGAGCCGCAGTAGATCGCGTTTGAAAAACAATTAAAACTTAATAGTAGACAAATGCTATATAAAGAGAGCGAAATGGAGGTACGCAGCAAGCTAACAGGCTTGATTAAAAAGACAGGAAAAATGATGCATTAGTGCACAAACATTCGCTGAAAACCACTGAGTAGGCTACAGTGACTAAAAAACAATATTTTACTGTTGCTGTTATTAACTGCCTTTATATTTAGTGCTTCGCTTTGTAAAGACCGTTTTAATTTAATATTTCTGCGGTAGCACTATTTTAATCCATCACTTATGTTGCGAGCAAACTGATTTCACAACCTGATGCTCGAGACGCAAAATACAGACATCCCAAGTCTCCCGGAAGTTCTGGAAGTCACCCGCATATTGATATGCTCCCTGATGCTCGCAAATTAGTTCAAACTCCCGGGATTTGAGCGCGCAAGCAAGAGCGCGCATGCGAGACAGAAGAGACTGTGCTCCAAACCGTGTAGCGCGAGCGCGGGGCAGAGCAACGGAGGGAGAGAGACCTTGCGTGTGTGTGCGTGTGTGCCTCATGAAGCGCGTGTAAGACAGAGAGCATCCTGATTGGCCCGTTTCAATCAATCACCAGTAAACGCTCCCCGTGACGTAAGCAGACCAACTAATCGATAATGACATTCGTTGACAACGATTTTCATAATCGATTATTATCGATTTTATCGATTAGTTGTTGCAGCCCTAATTCATTGATTGTAATGACATGGATTGTGTCTAATGACATTGTGTCTTACATGGATTCATGGTTTTCTAAACAAACCTTATCAAAACATGGAGCAAATTCGACCTTTCGCGAGTTGGGGCGCGCAATGTTCCATGACGCATAATAACATTCCATTCGTAGGGTATTGACTGTAACCCCTTATTTACACTCTTAGTGCGTTAGAGCTGTGATGCTCGGCTACCGGAGCTGATTGCGCCCAATCTAATGAATGCTTGTGTTTACACCAGCCACGACGCAGCATTTCAGAAGCATCTCTCCACGCCACTTCCCTAAAGATAGGCGCCTAGTTTATATTCGACAAACACCATGTCCAAGCCACACCACACCGTATACAAAATAAGAGTAAAAGTCAATTTCAAATATTTTGCAAACTAGTCCCTGGTTTTTTGCCCAAACGGGACCAGACCAGTCTAGGACAATTCTCTGGACTCTCTAGGTCAATAATTATCGAAAAAGTTGAACTTTTGCATTTTTCATATTGTTATAACAGGATGATTTAGAAAAGGGGCGTGGCAATAAAAACTCAAAAGCCTATAAATCATAAATAAAAACTCAGAACTTCACAAATTGGTGAGCATGTGACAACATAGTTAACAAACATGCTACATTTTATGGAGATCGGACCATAGGTGGCGCTATAACTGTTAAAAAGCTTTAAAACCATATATTTCTTATGGTAAATTGCCTGTATTGGCTGTAAATTGTTGTTTCCATCTATTATGTCACTGGTTAGGGTTAAGAGGTGCAAAATGAACGTTTTGGGAGGAGCCTATTTTTCTAAAATGGCTATAACTCGAGAAGTAAATGATATCTTCACCAAACTTGGTACACATGTGAATGAGTTCAATCTGAGCTCACAGTAAAAAAATTGCAATGATTGAACAGTAGGTGGCGCTATAACATGGAAAAAACATAAAAATGGCTATGACCACGTGACCGTTAGTCCGATTGACCTGAAATTTGGTGTGCAGTGTCTTGGTACCATGTATGTGTAAAAGGATAATGGCGTATCTAAAAAAAACAAGGCCGCCATCGACCACTGAAGTTTGAGCACCTATTAAACAAGGTTAACGGAGGCCGATCAGAACGAAACTCGATGGGCATGTTCAACTCGTGGCCCTAGAGGTCTGTAAGAATTTTGAAATAAATCGGCCACTTGTTGGCGCTAACAAGTTTTACAGCTCTGTAATCACGTGGTGTAGCACACATCCACACAATATGCATATCGTTTGATACATCTAGTTATTAACGAAAATGTTAAAAACCTACTTTTGCGAACTAGTCCTAGCTTTTTCCCTCAATCGGAACCAAACCAGTCTAGGACAATTCTCTGGACTCTGTTGAATTTCCTATGGTAAAATGCCTGTATTGGCTGTAAATGGTCTTTTCCATCTATTATGTCAGTGGTTAATTGTATGCTAAATAAAACTTAATGTCTTAAATGCTTATGTGCTTAAAGGCCTTAACTGCTTGAACCCCGATAAATGCTGCTTGCAGCTTTAATTATTTATGTTATTGGACAGGGCCCATTTTAATGTTTGCTGTCTTGTTCTTTTGTTCCCTTTTACAGGCACTTGAGAGCTCTGGAAGTGTGAATCCATAGCGCCCCCACTGTATTACAAAAAACAAAACAAAAAAACATATCAGATCTCAAAGTATGTGTATGTTGTCAGTCATTGTACATTTAGGTTGAAATTGAGTGATGCTTGACATTGAAATGATATCAAAATATGTCAATAAATTATGTAGTTTTGACATGTTTGATGTCACATTTATGTTGAATTGATATCGAAGCTTGATAATGAATGATATCAAAATAGCATTAAAATGACATCAACATCATGACATCCTGACGTTAAATAGATGTAGAACTGACATCAAATGCTAACAAAGCTTGACATTGTAATGACATCAACATCATGACATCTTGACGTCAAATAAATGTTGAATTGACATCAAATGCCAACAAAGCATGACATCAAAATTACATCAAAATTACATCAGCAGAGGTCAAAATCTTGACATCAAATTGACATCGACACTTTGACGTCAATATGACTTTCATTTTTGACCTATTTCGTGACGTAATTTGATATCAATGTTTGATGTCATATTGATGTTAAATTGACGTCAAGGTGCCCCCTGGGAAACAAATTATGTTCAAGAACGGATTTTTTTTAACTCTTTTTGGAAGGACTTGAAATATTAAAGCCACAGATGAGAATCTTGTGCTGGCCAGTGTTACACTTACTTATACTGACACCTGCCGGCGTGTGTCCGCGCAGAATCATGCAAAAATAAAGGTTTACAGTAAGGGATGTGACTATTAACCCTCTGGGGTCTGAGGTGTTTTTGGGGTCCTTGAGATGTTTTGACATGCCCTGACATTTGTGCTTATTTCAGCTACTTAAAACATACCATTTGCCAACATATAAATTTGCTGTATTCAGCACAAACTCTGCTACAATAATATGTGAGCAAAATGGATGTACATGTTTGCATTTTATAGAAAAAAATATTATGCGTGGTTAGTACATTTTGGGGGAAAAAATGTCACTGCAATAAGGCCATTTAACACATACTGAATTGTTGTCCACAAGACTTTTGAGTTACTATTCTTGTAGGCTACAATTTTTACTTCAAAATGAAGTGAAAATCATTCTGACCACTCTTTCACAAACAACAATATAACGATTTAAATTTCTTACGTCAGTTTTTGGGTCAGCACTGCTGTATGCGTGGGAGTGTGAATGGCCATGAATATTAATGTGATTTACACCAGGGGAGACTAAAGACACTTCCCCAATGGCTATAATGGCCCATCAAGGTGCTGTGAGGCAGCCTGAACTATGAATGATTCACTGATGAATACAAAATTAAAAAGAGCAGTATTTATTCAAAATAGAAATCTTTCCTAAGAATGTAAAGACTTAAAGTCATTACTATCACTTAACACATCCTTTCAAAAAAACAAACATAAAAAGACCAAACTTGTTTTTTTTTTTATAAAAAGAAAAATTTAGTCAAAGAATCCTAAAAAAAACTATCACAGGTTAAACAAATTAAGCAGCACAACTGTTTCCAACATTGATTTAAAAAAAATCATATCAGAATGATTTCTGAAGGCTGATGGTTAGTTAGGTAGCGGTACATCTCACTGATGCTGACATCTGTCCATTTATATTTGCAGTGTCTGTGGAACGATGTCAACATCGGTCTCTGTTTTCCATGACAGAGTGACTGCCTGTTGCTCGTCTGCTTGTTTGCCTTGGCTCTCTTCGGAACGACACATCACTACATTTCAAACATTTACACATCTATTCACAAACATCTGTGCATAAGGCAGTATTTACGCATGATAAGTAGTGTCATAGACTAACCAAAACTGAATATTTATATATATAAAAATATATATTGTATTTAGACTAATTTTCTATTTAAAGCTAAATAACATGTACAAATCAACCAATGTAAAATAATGAAGAATAATTTCCACAATTTAGGTTTTAATTGTTTTTATGTAAAAATAAATAAAAATAATAATAATCTTACATTTTTACAACACAATAACTGCAAGGGACCATACTGTAAAAAAAAAATACAAATATGAAAAAAATAATTATTTAGAATTTTGTATTTAAAGCAAAATAACGTGCAAATCAACCACAGTAAAATAATGAAGAATAATTTCCAGTTAATTGAATTGCTTAAAAAAAATTATATATTGACAACACACTTGAATTACATAAAAGTGACCAAAATTGTTACATCAAAGACACACACTTCACTGTTCAAGACCTCCATCATCCAAAAAGCAATCCCAGCTACAGTAGCCAGGGTTGTCATCAGAGGAGTAAAACCCCAAAAGCACTCCCCGTTGTCCATTTCCCTGGTAGCCAGCCCCACAGTCTTTGTAAAGCTGGCTGCATTGTAGGCCCCTGCACATAGAGATGGTGTACGGCTTTCTGTACATTTGACGGTGTCTCTCTGAAAGTCTTTTCCAATTCACTACACCTGTTCAATTTCAAAACACAATGAAAGTCACAATTCAGACAATAAATGAACAAATCTTTAACTGCCAAAAGTTTCATGTTAGGGAAATGGAAGAGGGTGATATTAATCTAGCCTAATTGTTATACCCACAAAAAAAAAACACGATGGGGCAACCACACTTATTGAACTCACTATCAAGCCAGCTGAAGTGTGCGTCCTGCTGAAAATGCTCCTGGCTGACAATGTTGTTTAATCTCTGGCATGTCAGAGCCAGCCTCAGGATTGCAGAGCAGCCGTCTTGTAGAACGACAAAGACAAGGATCCTCTGGAGAATGTCATCGGGCAACTGTAGATATGAAACAAGATTTAATATAGAGTCATTGCAAGCCATTTCATCAACATTAAAGTGATTATGAACACATACCTGCAAAATGTCAGTGGTCACAGCCCCATCCTGTGAAACCCTTAACATCTTTGCTGGGATCGTAGGTACCTTTAAAAAAAAAAAAAGGAAAACAAAGAAAAACACAGTTTAAGAAAAAGCTGCATATTACATAATGTAAAGGTTGCTGCATCCTTCAAGCTAATGAAAGTCGCCTAGCTCTGAAAGTGAGTGAGAAAACGAGAATGAAAACAGTCGGGGAAGTACCTGTGGGAGAAAAAAAAAAAACGTTTTAACTGAAAATGCATAACGTTAAATTCTCTTCACATTTACACTTCTCAATACAATCAAACAATCACCAATAAACAGAATAAAACAATAAATACAAACGTACCTGCCACACACCAACACTAAAATGTTATCTATGTGGTCTCGGGCCATTAAATAATGCTCAAAATGGAGATTTGCGTTCGTGCATCTCTTAACTAAAAAAATGTCAAACATTTAAATTAACAAGCAATCAATATAATACTCACATCTGCACACTCTACAAACATTATATTTAAAAAAATCATTAGAATTAATACCTGAATAGAAGGGGAGAAAATCGCTGATGTTTCCCCACAGCGAAGTATGGAATGTAAAAACCCCGCGAATTTACTCCGCCCCGCCCCCGCGAAGTGGAGGTGACGTATTTCCTGTTTGAGAGTGGAGCTCCAATCGCCCACAGTCTGCAGCCAGACCCTTCTCCTTTCACCGGAAAAGAGTTTACCACTTCCGGTCTCGGCGGCCATTTTTGTGAAATAGGCCAATTGCATTGATTTAAACGGCTTCTTCTTCTTCTTCTTAGGGTTTATTGGTGGTTGGCAAACAAGGTATTGGTGCATTACCGCCACCAATTGGTGTGGATCAGAATGTCTACTACATTGTTTAAAAAAAAAAATCAATATCACTTAAATTAGTCTCTCTAAGATATTGAAACAATAAATTATAACTATCTAATATCTTTTGACTCTTTCCGTAGAGGATCTATTAAATCAAAGCGTATTATCATCTCCAAATTTTTGGATCAAATATCTTCTTTCTCTTTCATATTTCTGACAATATATCGGAGCATGTTCTACTGTCTCTTCCAGCAATCCCCCCCCCCAGGTTTTACCTATTAAGTTTACCTATTTTGAACGGTGTTCCAATAGGTAATCCAGTGTGTCCAAAACCGAAGCCTCGATATTATTATTTCATCCCTCCAATTCCTTCATGTATACCTAATTTCTCCCACTTTCCTTTCCACTTTTCTCCCAATCCCTACTTTGAATCCTGCGAAACCATTGCCCTTTTCTTGTTTCTTCCCATTTTTCCTTCTCCTAATCTCTTTTTAATAATGCTCTTGATTTCTGCCTTGCTGATGCTAACTGTAAAATCAATGTGATTACTTTTTGTAACTTGCTATTTTATCAACCATTTAATTTCCTTTAAACCCATTATGTGCTGGTATCCAGAAAAATACCACCATAAGCCCCATCAATTTTTATTCTGTATAGTGTTTCTCTCATCTCTATCAAAATATCTGGTCTGCTGTTTGAATTACTGCACTGTAAACTGGTTAACAATGAAGAGTTCTTAGTTCTAGCTCTTATATCGTTTATCCACAGTAATGCTATGCAAGCATTTCTCCTGTGTATACTGATTGATCCTTTCCCCACTCTGATATTACATTCTGGAACAATAAATGATACTCCGATTCTATCAGCTTAATTCTTTGATGCATATCTGAACATAACCATGGTAATTATTACCAATGTAGCCTATTCTTGATATATGAGTTGAACACAGACTCCCTGTTTTTCTTTCTAATATTGTGAAATCTACTGTAGCGTCAGGAAGTATTCTGAATTGTTGGTAATAGGCCTACACCACACATCCATGATCTATATTGATCTAATTAGTCCCATGTATATGGCCTTCAAAGCCATTCTGTCTGCTTCCCATTCACCTCAAACTAAGCACCTCCTTACATTTAATATTTTCTTACATTTGTTTATTAGTTTTTCTATGTGTACAGCCCCCTTTCATCAAACCATAATCCTAAAAAGTTAAAATGTTTCACCCTTTCTAATTCTTGATTATATAATTTTAATTTTTTTATTTTAAACGGTTTAACAGATGTCGTTATTGCGCTGGCTTCGAAACAGCAGTGTGCACGCCACTTCACCTGGGGCGCTGTTACTTTGTTCAAACGTAATATTTACAGCAGATTGTACGACCTGAAGAAGATACATCTTTGTTGGAGTAGTGCTAACTCTCTCCATCTCTTTCCCATTTGGGTCGCATTTATACAAAATTGCAATACCAAAAAGGCTCGAATGGCAACAGAGAGCGAAGAGAACGGCACGGAAATGCAAACTGAGGTCTGAATATGTTGTCACATGGAGCCAGTGAAATATTAGCGCTGACGCTATTGCTAGCAAGCACTATGACTGATTAGTTTGTCAGTGCCTTTATTAGGATACATTTTTAATCAAATACTTTTTGTTTTCAAAATGACCTGCCTTATGATAGATTATTCTTTTTGAAAAGAACAATTATATGTGGCTAAATATTCTGACCCCATTGAATTGGATCAATATGTTTTACCATTTTTTGTTGATGTCAAACATGTTGTGTCTCAGGTGGACGAGTCTGCTTATTCGCTGGCTCGGTGCAAGCTGGATAACCTCCTCAATAAGAGCATGAGGATTCGGATGACAGACGGGCGCACGCTGGTGGGGCTCTTCCTGTGCACAGACCGAGACTGCAACGTCATCCTGGGATCTGCACAAGAATTCCTCAAATCTACAGGGACCCAGTACACCCCAGGTACACACCTAATGCTTTATCAACATTTAATCATTATTATTCTTGTCACTTTATTTTCAACACTTGCTTTCTATTGTCAGGAATTTTAACAACTGTAATTATTAAAGGCACACTATGTAAGATTTTTGGATCAAAATATCCAAAAAACACTAGAATGTGTAATAAATGTTATATATTTTGTTGATTTGTGTACTTACATTATCCCAAATGTTTCTAAGTTTAAACCAGGACACGGATCGTGTCCTTGCATCACCTATCAATGACATAATTCCCGCGTTACCCTCGGTTTCCGACTTATTTTGCAGGGACCATGGAAACATAAAAGACGCTTTAATATATTATGTGTTTTATTAGACAGGTGAGCAACTGTTTGGATACATTCATTGACAGAAAACTAGTCATTGTTATACATCTCAACTAGGGGTGTAAATATTAATCGATTCGTATCGATCCATCGATTATACAGCCGACGATTCGATGCATCCGCAAGAGTATCGATTAATGTGTTTATTTTGCCGCCTGTCTGTTCGCCTGTCTATTTTCAGCATCCGCTCCGACATATGCGTACAACCTATTCCTAAGCTGCGGGTGGCGCTAACCTCATTATTGTCTTCTACTTCACACGTGTTACTTACGTTTCACAGTCTATCTATGTTCACACACATTGTTGAGTCTGACTTTCAAGAGCGATGGAACCGTCAGAGCGAGCTGGCAATGAAAGTGAAATGTTACACACTCCAGGCGGCATCAAGTCATGGGTGTGGAAGTATTTTGGCTTCAGGAAAACAGATGGAGCAGTGGTAAGAGATGTTGCTGTTTGCAAAGAAGACTGCTATAGTTTAACATACACATTATGTGAATAGAATACTGTGGCGAGCAGGATGCGGCCGACGTGAGAGAACGGCTCGAGGCCGGTGGTGTGAGTGTTAATGAACGTCACCTGTGAGACGCACCGGTCTCGCATCTCTCACGGAGGAGCGGAAGCATAAAAAGCGACGACGCTGAAGATCGAGAGACCGGTGCGTCTCACAGGTGACGTTCATTAAAGGTACAATATGTTGGAATTTTTCACCACAAGAGGGCGCAGTTACCAACAATAACAAAGGCGAAGCTTGGTGACGCTATGAGGGAGAGTTGAACGATGGGAGATGTCGTTTTCACCATCCAGAGATGTTATGGAATTAATGAATCATAATCATGGATGAGGTAATTTATTTGTTTTTGTATTACCTGTAAGTCTGATCGCAATATTTTATGTCACCATAATGAATTAACTGCAAGGAACGCGAAATGTTATGCTACATTATCCTGTTACAGCTATTTGTCAAATGATTTGTTGGGTTAATGCAGCGCAGTTTTACATGTTTATGGTTAATGCCGTGTTGTTTTACGTGTTCAAACCAATCGTACTCAAAGTAAATTTGAACGAACATTTGCAAGGAATGGCTAAATATTGTTTAACAACACATATCCGATTGTATTTAATTGCACTGCCATAATCTCGGTCAAAACACAAGTGATAAAAAGCATTACCAAAGTACAAAGAGCAATATAACTGTGAATTTTCATCAGCATAACGATCACTTGATAGTTTTTGAGGTGAATCAACATATGCATAATGATTGATCTGTCACGTCATATAGGCCTATGTATCTCGCATTGTTTATAATTGATATTATTGACAGTTGCATGTGTTGCCAGGAAACACAGATACATCCTTTTGTTTTATGTACATTTGCTCACCTGTCTAATAAAGTATATGCAAGAGCGGTGTTGCTCCAAATTAGTCACGGACGTGGAGCTCTCAGCATCTCGAAAACGCCACGCTGATATTGATCCTCATTTTAGTTCTCCTTTTTTGTCCCAAAGTCTGCTTGCCATGGTCCATAATGTTTGAACGAAAACAACAACAGCGTGCAGCTAAACGTTACGCACTACACAGTTGTCCACGCCTGTCACCATGGTTACGTCATGGCTATGGCAGTACGAGTGGAAATCGAGGAAAGCGCGGATATTGCGTCATTGACAGGCGACATTTTTTTTCCGGGACGGCCCCTTATTTAAAATGGGAATTTCTCTGAAATTAAAAAATCTTTGGAGACTTTTGGGATATTGTAAGTACACAACTGCAGGAAATATATCACACTGTGCAAGTGAATTTTGGATATTTTATTACAAAATTCCTACATATTGTACCTTTAACACTCACGCGCCGTACTCTCACGTCGGCCGCGTCCTGCTCGCCACAAATACTGTTTCTGTATTCTCAATAAAAGGCCTTTTTTTTTTTTGTTGATTTATTTGAAACTTAATAGATATCATGTAAAAATATCTAGTATTGAATCATATCGCGGGGAATTCTGAAGTATCGAAAATCATTGAATCGTTGGCTTAAGAAATCGGTATCGTATCAAATCGTCATTAAGGCTCCGATTTACACCCCTAATCTCAACACAGTTAGTCTTTTTGTTTAAATCTCGTTTTCTTGATTTACCGCAAGTACCATATTTACCATGTTTACCACTAATATCAATCTAGCTCACTGCAGTGTCTCATATAGTAGCCGCCGAGCAAATGTAAAGAGTAGCATTATAACAACTTTGAACACACTCAAATCGATCTCATATTTAATTTCATTTATTTATGTATTCTCTTTTCATGGTAATGCAACATGAAATGCCACAACAACAATTTAACAAATCCAACAAACACAACAAAAAATACATTCCATGACAAGAAGAACAGGAGTAGGATGAAGAAAAAAAAATCTTATAAACTCCTACCCCATTCTTATAATAAAAAAGTTACAAATTAGATGGCCTCACCGACATGACAAAAGATAACAAGAACAAAAAATAACAAAATAGCCCAGACCAGATATAATCTACTTTCAAATTTAACAATTATTTTTTATTTTTAATTCTGCTTACACGACAACACTAAACAAACAAAAACAACAATGTTGTAATGATGACAACTCTGGCAACGAAAACAACGACGAGACCATCATTGTTGTTATAATTTTTTAACAATTTTTACATTCATCTTTATACAAATTAAGTATCTTCTGTTTATACTTGTATTTAAATTGTAGAATATTGGAACAACATTTTAGATCATTTTCTAGAAAATTCCATCTTTTCACACCAGAAACTGAAACACACATTTGTTTGAGGGTATTTCCAGCAAAAGGTTGTTTAAAGTCATTATTTCTTCTGCTTGTCTCACTATTTACAGTAAAAAGGGTTTGCAGTCCATGCGGTAACAGACAGTGTTTTGCTTTATGAACAACTAATAAAGTTTGTAAAGCAACCAAATCCTTCAATTTGAGTAGGCCTGACTCCAGAAACAGTCCTGTAGTATGTTCTCTTGGAGCAACTCCATTAATTATTCTTATGGCCCTTTTTTGCTAAATAAATAAGGGCATTAAATTTAGTGAAATAAGAATTACCCCATATCTCCAAACAATACATAAAATATGGCAAAAATAAAGGAACGATATAGGATTCTCATTGCCTTATAATTTAACATAAACTTAACTTGACTCAAAACAGTAATGTTTTTACTAATTTTATTTCTTACATAAGCTATGTGTGACTTCCATTTACATTTTTCATCAATGAGTACTCCTAAAAACTTAAATTCTGACACTCTCTCAATAGTTATTCCATTTAAAGTCAAACGAACATTTTCAGGGCATTTTTGATTTGTAAACAACATTAATTTTGTTTTACTTAAATTTAACGACAGTTTATTTTTATTAAACCATTTCTGAAGTAGGACCAATTCTTGTTCAATAGTTTTCATTAATATTTTTATGTTCTTCCCCGATAGAAAAAAATTTGTATCGTCCGCAAAAAGAACAAAACGTAAAATCTTTGATTCATCACAGAGATCATTTATATATAAAGTAAATAATTTAGGCCCCAGCACAGAGCCTTTAGGGACTCGACACTGTATTATTTCCAACTTAGGTTCATGGCCTATATACTCTACATATTGTTGTCTATTTTCTAAGTAACTAATAATGCAGTTTAATACTACACCTCTAATTCCATATGTCTGTAATTTAGATATCAATATACCATGATCAAGAGTGTCGAAGGCCTTTTTAAGTTCAATAAAAACACCAACTGTGTGATTAAAAAAAAAAAAAATTATTCTCCAATTCTGTAATAATGTCCTCTGTGATTTTCATCAAAGCCATAGCTGTTGAGCGGGTGCTTCGAAACCCAAACTGATTATCATGTATCAAAGAATGTCTTTCAAGAAAATAATCCAATTTTTTAACAAAAAGCTTCTCCAGAATTTTTGAAAATTGAGAAAGCAAAGATATAGGCCTATAATTTATGAGACTATGCCTATCACCAGATTTAAAAAGGGGAATAATTTAAGCTACCTTCATTTTATCTGGAAAGAAACCTGTATTAAAAGACAAATTGATTATATATTTTAATGGTCTAATAATGCAATGTATAGTTTCTTTGACAATATACATATCTAAGCCCTCACTATCGCATGAATGTTTACGTTGAAATTATTTCTACTGTCTCTAAATTAAACTCTCACTAACTTCATAAAAAAAGAGATTGCATGACTCTGCTTTCACCTGTCCAGCTTTTATTTTCATTATGTAGTGGTATAGTTTTGGCAAGATTTGGACCAGCATTAAATTAAATTCATCAGCCATTTTTTCACCACTTATCTCGACGTTCTGTTCATTCATTAAGTATAATGGCTGACAATAATTCACTTTACTGCCCATAACCTCCCTTAAGACTTTCCACATTCTTTTGATATTACTTTTATTGTCCATCAACAAGTTTATATAATAATCTTTCTTTGCACGTCTCATTATAGTAGTCAGCTTATTTTTATAGGCTTTATATTTTTTTTCTGCATTTATTGTCCAATATTTTACAAAGTCCCAATAATGCTTATTCTTCTTTTTACAAGATTTCAATATACCCTTCGTTAACCAAGGTTTTTTATTATTTCTTGCTTTATCATTCAATATTATATATATATATATTAGTGCTGTCAAATGATTAAAATATTTAATCGCGATTAATCGCATTAATGTCATAGTTAACTCGCAATTAATCGCACATTTTTATTTATTCTAAATGTCTCTTGATTTCTTTTTGTCCCATTATTTTTTCTCATTTTAATGCTCTTATTAACATGGAAAAGTGGATCGGCTTGCTTTGTGCAAATGCTTTTTTTATTGAAAACAACATTGGCATATACTGTGTTCAATTTCACACTAACATTCTCACTTGGAGCAAATAATCTCTCACACAATGTAACACTGTCCATCAATAAAAGGGTGAAAGAAATACTTACGAGGTCCTGATATTGCCGAGGGGGGCGGAGAATTCGCATCAGCTGTGTGTGTGTGTGTGTGTGTGTGTGTGTGTGTGTGTGTGTGCTTGGCCATCAAGTGGTATTTCAGACTGGACGTGCTGCGATGATGCACAACGACAAAACACACAGATCACTTTGGTCTTGTCAATGGAACCATTTGGCAACTTTTTAAAAGTAAACTTTCCATTCAGAATCTTATTGTCATCCATTTCGGCGTCTCGCGCTCGTCATCCACTCAAAACGTAACGTTAACCAACTATTTGGCCGGCTCGCAAGCCCAAACAAGTGTGTGCGGCGTGCCTGTTGTTTTGTTTCCGGTCTAGCTGGATCCGCTTGCGCTTTGGTCGATGAAGCAATAACGTCCTCGCGCGGCGCAAGCCATTGAAATGAATGGGTTTCATAGCGCAGCGCCGCGCATGCCGCGTCCTGTTGCAAAAGCATGTGAAAAAAACTACAAAGTTTGCTTGGCCAAAAAGACCGTTAATCGCGCAATAAAAAATTGACGCCGTTAATAACGCGTTTAACTGACAGCCCTAATATATATATGTATATGTATATATTATATACCAGCAGCCATATCTCCCTGTAGCCCAAGACTGGTTGCCCACTGAAGCTAAGCAGGGCTGAGCCTGGTTAGTATCTGGATGGGAGATCTCCTGAGAAAACCAGGTTGCTGCTGGAAGAGGTGTTAGTGAGGCCAGCAGGGGGCGCTTACCCTGTGGGTCCTAACGCCCTAGTGTAGTGACGGGGACACTATACTGTCAAAGAGCACCATCCTTCGGATGAGACGTTAAACTGAGGTCTTGACTCTCCGTGGTCATTAAAAATCCCAGGATGTCCTTCGAAAAAGAGTAGGGGTGTAACCCCGGTGTCCTGGCCAAATTTGCCCCTTGGCCTCTGTCCATCATGGCCTCCTAATCATCCCCATATATTGATTGGCTTCATCACTCTGTCTCCTCTCCACCAGTAAGCTGGTGTGTGGTGGGCGTTCTGGCGCAATATGGCTGCCGTCGCATCATCCAGGTGGATGCTGCACATTGGTGGTGGTTGAGGAGATTCCCCCTTCCATATGTGAAGCGCTTTGAGGTCCCAGAAAAAGCGCTATATAAATGTAACGAATTATTTTTATTATTATTAATATTTTTATTGGGGAATTTTTATTATTTAACCATAGATACTTTAAAAAAAATAATTCATAAGCATATTTGTACTATAAACATTGTACCATTGTTCTTTCATAAGATCATCCCTAAATCTATTTAGTCTTTCCTCAGTTCTTAACCTAATAACTTTACTAGACTTTTATTTATTTATTTTTACTTCACAAAAGTAAGTTACAAATATCGGTAAATGATCAGTTGTATCATTTATCAAAAGACCACTTTTGACCGTTTTTTCAATTATATTTACAAAAATGTTATCAATTAATGTGGCACAACTGGAAGTTATTTGGCTAGGCCTAGTAATGGTAGGATAAAGGCCTCTGCTATACATTAAATCAAGAAAATCTAAACTACTAGTATGATTAGACACATTAAAGAGATTTATATTGAAATCCCCACAAATTATAGACACTTTATTTTCATTCATCCCAACTAATAATTGCTCCAGCTTGTTATTAAATACTGTAATGCTAGACCCTGGAGTTCTATATATGCATGTAACAACAATATTCCTCTGTTTCTTCATTTCGATATCAACAGTTAAACATTCCATTAAATCTTCTGTTGCAGTAGTCATACACTCAATTGTTTTGCATTTCAGATCACTACTAACATATAGAGCAACCCCTCCTCCTCTCTTATTAATCTGATTAACATAAAACAATTCATAACCCTCAAAATGAAATTCCATACCTTTCTCATCCGTTAAACCAGTCTCAGACAAAGCTATAACAGTACATTTATTTTGTAATGTGTTCAACTAATCATATATTTTACTAAAATTTGAATACAGGCTTCTACAATTCAAATGAATAAGAGAAAATGAACCAGCCGTTTCTATATTACTAGTAAATTCTGTGTCTGTATAATATTTACATATATCATTTATGTTTGGAAATAAATTTGACTCCGAGTCCAGTTCATCATGGTCATAGATGCATCCTTCTGAATTTTCAGCTTGTATAAGGGTATGTTCACACACTGCGCACATTGCCTCAATTATACAAATTAGCGCTTGCCACAATGTAATCTCCACATACCTTATTCGTCGTGTGTCTTATCATTTTCATAACTGTCCAAGGAAAGTTGAAGAGATTCAACGTTAGCTGTTATTTCCCCGGCGGGAGCATGTTTGCTCCTACTGCAGGGGGACTGCCATCCTACAGCCCGCACCAATCCGGCTCTTGTCTTGGG
The DNA here is from genome assembly GCF_029890125.1 of Rhinichthys klamathensis goyatoka. Classification (NCBI taxonomy): domain Eukaryota; kingdom Metazoa; phylum Chordata; class Actinopteri; order Cypriniformes; family Leuciscidae; genus Rhinichthys; species Rhinichthys klamathensis. The sequence goes on along the minus strand of NW_026606570.1, from coordinate 854,459 downwards.
ACTTCCATCATTGCGCCAAAGTCCTTTAGACCCTCAGCTGCTTTTCGTGGATTTTCAAAAATCGTAGTCTTTCCATCCTGCAGAAACAGCATGAGTTTTGCGGGGTAGGGAATGCGAGACTTGATTTTTCGCTCCTGGAGTTGTTTCCTTGCGCTCCTGTATTTTACGCGCTCCTTAAAAACGTCGGTCAAAATATCTCATCAAAATATATCTGTTGATCCTTGATCCGAATGTCCTTTAGAGACCATGCAGCATGAAGCACTCGTTGTTTCTCCTTAAAACTGCGGAAACAAATAATGATTGATCTGGTGAAGTCCGTGGCGCGTCCCGTGGAGACACCTGTTGCTGCAGCGCGATGTGCCCTCTCAATGTAAATCTCTTCCCTGATATTAAGCTGCTCACGAATAAGTTTTTCTATAAACTCAATCATATTACTTCTAGGGATGCACGATGATATCGGGACAACATCGGTATCAGCCGATAAAAGCTTAAAATGACCATCGTCGGCATCGGCAGATATTAATATTACTGCCGATGAGCCTTGCCGATAGGTTGGCGTGTTTCTTATGTTTCTTCACGCCAACCGATAGGTTGGCGTGTTTCTTACTTAAACTTCCAACTAGGGGTGTGCGTCAATCGCGGTTTTTGGTCGTGGACGATTAAAATGTCTCCACGATCTGCTTTTGAAGAAAAATCATAGTATCGTGCATTCTATCAGTTCAATTCTGGCGCCTTCATCTCAACATACTGTACTATGCGACGTACATTCACATCACATGTAAACACAGAGGTAGAGTTACACTCACGGGACACTGCAATTCACAAAAGTTCATTATTTGCATGTGCGTCAAAGTCTTGCTAGTTAAACATGTCATTCAAGTGCTGATGCGCTGTTCTAACATGCGCTTTTCTGAGCGCGTACATCCGACGCTCACAGGAACTAAAAGCCTGTCACAGCGCCTGCATACTGGACTACGTTATCTTTCGAGTCTTATTGCGCTAATACTGTCAAATACACACAAGGTTTACATAAACAAAGTTGGTTATGTCTAAAGTGAAAGCAAACAGAGAAAATCTGCTTGTCAAATGCGTGTATGTGCGTCACATGCAGCTCTTAAAGAGACAGTATCTATAATATGCTGCCGCTTGTCCTTAACCCTCTGGGGTCGGCTATCGCGCCGGCGCGACGAGCTCACTTTTTTCCTTATCAGTGCAAAAGAGACTCAAATTACTCTGTTGATTTTGATCTTACATATAAGTGTTGTACATCATTAGATCCTGTTAAGTGTCTATTTTTTTGTGGATACTCACAATAAAAATAAAGTGTTCTGCTTTTTGTCAAATAAAGAAAAATAAACATGATACGATTTGTGCATTCTCTCTGTCAGTGAAGTTCATTCTGAAACGCGTCTGAAAATTAACTAACTCAGTAAATACTCGTCACACAGGCACAAAAGATTTTTCGTTATGAAGCTGAAATTTTCTTCTTTTAAATTAAGTAATTTATATAAAAAAAAAATATTCTCAGTTTATGTAATCTGTAGGGCTGGACCCGAATATTCGTTCGGTGGGTTGGTATTCGATTTGAAAATGTAACATTCGAATATTCGTGTTTTTTTTTGTTGCACACCTGGCATCCCCCTCGAAACGGTTCTCATTCGCGCTTGAATATGTTTTACACTATAAAATCTGGTGAAATATAATACTTAAAATATAACTTAGCTACTTAATAAATATTTGCTTCTTTTTGGACTACTAAAAGTGTTCCTGCAACTGGAGTATTCTCTGGCTAGAGCGCAGAACAGCAGAGTTTGTATGGACAGAAGTGCATGCCTGAGCTTGTGTTTTGGTTTAAGCTGCGTTGCTTTGACATTGTGGAAAATAGAATAATAGAAACAAAATGTATTATCCTTTTTACCCGTTATTATCAATCTAAATTAATCTACTGCAAAATATAAATTGAAATTTGTGATGTTGTTATTGAAATTGTTATTGTTATTGCTACCGTGTTTTTCTATATTTAAATTTCGTTTTTATTTATTTAAATTTCGTTTTTATTTATTTAAATCTACCCTACTTTGTGGGTGAGAAAAATATTATAAGACTATACCTTATTAAAAATATTGCTTAAGTTAAAAGACCTGTGTGTGTTTTTTATATCACTACGTGCAGTGTCCGTTCTCGGAGCATTAAAGCCCTGCTCACGTGAGGCGCGCCGCTTATTTATTTAAATCTACCCTACTTTGTCAGTAATTTGTTAGTGAGAAAAGCAATATTTTTAATAAGGTAGTCTAATATTTTTCTCACTAACAAATTACTGACAAAGTAGGGTAGATTTGAAGAGCATATTGTAGGTAAAAAAAAAACTAAATTAATATATAACCTTGTATGAAAATACCATATGAAAAGGTAATGCAGGATTTAAAATGTTTTAAAACGACATAAGGGTACTAATTTAGTAGATAAAGTGAGCGTTTCTTGGACTGCTCGTAAAAACGGCTTTTTTTTCAACATCGCGTCATTTTACGTCACGCAAGGGAGCCTCAGCCTCGCCTCAGTGCAGAGCAGGCTGGTGTTCAGTGAGAGCGGCCGTGAGTCAGTGTGTTTTCGGTAGTTTTTGTATTTCAATCTATCATCGTCATGGTAAATTATTGTGTTTGTGGAGGTTGCAAAAACTCCGGCCTGTCAGGACATCGAGTCCACAGGTTTCCATAACAAGAAAAACGGTGCTGTATATCTTTCGTGCCTGGTGCGGTTTGTGCAGGTGAAGAGACGGGATTTCTCTTCCGCATCGGCTTCGAGAAACGCGGTCGTGTGTAGCTTTCACTTCAGATCGTGTGTAGCGTTCACTTCAGATCGGAGGATTATCATCCCGGCGATATGATGGAGTTTAACATGGGATGCTGAAGCAAGAATATTGATCGTCGTATACTGTACCAATGGCATCAAATAGTGTGATATAGGTAGTCATGCCCTAAATAGAGGCAACTTGTAATTGAAAAACAAAATTACTAGGTTGATTAAATATTCAAATCTTTCATTTTCTGTTTATGTTATAACCCAGATGAAAAATATGTTTTAAAAATGTACTTGAGTATGTTTTTAGTAACTTACAATAGAAATATACTCAAGTATAGTTTTTATACATTTAATAGTATACATCTACCCTAAACATACTAATGTCTGCTGGCCTGATATACGATGGTAATAATCTGTACAATATTGTGAGCACAGTGTATATCGTTAGCGAACGTGTATCTATAAGCACGTCTCTCACCAAGACACCTGTCCTGTTCTCCACTGGTTCTCCTCACACCACAACTCAATGTGTCTCTGACCGTTCTGTCTAACATTAATCCTGGCCTGTCCCTGCTCTCTTGGCAGCATAGCAGGCTCATAATTGTATGGCTGTAGTCCGTCATACAAGTAAGTATTTCCTCAGCGTCCGAAATGTCATTGCGATCCATTGTTTTCCTGTTGTTTGAATCGACCGCTCTCCCGCCCGTTACGTCACGCCCACCACACCCATTTTCAGACGCGGAAGTAAAATTTTCTCACAAAAACAACTCCAGAAGCTTATGTAGCGTATTTATAAGAATATTTTAAAGAAAATCTAGTTCTTACATTATTTTTCTATACATTGACTCGTTGGTTCCTATAACCTGCAATATGCCCTTTAAATAAAGAAGCGGCGCGCCTCACGCGAGCAGGGCTTATATGCTCCGAGAATGGACACTGCACGCACTAGTGATATAAACACACAGGTCTGTTAACTTAAGCAATATTTTTAATAAGGTAGTCTAATATTTAAGTTAACAGACCTGTGTGTGTGTTTTATATCACTAGTGCAGTGTCCGTTCTCAGAGCATATAAGCTCTGCTCGCGTGAGGCGCGCGCGCTTCCCGCTTGCGCTGTTCTGTAGTTTAAAAAAAGTTTATTAATTCTGATCGTGTCGCGTCTCGCCTGTCTATCTATATTGCACCAAATTCGATACTGCACTCCTTGTGAAGTCGTTTGGAGGAACGGTTCTCGAAATAATCAAAATGCAAACGGACAGACAGACATATAGAGATTCCGAATCTTTGAATATTCGATGTTCATTACTACCGAAGCTTCGAAGCTCAAATGGTATTCGGACCAGCCCTAGTAATCTGTATGAAAAGAGAGAGATGTCAGTCTTTTTCCTTTCAGCTAATTATAGCGTATGACGTGTTAATGTGGCCACGCCCACTGAGAGCGTGCGCTATTCAAACGCAAATGTCGAGGCAAGCCATGAAAACGGCCACATCAGCTGGATAAAACATCCAAAAAGTTACCTCAGAAGTGCTGGTATAGTTTCATTTCGAGGAGCACGGATCCAGCTGATGAAGTAAGTTTATTCTTAAGTGCTTTGTTCTAATCGCGTTATTGAATAGTGTCTGTAAACTGCACAAAGACTGTTTAAATATGAACGCACAGACGCGCGCGATGTTGTTTACTACAGATGTACATCTCATCTGTGCGTTCATTCACTCTCACTCCTACATTAGTAGGAGTGAGAGTGAACATTACCAGTGAACATTATTTTTACATGAACGCATCCAAACTATATTGCTATAGCCTACTGAGATTTGTTCTAATCGCGATATACACTCACCTAAAGGATTATTAGGAACACCTGTTCAATTTCTCATTAATGCAATTATCTAATCAACCAATCACATGGCAGTTGCTTCAATGCATTTAGGGGTGTGGTCCTGGTCAAGACAATCTCCTGAACTCCAAACTGAATGTCAGAATGGGAAAGAAAGGTGATTTAAGCAATTTTGAGCATGGCATGGTTGTTGGTGCCAGACGGGCCGGTCTGAGTATTTCACAATCTGCTCAGTTACTGGGATTTTCACGCACAACCATTTCTATGGTTTACAAAGAAGTCCTGTGGGCGAAAATGCCTCGTTGATGCTAGAGGTCAGAGGAGAATGGGCCGACTGATTCGAGCAGGGCTCCAGACTAACTTTTTTCACCTCCGTCCTGAAAACCAATTTAAACCGTCCTAAAGTGAATGTCAACCGTCCCAAAATAAAACTGTTGTTTCTGTACTTTGTTATTATGATCTATAGTTATAGTTGTTAGTAGTTTTTTTGTATTCATGCAGAATAAATCTTTTTTTTTCCCTTTTTATTTTTTTTACATATACGAAAATTAAGAGAAAAATACATACAGCTCAAAACGTTTTTGAGTTGGTTGAGTTGGTTGGATTAAACAATAACAAATATATACTGGAGACTAAATATCTCAAAGTGGTAATGTGTCATAGCTGATCATCTGGAAACGTGTAATTAAGAGAAAGGGCTTTAAAAAGTGTAATATGACTTCTCTAGAACACAGAATTTGGGGGAAATTCTGTCTCCATCTCAGTCTTTGTATTGAGATCTTCATGCCGGAGAAAACATCTATTAACCTGTTAATATGAATGATTTTAAAGTTTGAACATGCAATACAGATACAGATTTAACTGCTTAAAATATCTTAAAATTAAATAAAGCCACTTTTCCTAAAATAGAACAGTCTTCTTTTCAATTAATGATATATGCATTCTTTATAACTACTTGCATACATAATTCTTTATTCTTTCAAGCAGCAGACATAGTTATTTGTATGAACTAATTATATTAAATATAACATTAAAGCTATTAACGACCAGTGAATGCTTTTCTCTTTTTCTTTTGTTGCTTGATCAATATTAAGGACACGGACCGCATTAGGTTTATTACGCACAGTCACTTTAAGACGTCGGATCATGTCTAATGACATGCGGATACAATTGCACTGATGCACATCCGATTCTCTCACAACTGTTTAAGACATAACCAACATAGTTTACATGAATACTCTCCAAAACGGACATTTAGACATAATGTTGTGTGTATTTGTCCACGAAAAAGAGCTCAATCAGTCCTCGCGCGCTGTATAGGCGTTTACAGTGGGTACTCAACCAGAATAATACTTTTACCGCCGCCGCTCCCGCGGCGGTAAAATTCTGGTGTGTATTTGTTGCCTTTTACCGCTAAGAGGCGCTACAATTACAGACTTTGAAAAGTGTCAGTTTATTCTCTCTATTGCGTAATCTGCCGCAGTGCCGCTGCTCATTCAGAGCCATTGAAAGCTGGTAACAGATGATTTCAAGTGAAACTTGTAGTTAAACGAATTCATAATCACAATAGGCCTACTGAAATTAAATTGAATAAAGTGAAAACATTTCAACATAAAACATCGCAACCGAAACATATTAGGCTATCAATGAGGGTTTGGAAGAGCATAAGACTATATTTAACAGCGTTCAGACGATAGCTCAGCGGTTAACGCAACAACATGAGCCGCACTACGCTTCAAACGATCTGAGATCGAATCTCAATGGAGCCAATTTGCTGTTGGCCGAATTCGTTTATGTTTTACCGTTCTTGATGCTTCAATAGGTAACTGTTTATTAGCGAGTTCATTAACTGTTTACTTATGTAAAGTCAAGAGTTTTGTTTAAATTATCAATGGCACATTACAACATAAATTTGCTACATTCCAGTAGAGCCGCTGCACGACAAAACTGATGAGGGAAGATTAGCTGATCGCGTCAGAAAATGAAAATAATGAAGCTTGTCTTTAATCTGCTAAATTATTGTTTTGTGAATCATTCACGAAATTGAGGTGATAGACAGTGATACCCGGCCATAGCAACGGAAGAAATTTTTCAAAACAGATCCATAAATTGAACAAATCAGAAAAGACTGATTTTGTTGACTTGGCTACACAAAATAACAGACTAACTAAATAGTATTGCTTTCAATATAAAAAACAAATGAAAATGTAAAAGAACACTAAAATTAATTAAGTTTGAAACCCCATTGCACATTTTTAAGGTTTAAATAAAGTGGGACAGTTTATTTGTTTAAAACAGCTGGTTGCATTGAGTTTAGAGTTTATTTCCTTTGCGATGCAAAATAAGAAACACAGAATCTTATTCTTGCAACATTTTAAATTTGTATTGCCAAATAAATTGCAGCTTAATTAAACAATTAAAACAGTACAAAACGAACAAAACGACATAAATTAAGAACATGCGTTTTTCTTTGCCTCTCTCTTGCGCTGGATCTCTTTTTAGCAAAGTTTATTTTGTCTCCCTCCAAAAAAAAAAAAAAAACCTGTAACAAATGATTTTGCCTTTGTTGCTTCAAAGACACAGCATGCCTTGTTGAATTCACTTACAATAAAACGAGGTTGAATTAAAGAGCTCTTTATCTGCTTCGTTTCGTCAACAGTTAATGTTTAGATAATGCCAGATTGTTGACAATCATACACACTGCTTCAAACATTCTAAAACTCTATAAAAACAGTTGAAACAACTGGATTGAACACTTTAATTTAAATTTTGTGTGAAAAACTTTAAATACAAAAAATACACTATATTTATAATTAAATAAGATATAGGGCCTACATTTGGACACATCGAGAGATTTATCCTTAAAAGAATTTAGCCTTTGCCTGCTCATTGGGCTGGCTATCCGACATCTCCATATGAAAGACGAACATTAACACCTATTGTGCACGCACGATAAAGCCACTGTCCCTCCAAACCCCCACAGGCTCTCTGAATCTGAGACTGACTTAAAACAAGAAGTCGCAATTCACACTTAAACCGCTATTAGACATTAGCATTAGGCTATTAAAGTGTTGATAATGAAGGAATTAAATAATGTGAGCTACATGTAGTGATATTTCTGTCATGAAACTTTATTACTAAATATTTAATTTCAATAAATCATTCAATTTCAATACGTTTTTCTTTTTTATTCAAATAAATCTCGAACCACAGTGCTTCGTTGTGCTGCTGTTAAACTAAATAACATTTATAGAATAATTATGAACTTAAATGAAACAATAGCGCAACATTTCGACAAATAAATTATTTGATTTGTTTTTACATTTTAATTCAGGGCGATTTAGCCTATTTAATAGAGCGAGATTTTCCCCTTGCCTTGTCCTTTCCTCATTTTTAAGCGCTCACATAGTTAAACATGTTTAAGTAGATCCTCTGTACCTCTCAGTTTCAGATGGATTAGGCTACATAATCAGATAACATTTATTAAATATTTAGACATTTAAAGGCTTTAGACATGAGCTGAGGCAAGTGGCTTTCGGTTCAGTTTTGTGACGAGCAGTTCCCGGAGACAGAGACGACTGCTAAAATGTTGTTAGCCTAATATGAATAAAAGTTTACTAGAAGCCTATTAAGTTATTTTAGCTGTTATGAGAAAAATAAATCCAAGTGAACGCGCCGCCGCGTTTGTCGAACACTAATTCAACATGCCAGAATAAAACCCGACTTTAGAACAATAGCGACACTCGACGTGATGTGCCAAAACTATAAACTTCAATATTTCATTCAAAATAATCTCAAAACGCTTTGTGACATTTTGAAAAGCCGTGGGCCTACATTAAGGCCACTGGAACCACGAACGTAGGCTACTGTAACTGAAACGCTGATTTTGATTTTATTGTTTGTCGTTTAAACGTGCCTGTTGCATATCTTTATTTTATATATTTTATATGGTCTATTGGTGAAGTAGCCTAAGCCTATTAGCACTGATTACTGCGGAGGAAGGGGGTGGGGGGTTAAAATAATTCAGCAGAAGCAGGGATGTTTAGACCAGAAGGAAATCCCCGTCCCCCCTGGTAAATCACACCTTGCTTAAAACCATGTTTTTAAAAACGCAATGTAGGGAATCCAAAAAATAGGCTATATAGGCCTAGGCTATATATATATATATATATTTTTTTTATTATTATTATTATTTTTTACAGAACTGCTTTTGAAATTACGATTGGTATTAGATGTTAAGTCATTCTGTTGGATACTATTTGTTCCAGTGTAAAATGGAAATGCATGGCAATTTTCTTTTATAATATAAGCAAAAACTAGGCCTATATGGTGCATAACAGAGTTTTAGAACTAGACAAATCTCTCTGCATTAATAATAGGATATAAAATGCATTAATAGGGTAATATAAAATTGACAAAAGTCCTTGTTTGTGCGGGATTTGAACCCGTGTCATCTAAATAATTGAATCGTAAGTTCTTCCACTCGGCCATGAATTTACTCACTGTGAAATGCCCAAACGTTTGTTTCTCCAGTGTGTTCGCTCACATGAGCGAGAAAACGTTTTATCGTTAGCATAAAACACCTTTTACTGTTTTAAAAGACGATATCTTATCTGTATGACCAAAAATTACAGAGTAGGATAGCTTCTATCCTAGAAAGTTCTTTTAGTTGTTATGAGAAAAAATAAATTCAAGGGAAAGCGCCGCCGTGTTTGTTGAACTCTATTTCAACATGCCAGACTTTAGAATAATGCGTAGCGCCACTCGGCGTGATGTGCCAAAACACTTAATTATAAACTTCAATATTTCATTCAAAAACATCTCAAAACGCTTTGTGACATTTTGAAAAGCCATGAACGTATTAAGGCCACTGGAACCAGGATCGTAACTGAAACGCGCTGCATGTTATCTCTCAATACAGGAGCAGAAGCGCCGGTTCAGATTTTATTGTTTGTTGTTTAAACGTGCGTGTTGCATATTTTATATATATATAATATATATATTTGATATGGTCTATTGGTGAATTAGGCAAAGCATTGATTACTGGGGGGAAATCCCCCACCAGCATATCGCACCTTGTTACACAATGTTTTTAAAAACGTAGCCTATGGAACCCCATGAAGTTTTTTTTTTTTTTCTGTTTTTTTAACAGAACTGCTTTTGAAATTACGATTGGAATTATTATACAGATTGATATAAATTCAGTCAATCTTGTGGATAATATTTGTTCCTTTGTGTAAAATGGAAAAATGCATGGAATTGTATTTTATAAGTAGGCTACCGTGTTTGGACAGGATTTGAACCCGTGTCATCAAAATTATTGAAACCTAAGTTCTACCACTCGACCACAACTTTTCTCACTGAGAATTTCCCAGAAGTTCGGTAGTTCAGCAGTCAGTGCGCGCACACGAGAGAAGCGCTCTTCTTCAATCCTCTCATTCCTCAATAGTTTAGCGTCATTGCACCTAATTGCGAGAGAGGCCTATTTTAACTTTTGATTCATAAAATGTTCTGCTCTAAAAGTTTGTTATATTCTGTTTAAATGTAGCCTACTTTTACTTTACGTTTTGCTTTCGTTTAATTTAACTGAATCTGTTAGCCTATAGGTTAAACTATTTATATTTTTATTATTATTATTTTTTTGTTCTAAAGGTTTGTTCTATTCTCTTTCGTTTGTTTATTTTTATTTTATTTTTTACATATTCAATCAGTCTCAACTATTTCATCCTTACTGTTAATTGACATTAGCCCGTTTCAAAATGCAGCAATTGCGGCTGTTTTGCTAAATGCCCCTTTGCGCCACCTGGCGGTCATTTCGCGAAGGACTTTGAAATGCGACTAGTTTATTTTTGCCGCGGTGGATTTGCCGCGGCACGAGTCGCGGCGGTAATAGGCATTCTGGTTGAGTACCTACTGTATGTGCATGGCTGCACGCTTCGGTCGTGTGTGTGCGCACAGAAAACCGAATAGAGCTCTTTTTTGAAACTATGTATTTGTATGAGACAGCTGCAAATAAGAACACCCCTAGAGATACCGCACCCAGAAATAAAAAATTCTGTCATTATTTACTCCCTCTAATGTTGTTCCAAACCTGTATTAATTTCTTTCTTGTGCTTAAATATACTATGGAAGTCACTGGAGTACAGCAACTGTTTCGTTAGCCACATTCTTCCAATAACTTTTATTTTCAACAGAAGAAAGAAATTTATTTGGGTTTAAAACAACTTGAGAGAGTAAATGACAATTAAATTTTTTGGGAGAACCATCCCTTTAATGTTAATAAAACAACAAAACACAAAGAGGAAATCACTCACTGCTCTTGACTGAGAACTTTAAAGCTGCAGTCCATAGCTTTTTTTGGGTTAAAAATGATCCAAAATACATATTTGAGAAAATACATAACCAGCCAGTGTTCAAAACTATCTGCTTGCCTTAGCTCGATTCAAAGCGGTAAGCTTGTAATAATGTTTTTAATGCCCTCGGCTAGTAGGCTATATTGCGTGTGAGGATGTTGGAGGTGGAGATTTATAGCCTTTTCTCACTGCACTTGATATAATTAAACTTATCAATTTGATGGTGGATCCAGAAAGGTTCAAACGACAGTCACCTGTGACAACTAGAGTTTCACCCGCTGTAAAATGCAAAAGACTTCGTTCGGACTTTGGAGTGGCTACAGAAAAAAAGAGACCGCAACCGGACCCATGCGAAAACAAGGATACATATCGGAAGGACATTACATGTAGTCACGAAATGCTGATGTTGTTAACATTAACAATTTGAGAACAAAGTATAATTTGCACGGTTTTGCGTGATATAATAACTTATAAGCGATTGTTAGATTTAATCAGCGTGATTTACTGCAATGTCAGAACCAGAACAAAGGTGGATGTTTCTCACTAGTTCAGATGACATTTTCCAGTGAAAATTCTTATGTTGGTCATACTTCCAAAAAGAATAATCTGTGATTCTGAATGACAGTATCCACACCAGCGCGGTGACTGACAGCCTCACAGTCTCCTCAAACATTGTGTTCATCCACGCTGTGCCGTGTCGAGGGTGTTGAAGTACAACTCACGTAAAGTTGATAATTCCGCGAATGACTGCAATTGCAGATTTCGAACAGAGATGGCGACAAAGAGGAAAAACGCCGGACTGCAGCTTAATAGAAGCTTTAATAAGCTTTTTTTGCACTTAAAAAAAATACAAATACATCGGTATTGGCATCGGGCAAAATTAGTTTGAAAATATCGGCATATCGAATAACGGCCAAAATCCAATGTCGTGCACCTTTACTTCCTTCTGTTTTCTCCGGTACAGAGTAAATTCTTAAATGATTTCTCCGTGAACGGCCTTCCAGAACCACACACTTCTCCTCAAGGTACTTTTGTTTGCGCATTAGTTGAAACAGCACCTTAGTCAGATCCATGTTTCGGTCCTCGTTGTCTGCAATCCTCTGTTCGGCGTCATTCACCCTTGTTTTCAATTCTTCGAAATTTAGTTTTATATTGCTCACCTCCTTCCTCAGCACACCAAAGTTTTCAGCCGTTTCAATTCGAAATAATTTGAGTTCCTTCAATATTTCTGAAGTATAATTGGCGCTACCAGCGCCCTTTCCCTCCTGGCAGGTTTGGTTTGCTGGCACGATATCCGACAACTCGCCTCGTCTTAAATTTGGTTTTGGCATTTTTAGGCACTCTTTTTTTTTTTTCTTTAAATAATAACTTGATGGTTCAAGTCGTAATACATTTTATCTGAGTCCACAAGCAGTAGTCAGTCTTTAAGGTTTGAGCTAGCTTCTGTTTGTCAGACGTTACACACCTGGTACCGGCTGTTCGGCTATCTTGAATTCAGTTAATTGTGTGTCAATGACTAATATGATAATATTATATATTACATTAACCTTCCTGTTCGCGGGAGTGATGAGATACTTAGTAGACTGTGCTCACTCAATGGTTGGCTGTCTAAGTGGTGTCCGCAAAATAATATAGAATTCATAGACAATTGGAAAAGTTTTTGGGGCAGACCTGACCTGTTGAAAAGAAATGGTATTCATCCCTCCTGGGATGGTGCTGCTGTTCTCTCTAGTAATATGGCACATAGTTTTAGAGCTCAAACATGAATTGGGGCCCAGGTCAGGAAGCAGACAGATTGGTCTGCTAGCTGTCTCGCATCACTGAGGTCAGATAAATCCCATCACATAGAGCCTCTTTCACCTAGATATCATCATATAGACACTGTGTCTGTTCCCTGAATTAGGACATACAAAAAACTCCTAAACCCATTTAAGGGTAAAAATGTAATTGATGTTCAACAAATAAAAAGCAGATATAATACGGATGAACAAATCATAAAGCTTGGGTTGCTGAATACTCAATCCCTTACTTCAAAAGGACTTATTGTTAATGATATGATTACAGATTATAAGCTAGATGTACTGTGTTTGACAGAAACCTGGCTAAACCAGACGATTACATTACCTTAAATGAGTCCACCCCGCAAGATTACTGTTATAAACATGAGCCTCGTCTGAAAGGCAAAGGGGGAGGTGTTGCTGTAAATTATAGTAATATCTATAATATCTAAATAAGTCTAGTTTTACATATAATTCTTTTGAAGTGTTGGTGTTGGTGCTAATGTAACACTATCTAGTGTAAATGATAGAGCCAGACCGATAGGGCTTTTTGGGGGCCGATACCGATATTAGGGAGTAAAAAAGCAGATTATCGATATATCGGCCGATATTATTTATGTGTATATTATAATACAGTAGCAATATTATTTATGTGTATATTATAGTACAGTACCAGTCAAAAGTTTGGACACACTTTCCCATTCGTGTGTACAAACTTTTGACTGGTACTGTATATAGAATACACAGTATACATAAACAGAATATATATAAACACATGTTTTGCAATGATCACTCTAATGTGGTGATCAAACACTTGCGTGAAAAAGATATGTAATGGATGCAGGGTGAATGATAGAATGAGAATGATACATTTGAGCTGTAACCAAACTACAGTAGTTTGCATTGCATGTTCTATTCTATATTATATTCTAAATACTGTTGCATAATCTTCACTAATGAACTTATCTTTTAATTTAGTCACGTTATATAAAAAATAACTTTTATCAATAAATATAGACCTATTAAAAGTGTCACTGGCAAATCCTTATTATCTTCTATTATTACTCTTAATTCCTCTAGTCTCTACCAGTTGAGGAAGAACTCAGATCTTTTTACTAAAGTAAAAGTAATAATACCATAATGAAAACATATTTAATTACATATGTACAGTACTTTATACTATTCTAAATAAGTAGTCAGCAAAATGTAGGCTACTAAACGTGAAACTAGGCTACTCTTTATGCAAAATGGCCCTATATAAAGTATTATAATTATATAAATTATTGGAATATTGCTGCTTGTAACATAGCGTTATAGGCAGAATGAGCTTTAACACTGTCTACACCGGAGTGTGTTGCTCGCTGCACTGTGTTGCTCGCGTCACAACAGCTTTTTACCCTAGACGCGAAAAAGTGCCCATTACAAAGCAGAACGAGTTTACTGTCTGAAATTTGTCGCTCGCACCACTCCGCATCCAGTGCAGACCACATCACTGATTATAATGGGTTCAACTGTCTTTTGTCGCGCACAGTCCCGGGGTCCGGGGTCTTGTTCAGGCAGACGAGCGGTGTCTTAACGGTAAGTTGCTTACTAGTACCACAGCGGTGGTGGCATGAGTCTGTTGAATGGTGATTTAATGCTACGTTGTCACCTGGTGAGACGCAATGCTGTAAAGTAAATAAACAATGTCCCCGTCTACTCTCACAACGAGCTTATCATACTCGTTTGCTACATTAGCTAGCTAGCCATGTTTCATACCTTGTCAGTGGAGTGGAAGCTAATGTGTGCGCATCTTACGCCGTGTCTGAAGTAGAGACCTCCTTTTACTGAAGTGAAAGGGTTGACTGGTGTCACTATAGTGACATGGGTCGTCAATAGCAAATAATGGAGCGTGCTCTGCTGGACAAACTATGTAGTTACACAATTTACAAGCATTTTATCCACGTTATATGTTCTGTAAAAAAAAAAATTCATATCGGCTGCATATCTGCGTCATATACGACGATGCCAATAAATCTGCGACAGGCTCATATCGGCCGATAAAATCGGCAGACCGATAAATCGGTCGTGCTCTAGTAAATGATAAATCACGTTTGTGATTTGTGCTGGCTACTGTATACAGGCCGCCAGGAAACCATATAGAATTTGCTGATTTTCTATCAGAGTTAGTACTGGCTGCAGATGAAGTCCTAATTGTTGGTGATTTTAATATACATGTAGCATAAAAAGATGCATTGGCATTTAAAGACATTCTGACCTCTATTGGAGTTAGACAACACGTGTCAGGACCTACTCATTGTCGTAATCATACTCTTGATCTAATATTATCGCATGGAATCAATGTTGATGCCGTTGAAATTCTACAGCAGAGCGATGACATCTCAGATCATTATCTAGTCTCGTGTATACTTCATTTAGCCAAGGCTGCAAAGTCGACTCCGTGTTACAAATATGTTACACCTATCACTACTGCCACTAAAGATCGCTTTATTAATAATATTCCTGATCAGTTTCATCTCCTCAGCATCCCAGATAGCCAAGTCAAGTCACCTTTATAGCGCTTTTTACAATACAGATTGTATCAAAGCAAATTCACAGTGATAACATGAAAATAATACAACAAAGTTTGTTTCTAGAAGAAAATTGCGTCATCGTCCACCTGAAGGCAGATCAATAATATTGTTGAATATTAAATGTCCCCAACTAAGCAAGCCAAAAGCCAAGGCAACAGTGGCAAGGAACCAAAACTCCGTCAGGTGACAGAATGGAGAAAAAAACCTTGGGAGAACCCAGGCTCAGTCGGGGGCCAGTTCTCCTCTGGCCAACGAACTAACAGTGTATGATTATGATTTAGGCAACATTACAGGTCAGAAGTTAGATTGGATCAGAACATTCACAATATTTATCCAGTTCCATCTGGTTGGAGGTCGGAGTCATCACGCCGGTATGGGGATGAGTTTGGTGAGGTGTCAATGAGGCCTTCACAGGGCTGATGAGTCTGGCACTTCAGGGAAGCCTTGTGGTCGTGTCCAGGCGCAGGTTCACCGTCTGATCTGGAAACGGCCCGGATCCAGCTGACTTCAGTAAACCTTGGAATAAACGGAAAGACTAACATTAGCGTAGATGCCATTCTTCTTATGATGTAACGAGTACATCGGGTGTTATTAGGAAGTGTCCCCGGTTCCGGCTGACCTAATCTATGCAGTCTAATAATCATTTAACTGATTTGAATAAAATAAAAGTATAATGTTCTATGTGAATGCCAGGTAAAAGAGATGTGTTTTAAAGGCAGGGTAGGCAGAAATCCCCAAAAATACTTTTTTCCAAATTTGTTTAAACTGTCTTTATATATCAATGCATAATTAAAATGTAAGTAATCTGGAAAAGAAATTATAAAAATCGAGTGTCTGTAGTCCTCTCAGGACTGCAATAAACACAGCTCATTATTCCATTAACTCCCACCCCCTCCCTTCTCGACTCCTTCCAAAGCCACGCCCCCAAAATACATGATCCCGGCCGTTCGCTCAGCTGGAAGAGTCGGACGCGTTTACCAGCGCCGAGCAGAGAGGAGCGCAGTGCATGTAGTGACATCATGTCAGAATCACAAGTAATAAAAATATAGCTGCAAGCAGCAAAACAGGGGCCAAGCTCTGAAGCAGCATCAACTCTCCCTTGCCCTCCTCTTCCGTCCCTTGCCCTGCTCTTCCGTCCCTTGCCCTGCTCTTCCGTCCCTTGCCCTCCTGTTCCGTCCCTTGCCCTCCTCTTCCGTCCCTTGCCCTCCTCTTCCATCCCTTGCCCTCCTCTTCCGTCCCTTGCCCTCTTCCGTCCCTTGCCCTCCTCTTCCGTCCCTTGCCCTCCTCTTCCGTCCCTTGCCCTCCCCCGCCCTGTTCAGAGATCAAGTTTGACCCCGGCTCAGCATGTTTTGTTTAGATGAAAATGAACAGTATGAACAAAATATATTTATTTATAATCCAAGAGGAAGAAAGATTGGTACAGCACTTACTTGGATAATAAAGGAACTGAAATGACACAATATTACATACAATTTTGTAAAGTTCCCACCCGGGACTCGAACCCACTATCTATGGGTCAGGTGCCTGTCACTCATCACGTTGCGCCACTTGGCAGACATGCATCTATACAGCTGCCTAAATTCAATAGTTTCAAGAGAGAATCAGGTCAAATTGAAGAATTTTGAAGAAAATGCAGTGCATATTGTATTTAAAAAGTTTCAAAAGTATTTAAAATCATCCAAAATTGGTCAGATTACTACACATTACCATTACATGTGTGCAAATTCTCCTACTTGTGGTTCATAGGGCTGCCACTGACAACCATTCTGGGTGAAGAAGAACAATTAATTTTACGTAAAAGCACTGCATGTTGTATGTGATAGCTTCAGATGAGACCATTCTTAGGCACAATGCCTGGAACAGATGCAACTTCTGCATCTTTTCCTGCCACAGTACCTCATGCGGTCTGGGCATGTGTCACACTGAGTTGCGAACCCACGACGCTGAACATCGGGATCCGTGGTGTAACACGTTGAGCTAATCACTCATGCATGTACACCAGCCTGCTGAGAAGAGGTTTCAGTGTGAGAATGAGTTCACAAAAAGTTCCATAACATGTTAACCGGATTAGCATGCTATG
Organism: Rhinichthys klamathensis goyatoka; assembly: GCF_029890125.1. Lineage (NCBI taxonomy): Eukaryota > Metazoa > Chordata > Actinopteri > Cypriniformes > Leuciscidae > Rhinichthys > Rhinichthys klamathensis. Next base: position 837,042 of record NW_026606570.1, on the reverse strand, counting down.
CTAATGTAGCTTATGATTAACTTGATAGCTGAAGACCCACATTAGAAAGAATGGCAACTGGTTAGCATGCTAACCATTTAGTTTGCTAAGCTAACTAGCATAAGGCAACAAACACAGGCTAGGTCAAATTTGGAGACGAATATCTCGAAAGCAGTAGTCAATATCAAAAATCTGTTCAGTCATTTCTGTGCGGCTCGGACCAAAGATCATCTGATAAAATTCTGGACAAAATTGAGCAAAATTTGATGGAGGAGTAGCGAAAAAACAGTTTTTCATTTGCCCCAATATCGTGGGCAGTCACATTGTTGGAAAATGACAAACGAGATATCGTTATAATCGGTATAAGCCAAGGAATATAATGACATAAAGAAATTACATTTTGAACTATATTTGCAAAAGTTATAAGCATTTTTTTTAAAAACCTAATACCTTTGGAACACTAGGTGGCGCTGTGTTCAAACTTCTTAGGTACCTTAAGGCCATGCAAATGATGATCCTGTGGAGTGCAATAAGGAGTAGACAAGAGACAGAGATGCGTCGAGTCAGCTTTACTCTCCACTTCAATAAATCAGAACTGTGTACAGCAGTGAGATCGACACAACAACGTTAAACCGGAAACTCTAACATACTTCCCCTTCCCTTAAAGGTATATTCCCTTGGTGAATGTCTCTCAGTGTTATTTGTGGGTCACCACACAGGCCCCCCCAGAATTCACCCATAAACAAGTCCAAACCGAACAGGTACCCCCAACAGAACATAGGACGCTATTCACCAGTGCTAAAGAGAACAGTCCAGCTCCTAACAGTTTCTATAAAAAGTCAACGTATAGGGGGGCGGACCGGGCGGCCATACCGGCTCCGCTTAACAAGAGAAGGGCTAGGGGCGGGGCAGGCACATGGTTCGAGGCTGCCGCAGGCGGGCGCCCCCTCCGTGGGGGCAGGGCCAACTGCAGAGGTTCGCCAATATCCACATGAGCAGGCTTGAGCCGGTCTATAGCCACCCGCTCAGGCCTGCCTCCCATATCCACCACAAAGTTCTTAGACCCTCCCGTCAGGACACGGAAGGGCCCATCATAGGGGGGGCGCAGCGGAGTACGATGTCCGTCATGGCGGATGAACACATACTTGGCTGACGGTAAATCCTTGGGCACGTAGGTCTGGGGGAGGCCATGGTGCGACGTTGGAATGGGAACAAAAGCGTCGGCAATGTCCCGAGACACAGCACGATGGGAGGCAACCGACCACGGGGCCGTGGCATCTGGAAGAAACTCCCCCGGGACGCGCAGAGGCTGGCCGTACACCAGCTCGGCCGATGAGGCTTGAAGATCCTCTTTGGGGGCAGAGCGAAGGCCAAGCATAACCCATGGGAGGCGGTCAACCCAGTCGCTACCCGTGAGGCTGGCCCTGAGCGCGGCCTTCATGTCCCGATGAAACCGCTCGCAAAGTCCGTTGCTCTGCGGGTTATAGGCTGTGGTACGGTGGACCTTCACTCCAAGGACCTCGGCGACCGCAGTCCAAAGCTCCGATGTAAACTGCGGACCTCGGTCCGAGGAGAGTTCGGACGGCGTGCCGAAACGGGCCACCCAAGCCATAATGAACGCCCGTGCCACCTCAGCTGATGTAGTGGAGGCCAGGGGCACCACTTCCGGCCACCTGGTGGTCCTGTCCACCATGGTGAGGAGGTAGGTGTAACCACGGGAGGGGGGAAGTGGGCCCACCAGGTCCACATTCACATGATCAAAACGCCTCTCTGGCACTTTGAAGGGTGCCAAAGGGGCCTTGGTATGACGAGTCACCTTTGCGCGCTGGCACGCCACACAGGAAGCAGCCCAAGCCCTGACATCCCTCCGCAGGCCCGGCCAGACGAACTTGGCCCCCACCAGCTTGGTTGAGGCCTTCACTCCTGGGTGGGAAAGACCGTGTATAGTGTCAAACACCTTACGCCTCCAGCCAGCAGGTACCATGGGGCGCGGTTGGCCAGTGGAGACGTCGCAGAGGAGTGTAGAGTTGGCAGTGTCAAACACCACATCCTCCATGAGCAGCGCCGTGGGAGCCGTCCTGTAGGCTTGCACCTCAGAGTCCGCGGTTTGATCCTCAGCCATAGCTGCGTAGTCGAGGCCCAAGTGGACGGAACCAATGATCGCCCGGGAGAGGCAGTCGGCCACGAAGTTGTCCTTGCCGGCCACATGCTGAATGTCGGTGGTATACTCGGATATGGCAGAGAGCTGACGCTGCTGGCGACCAGACCATGGCTCCGAAGACTTGGCCATAGCAAACGTCAGCGGCTTGTGGTCAACGAAAGCCGTGAACCGCCGGCCCTCCAACAGGAAACGGAAATGACGGGTGGCGAGGAAAAGACCCAGAAGCTCCCTGTCGAAGGCGCTGTATTTCCTCTCGTTGTCCCGGAGCTTCCTGCTGAAAAAGGCCAGCGGCTGCCAGGCTCCGCCCACCCACTGCTCACACACAGCCCCAACGGCGTAGTCCGAGGCGACCGTAGTCAGAGTCACTGGGGCGGTAGGAGATGGGTGCGCTAGCAGAGCAGCGTTGGCCAGCGCAGTTTTGGCAGCATCAAAAGCACCAGTCATCTCTGGGGACCAATCCAACACGTCCGCCGCCCGCCGCCCGCCCACCACGTAAGGCATCGTACAATGGTCGCATGAGCTGAGCCGCATGGGGGAGGAAACGGTTGTAGAAGTTCACCATACCCAGAAACTCCTGCAGGGACTTTATAGTGCGTGGGCGTGGGAAATTGGCGACGGCGTCCACCTTGGCCGGGAGGGGGACGGCCCCCTGCGGTGTGACGTGATGTCCGAGGAAAGTGATGGATGACCGGCCAAACTCACACTTGGCCGGGTTGACGATGAGACCATGCTCACTGAGCCTGCCGAACAGCTGCTGGAGATGCGTCAGGTGGTCGTCTGCGGACGCGCTGGCCACGAGAATGTCGTCCAAGTACACGAACAGAAACGGCATGTCTCTCAGCACAGAGTCCATAAGGCGCTGAAACGTTTGCGCTGCCCCTTTAAGGCCGAACGGCATCCGTAGGAATTCGAAAAGGCCAAAGGGTGTGATGACCGCTGTCTTGGGGACATCCTGAAGGTGGACAGGCACCTGGTGGTAACCGCGCACCAGGTCCACCTTTGAGAATATGGTGGCGCCAGCTAGGTGGGCGGAGAAGTCCTGTATGTGCGGCACAGGGTACCGGTCGGGGGTTGTAGCATTGTTCAGGCGACGGAAATCACCACAAGGACGCCAACTGCCATCGGCCTTTGTCACCATGTGCAGGGGGGAAGCCCACGGGCTGTTGGAGCGGCGCACGATGCCGAGGTGCTCCATAGTGGCAAACTCCTCCCTGGCGATCGCGAGCTTGGCAGAGTCGAGGCGCCGAGCTCGTGCATAGACTGGTGGGCCCACCGTAGTGATGTAGTGCTCCACGCCATGCTTAGCCACCGCCGATGAAAACGTGGGTGTGGTGATGTCAGGGAACTCAGCGAGAAGGCGTTGATACAGGTCCCCTGTGGCAAACGTGTTTGACAAAGCGCCCCCGTCCCCCCCAGTGTACAGGGGTACGAAGCAAAAGAGAGGGCGTCGATCAGGCGGTGGTTTGTAACGTCCACCAACAGCCTGTAAGCACAGAGGAAATCTGCCCCTAGGAGCGACGTAGACACGGCGGCCATGACGAAATCCCAGCCGAAACGCCGCGCGCCGAAACACACTTCCACATACCTTGTGCCATAGGTACGAATGGGTGTGCCGTTGGTGGCATCCATCGGGGGGCCATGCCCGCCAGCCATGGTGTCCACCGGCTTCGCCGGCAGGATGCTACGCTGAGCCCCCGAATCGACCAGCAGCCGCCGGCCGGACAATGTGTCCGTGATGAATAACAGCTTGCAGTCCCGGCCAGCGCCCATAGCTGCTAATGAGCGCCGGCCCTGGCTTTTCCCTGGGCTCCAAAACTGCAAGGCTGGCGACACTGTTTGGCCTTGGCCCCAAACCTTGAATGGTAATAACACCACCCGTCTTCACGCTGTCGGCGGGCCGTGACCGCAGCCGCGGTATCCGGGTCGTCCGCCGCGGGTTGCAACGGGACAGCCGTGTGCAGGGGGGGAAGCAGTGCGTGGACAAACTGTTGCCGGTTGGCGAGAAAAATCCTGTCTGCCTCCACAGCAAGCGCTCGGTAGTCTCTGGAGGAGGGGAGGGCGGAGCTGGCCAGTGCGGTGCGCACGGGTGCTGGAAGCTGCCGCAGGAATATGTGGGCGAAAAGGAACGCGGGATCTGCCGCGCCCAGCACCGCTAGCATCCTCTCCATTAACTCAGACGGCTTACTGTCGCCAAGGCCGTTCAGGGACAACAGGCGATCTGCCTTCTCTAGCTCCGACAGTTCAAAGAGGTTCAACAGAAACGTTTTGAGTGCGTCGTATTTGCCGTCAGCTGGCGGAGCCTCTAATAACGCCATAGCCCTGGCTGTTGTCGAGGCATCTAAGGCCGCTACTACATGGAAATATTTTGTAACGTCCTGTGTTATTCCCCTCAGCTGGAACTGTGCCTCCATGTGTTGAAACCACGGCCGCGGATTGTGCTGCCAAAAGTCCGGTAACTTGATGGTGGCCGCGTATATATAGCGCCGACATTAGCCGCTCCGCTAACAGCATCCGGCGCCGCAGCAGCAGCATTTTCGCCACCGTCGTTGTGTGACATAATTCAGCCGTATCCAACTCGCGTCGGGTCACCAATGTGGAGTGCAATAAGGAGTAGACAAGAGACAGAGATGCGTCGAGTCAGCTTTACTCTCCACTTCAATAAATCAGAACTGTGTACAGCAGTGAGATCGACACAACAACGTTAAACCGGAAACTCTAACATACTTCCCCTTCCCTTAAAGGTATATTCCCTTGGTGAATGTCTCTCAGTGTTATTTGTGGGTCACCACAATCCATACTAAATTTTGTGAAGATATGTCAAATATTTTAAAAGATATGGCAAATTATGACAAAATTCAAAATGGCGGACACGTGGTACATCCAATCCTGGCAAAATTGATATCCACAGAATCGACATGACACAAGGAATCCATAAATACCACATTTATGATTTTCTGACAAATTGTTCAAAAGTTATTGGCCAATATAGCTATTTTTCATATCTCATGACCCATAGGTGGCGCTGTTCCCAACTTTGGCATGGACCCTCAGACCATGCTTCCGATGAAGCGTACCAATTTTCGTTTCGATTGATCAAACTTTGGCGAGCTATAGCTTCTGAACCAATTTTGGGTCGACCTCGTTAAGTTTGCGACATCATAACTTTTTACAAAGATGAATTAAAAAATCTGTTCAGTCATTTCTGAGCGGCTCAGTTCAAAGATCATTTTAACAAATGTTTGGACAAAATTGGACAAATTTTGAAGGAGGAGTAGCAAAAAAACTGATTACTGTACTTTTCAAAATGGCCACTACTGTAATGGGCGGAGTCTTAATGTAAGGTATTGGTTGTAATCAGCATGATGAGTGGAATCACGTGTACTAAGTTTCATGTCTCTAGATCAAAGGGTTCAAAAGTTATAACCATTTCAATGTTGAATTTTTGAACTGGTGGTGGCACTATAGAGTTGGTTCTAGAGACTCAAAATTTGGTCAAATTGGTATTCATGACCATCACTAGAAGTGTGCCAAATTTCATCATTTTCCTATGTACGGTTCATAGGGCTGCCATAGACTTCCATTGGCGGAAGAATAATAATAATAAATATAACTGCAAGCAGTGATTGCGGGGCCAAGCACCTTTTGACCATGTTTGACATATTTGGATTTAATTTGAAAACTTATTCAACTTACCAATTGTTCAAATCAAAATTCCCATTGTTAAACAGTTGCTACATATTAAATTATTAGAATTTCTTCAAAGCTATAACCTTTTTTTTTTTTTACACAGCATGGTAGTCATAAACAGTGGTTTGTTCAAATTTTACGGAGACTTGAGTTGTTAAAGGTAAAACTGCAGCAATTGGCTCCAAATTACATAACATTACACAATGATTTGAAGTTGTATAACATGGGGCTTGAAACCACAACCGGAACGGCTCGGGATTAGTAACACATTGTTTAGCAGACTGCGCCACTCAGAGGACATACAATCACAAGCTGCAGAGGAGATCCTTCAGTGTAAGAATGAGCACACAAAAGCAGGTTAACCAGATTAGCATGCTAAGCTAGCTCAATGCTAATTTAGCTTATGACGTGGTACATCCAATCCTGGCAAAATAGATATCATCGGATTCGACATGATGCAAGGAATCGATAGACACTAATTTTATGATTTTGTGACAAACTGTTCACAAGTTACAGCCTCTGAACCAATGTTGGGTCGAACTTGTTAAATTTGCGACATCATAACTTTTTTTTTTCCAGTATAGCAAAAAAATCGGGAACAGTACTTCTGTGCGGCTCGGTCTGAAGATCATTTGAGCAAATTTTGGACAAATTTGGTCAAATTTTGAAGGAGGAGTAGCGAAAAAACTGTTTTACATTCGCTCCAATATGGCGGCCAGTCACATTGTTGGAAAATGACAAATGATATATCGTCTGAATCGGCATAAACCAAGGAACATAATGACATAAAGAACTCAAAATTTGAACAATATTTTCAAATGTTATAAGCGTTTTTTCAAAAAACAATGATATCTCTGGAACACTAGGTGGCGGTGTGATCAAACTTCTCAGGTACCTTCGGGCCATGCTAATGATGATCCATACCAAATTTGGTGAAAAAATTTCAAACAGTTTAAAAGATATTGCAAGTTATGACAAAATTCAAAATGGCGGACACGTGGTACATCCCATCATGGCAAAATCGATATCCACGGATTCGGCATGACGCAAGGAATCCATAGATACCACAATTACGAATTTCTGACAAACTGTTGAAAAGTTATTGGCCAAAATAGCAATTTGTCATATCTCATGACCCGTAGGTGGCGCTATTCCCAACTTTGGCATGGGACCTCAGAACATGCTTCCGATGAAGTGTACCAATTTTCGTTTCGATTGATCAAACTTTGGCCGAGATACAGCCTCTTAGCCAATTTTGGGTGGACCTCGTTAAGTTTGCGACACCATAACTTTTGAACAAAGATGAATAAAAAAAATCGGGAACAGTACTTTTATGCGGCTCAGTCCGACGATCATTTGAGCACATGGTTGGAGACAATTGGACAAAATATGAAGGAGGAGTAGCGAAAAAACTGAATACTGTACATTTCAAAATGGCCACTACTGTAATGGGCGGGGTCTTAATGTAAGTTATTGGTTGTGATCAGAATGATGAGAGGAATAAGTTGTACCAAGTTTCATATCTCTAGATCAAAGGGTTCAAAAGTTATAACCATTTCAATGTTGAATTTTTGAACTGCTGGTGGCGCTATAGAGTTGGTCCTAGAGGGTCAAAAATTGGTCCAATTACTATTCATTAGCATCACTACTAGTGTGCCAAATTTAATCATTTTCCTACTTACGGGTCATAGGGCTGCCATAGACTCCCATTTGCGGAATAATAATAATAATAATTAAAGCTGCAAGCAGCCTTACGGGGCCAAGCCTTCAATGGTTCCATGGGTTCAAAAAGTACTTAAAAATACTTTGCTTTCCAAACTTTAAAAGAAACTTTAATAACCAAAGTATTCTTACTTATTAACTTCTTACCTCACAAAAGAAATGAGATCATCCAGCTGCCGAGGTTCAGTAGTAAAAAAGAGAATGGACTCAAAATAAAGACTTTGCATATAAATGAAACACACGTTGTATTTAATAGGAAGAAAGAATAGTACAATGCTTTTCAGTATGATAAAGAAATTGAAATGACACAACTTTATAAAGTTGTAAGACAAAGGACTTGAACCCACAATCTCTGGGTCATATGCCTGTCACTCATTGAGCCCCTGGGAAGTCATGTGTTTCCATAGATGTAGAAGTTCCATAGTTCAAATGAGAAATAACTCAAAATGAAGATTTAGTATTTAAATGGACAGCATGTTACGTTTAATGAGTTTAGTTGATATTATTGTGATTCACTGTTAGGTGGTTGTCCTGCACCTTTAACAAATAAAGTTAGTCCAAGATGCAGTATATAGATCAATAAAATATTATTTTACAACATTAAGATTAACAGGTTCTTGTAAGAATCTTACAATTCTGGACTTTTGGTACTACTTAGGATATTGAACTGCACTAAAGGAGAGAATGTTTTGTTTTTGCATGTGGGTCCTAAAGTCTGGAGCAGGTTTCCTGATAATATTCACTATTCTGTCAAACATTCCTAGTTTAATTGTAGATTAAACACTTCTCTTTAAACAAGAATTCACGCAATGCATTTTATAATCTTGTAATTTTGTTATATTAGATCTAATACATATTTTTATGTTCTATTTTCAGTTTCTAAATTGTCATGGGCATATTAGATATTAGTTCATTAAGTTAATATTCAGAAAAAATACAAGTACTCCACAGCAACTCTAGGGGTCACTGTTTGACAAATGGAAATTTTGCATGGTGTGTCTTTGATGTAATACAACACTATTAACTAAAGCTTAAAACAATTATTGAACCTGGTCTTTAAACTGTAGAAGTTTGTCAGTTTATAAATCCATTAACACCATATACCTAGCCTCCCTTTGTTCTACTAATGGTCACAATTGTGACCTGACGAATAATCAAGTTTTTTGTATGGATTTTGAGATATATTTTTGACGTAATTGTTAAAGATTGTTTAATATCCTTATGTATTCATACATGTTATCTCAGGGAAAAGAAATTGGAATTACATGGGTTAACTGCCATATGCAACTGTAACCTATATTTTTGCTACAAGTACATTACTTTGACAGTCACCTTTGATAATGTCTTGTACAATTAAGTTTTTTTTTTTTATGCTGCCTAGAAACAATATTGTGAGAGGTGATAAAAATGTGAATTAAAAATAACTATTATTTTTAGTTTAAATACCATTTAGCACATTGGATAAAGTAAGCAAATTAGAGGGGGCCTTTGAAGTGATTTTAAAGCACCATTGTTGCATATTTAAATCTTTACAGAAAAGAATACCAACCGTTTATTTAGTTATTCACAATGACACTTATGGTTACACTACTTGCTTTTCCCAGTATGGTTTGTGAAACTAAACTTAGTGCCTAGTTAAGAATGGCTAGAAGAATGCACGCAACTTTCCAAATGTAAGATAAGCCCATGCAATAAAGGTCACATATTCCAAGAATTGACACACATTTGTTTTAATAAAATAAAAAAATACATTAAACAACATTTAACAAAGCTTTGCCATAAAAATGAAATAAAAATCAATCAGTAGCATTTCAGAACATAATGGACAAAATTAACCTAATTTCAATAGAAAACATGACTTAAATCAATATTTGCCATTCATTAAAAAAACACAAAAAAAAAAAACACCAATACCATCATTTCAATATATATACACACACACACACACAACCATCTTAGTTGTGCATTTCAATACAAAGTCATTTTTGTATTATTTTTACAGCACTCTTCTTAGTCAAAGGTTTTTTAGCTGGTGTAATAGGAGGCGTTGTTGGCTCAGATGGTCTTTTAACTGGAGACTTGGGTTCTGGAGTGCTTTGTGTCTCTGTGACACAGAGGACAGGGTTGATTTCATCGATATTAACTTCAAATAAATCCTCATCACTGGGATGAGCGGATGAAGCGTTTTCAATATTGGTGACTTCCAAACAGTTATTATATGTTAAAGTCAGTTCATCGGAGGATAGAAAGTTCTTCTATATCTTGTGAATCACAAGTTGACAGTTCAAGTTCTGGTGCTATGAATTTTGACAAAGTTGAGTTCGAAACCGTAAGAGAAGTTATTTGACTGTCTTGATTTATCTCAATTATTCCATTGCATTTTGTTATATAGCTTTTTGTGTTCCGTAGAATTTTGCAAGTCGGGCAACGGTGAAATTGCTGTTTGATGTTGAATTGTTCTTGTGATTTGTGGCATTTTGGACATTGTTTTTTAATGTTTATTTGCACCCCTATTGGCTTTTGTTTCACCACTGTATTAGGTAGAGAGGGTTCTTTACTGATTTTAGGGCCTTGACCAGGTGGGAAAACTTGGTCCTGTGCAATAGGTTCCATGGTTGTTTTCAGGGTTGTTGTGAGGCTCTTAAGGCTGTTGTACAGTCTAGTTTTAAGATTGGTAAAGGTGTAGGAGTTACCTAGTTGCAGTTTTGAAACTTGGTTTTCCCAAAGAGTAAGTTGAATTTCTCCAGATGGATCTTGCAAGGAACATTCTTGGATCTCACAGTCTGTACCCCAGGCCTTTACAGTAGTTGCGTTGTTTAGCTTGCATACTGTTGCAGATATTTTAGTGATCTGAAAATTTAAAGAAAATCGTACATGTACAATCAAAAATATACATCAATAAACATGATTACAAGGGAAATGTATACAACTGCTGTTGTGGTCATAAGAAGAGGAAATAGCCAAACTTTTCCACACATTAACCAATTTGAAACGCATTAATCATGTTTGTAAAGCATCTAGCAAAGATAACTGAGAAGCAGAGTAATCTTTGCCTGTGCATCTGAAAAATCTTTCACATTTTAGCATTTTTTTGAACGTCAGGCTACTTTAAAATGTTTTTCTCCCCATAAAAACGATTTTGCACAATCTACAGAGGGCTAATATATGTGATTGTACTACTCTCCAGAGCATTACTACAACAAGTAAACAACCCTGTAGGCTATTTACACAGTGAGAAGGTTGAAAAAAAAACAGCTTACCAATTGTCGTGATCCCAGAGTTTTTGCTTCTTCTACAGTGAGTTTTTCTATCTCTTTTGGTGGTTTGTGGGGAAATGTAGACGTTGCGACTTCCACAGCAGTACTCCGATCACACTGAATGAAATATTCAGAATTATTGAGGCCTAAAGAATGAAAAAAGTGAGAATTGATATGGGCTTGTTTGTACAATGAATTTGAAAGGAATACGATTACTGAAAGTTTATCAGATAGAAAACAGGATTAAATAGCTAGACTACCACTTACTTGGCTTTTTTGTTATGTTTGACAGTTTAACCGCTGTCCGATTTAATGCTAATGTTGTCCAAGTTTGATGTTTTTCGTGCGCAAAGATGACAGCTTGGTGATATTCACTGCGACCTGTTTGCAAAGTTGCATTAAAAAACTTTGAGTTTGTTCTAGACAGTTGCACTCTGGAAACTGCATGAATGTAAACATAAATGCAGTTGTCAGATTCACTGGTCTCTGGTCTATTTAAATATTTGTTCATTTTTGCTGTTGCATGAAAAAAGAGGTTTGCAAGTGGTGTGATTTATAGTAGATTAGGCCTACTAGAACAGAAATTGACAATGCTTGGTATGCAATTAACAAACGATTCAATTAGGGTGATTGCAGGAATTAGTAATACATTCATCAAATTGCTGAGTTAATCATTTTAGAATTGGGAAGCTTGGTTTAGTGGAGGCAAGAAATGGATCTGAAAGTCTGCTGGAAATAATTGAAAGGTAAATTTACTTGTATAATGCCTTTTAGGGATGGAGAAATGAAGCCTCTTGAACTTAATTAAGCTTTACTCTGATTGTTTTGGGAAAATATTCAAAGCATCAGGAGCAGCAATAAACCTGGAGTGCAGCTCTGTGTATAATGATAGTGTATTGTTTGATGTGTAATGATATTTTGTTGCTTATTTGAGAATAAATAATTGTATACATTATGTAAATTCTTTAGGTTAGCTTTTACTAGTCTTTTTGGCAATATACCTCAACTAATTGATGTTGATCCAAATAATGTACTGTTAGAATAGTAACTATTTGTAATTTAACATTCATGTAGTAACTAATTAACTTCTATTTACAATTACAATTTATTTTTTAAAACAATTCTTAATGTTAGATAATACAAAAATGTTCATGTATTTTAATGTGATTTTATGGTTTACTATTATGATAAAATTACTTTTATTTATTGTCCACATGACGAGAAGGAAAAACTGATATTCAAGTCACTAAGTAAGTCTAATGTTTATGGGACTTAAAATAATTAAAAGATATGCATATGTACACATTCAAATGTTTAATGTCAGATCAGTTAATATTGTGGAGTTGGTCAAACCATTTCTTGTATGGAATTGAAAGTATTCTTTACTATATACTTTGCAATAAAATGTTGCCAGTGGTTGATCAATTGAATAGGCATTTGTGTTCTGTTTGAAGCTTTATGTATTTAACTTGAAATGTAAAAAAGGCAGCACAATTTAAAAAAATAGAGGTTTACCTAGACCACCACAAACATCTTATCATACCCTTCTGCTCTCCAGTTCACTACTTTACACACAATGCACAAACACATATATGAAGTTGAGAATTAACACATGGAGGCAAAAAAAAAAGAGGATACGACTATACATAGGAAGAAAACAACCAATTTATGTAACTGCTTACAATGCAATTAGAATAGTTGAAAGTCAATGACTGCTCATTTGTTCACAAACCTTTCTGGATATTTAAGACTTCAGGTAAGAATCAACATAGAATGAACAAAAACACATTTCTAATCCCAAAAGAAAGATTACAACAATGCTTATCTGGATAATAAAGGAATTGAAATGACAACTTAACACATTTTTTTTTTTAATTAAAGTTGTCCCACATGGGGCTTGAACCCACTATCTCTGGGTCAGATATCTGTCACTCATCTCATTGCACCACTTGGAAGTTGTGTTTTGGCCAAGATGCAGAAGATCCATAGTTCAAGTGAGAAGCAACTCAAAATGAAGAATTTTTAAATAAATTATCTGTGTGTTCTATTCTACTAGCTCCTTCACCTGGAACAGAAGCAACTTGTCCACCACTTAAAGCCTTATGGTTTAGCCTGATAACTGAAGAGCCACATTAGAAAGAATGGCATCTGGCTAGCATGCTAACCAATTAGTATGCTAAGCTAACTAAGATAAGGCAACAAACACAGGCTAGGTCAACTGCAGAGAGGAAGATCTTTGGTATGGGGGCTACTATCAAAAACCTGTTCATCATTTCTGTGCAGCTCGGTCCAAAGATCATCTGATCACACGTTGGACTACTCACTACAAGTGTTTCATAATCAATTAATTTCATAATACACAATTTTAAAGTTGTCCCACACGGGACTCGAACCCACTATCTATGGGTTAGATGCCTGTCACTCATCTCGTTGAGCCACTTGCCAGACATGCATCTACACAGCTGCCGAAATTCAATATTTTCAAGAGAGAATCAAGTCAAAATTAAGAATTTTGAAGTAAATGGAGAACATTTTGTATTTAAAAAGTTTAGATTAAATCATCCAAAATTGGTCAGATTACTACTCATTACCATCACTACAAGTGTGCCAATTTTCTAACTTGTGGTTCATAGGGCTGCCATTGACTACCCTTCTGGAAGAAGAACAACAATGAATTGGACGTAAAAGCACTGCATGTTGTGTGTGGCAGCTTCAGATGAGATCATTCTTATGCACAATGCCTGGAACAGATGCAACTTCTGCATCTTTTCCTGCCACAGTACCTCATGCGGTCTGGGCACATGTCACACTGAGTGGCGAACCCACGACGCTGAACATCGGGATCCGTGGTGTAACACGTTGAGCTAATCACTCATGCACGTTCACCAGCCTGCTGAGTAGAGGTTTCAGTGTGAGAATGAGTTCACAAAAAGTTCCATGACATGTTAACCAGATAAGCATGCTAAGCTAGCTTATTGCTAATTTAGCTTATGACGTGGTACATCCAATCCTGGCAAAATAGATATCATCGGATTCGACATGATGCAAGGAATCAATAGACACCAATTTTATGATTTTGTGACAAACTGTTCACAAGTTACAGCCTCTTAGCCAATTTTGGGTTGACCTTGTTAAATTTGTGACATCATAACTTTTTTATTACAGTATAGCAAAAAAATCGGGAACAGTACTTTTATGCGGCTCGGTCCGAAGATCATTTGAGCAAATTTTGGACAATTTTGGACAAATTTTGAAGGAGGAGTAGCGAAAAAACTGTTTTACATTCGCTCCAATATGGCGGCCAGTCACATTGTTGGAAAATGACAAATGAGATATCGTCTAAATCGGCATAAACCAAGGAACATAATGTCATAAAGAACTCAAAATTTGAACAATATTTTCAAATGTTATAAGCGTTTTTTCAAAAAACAATGATATATCTGGAACACTAGGTGGCGCTGTGATCAAACTTCTCATGTCGCTTTAGGACATGGTGTCGGTCATCCCTACCAAATTGTGTGCTGATATGTCAAATAGTTTAAAAGATATTGCAATTTATGACAAAATTCAAAATGGCGGACACGTGGTACATCCCATCATGGCAAAATCAATATCCACGGATTCGGCATGATGCAAGGAATCCATAGATACCACAATTATGAATTTCTGACAAACTGTTCAAAAGTTATTGGCCAAAATAGCAATTTGTCATATCTCATGACCCGTAGGTGGCGCTATTCCCAACTTTGGTATGGGACCTCAGAACATGCTTCCGATGAAGTGTACCAATTTTCGTTTTGATTGATCAAACTTTGGCCGAGATACAGCCTCTTAGCCTATTTTGGGTGGACCTCGTTAAGTTTGCGACATTATAACTTTTATTTTTCCAGTATAACAAAAAAATCGGGAACAGTACTTTTATGCGGCTCAGTCCGAAGATCATTTGAGCACATGGTTGGAGAAAATTGGACAAAATTTGAAGGAGGAGTAGCGAAATAACTGAATACTGTACATTTCAAAATGGCCACTACTGTAATGGGCGGGGTCTTAATGTAAGGTATTGGTTGTGATCAGCATGATGAGTGGAATCAGGTGTACTAAGTTTCATGTCTCTAGATCAAAGGGTTCAAAAGTTATAACCATTTCAATGTTGAATTTTTGAACTGGTGGTGGCGCTATAGAGTTGGTCCTATAGGGTCAAAAATTGGTCCAATTACTATTCATTAGCATCACTACAAGTGTGCCAAATTTCATCATTTTCCTATGTACGGTTCATAGGGCTGCCATAGACTTCCATTTGCGGAAGAATAATAATAATAATAATAATAATAATAATAAGAAAACTAACAGATACAATAGGTGCCTCTGCACCTTCGGTGCTTGGCCCCTAATTAAAGCTGCAAGCAGCCTTACGGGGCCAAGCCTTCAATGGTTCCATGGGTTCAAAAAGTACTTAAAAATACTTTGCTTTCCAAACTTTAAAAGAAACTTTAATAACCAAAGTATTCTTACTTATTAACTTCTTACCTCATAAAAGAAATGAGATCATCCAGCTGCCGAGGTTCAGTAGTAAAAAAGAGAATGGACTCAAAATAAAGACTTTGCATATAAATGAAACACACGTTGTATTTAATAGGAAGAAAGAATAGTACAATGCTTTTCAGTATGATAAAGAAATTGAAATGACACAACTTTATAGTCATCCCATATGGGACTCGAACCCACGACCAGAATGGTTCGGGATTCGAGATGCATGGTTTAGCTGATTGCGCCACTCAGAGGACGTGAATTTCAAGACAGCAGAGGAGAGGGTTCAGTGTGAGAATGAGTTCACAAAAAAGTTCCATGACATGTTAACCAGATTAGCATGCTAAGCTAGCTTAATGCTAATTTAGCTTATGACGTGGTACATCCAATCCTGGCAAAATAGATATCATCGGATTCGACATCATGCAAGGAATCGATAGACACCAATTTTATGATTTTGTGACAAACTGTTCACAAGTTACAGCCTCTGAACCAATGTTGGGTCGAACTTGTTACATTTGCGACATCATAACTTTTTTTTTTCCAGTATAGCAAAAAAATCGGGAACAGTACTTCTGTGTGGCTCGGTCCGAAGATCATTTGAGAAAATTTTGGACAATTTTGGACAAATTTTGAAGGAGGAGTAGCGAAAAAACTGTTTTACATTCGCTCCAATATGGCGGCCAGTCACATTGTTGGAAAATAGCATATGAGATATCGTTGAAATCGGCATAAGCCAAGGAATATATTGACATAAATAAATCAAATTTCAAGCAATGATAGCAAAAGTTATAAGCGTTTTTTCAAAAAACAATGATATCTCTGGAACACTAGGTGGCGCTGTGATCAAACTTCTCATGTACCTTCGGGCCATGCTAATGATGATCCATACCAAATGTGGTGAGGAAATTTCAAATAGTTTAAAAGATATTGCAAATTATGACAAAATTCAAAATGGCGGACACGTGGTACATCCCATCATGGCAAAATCGATATTCACGGATTCGGCATGATGCAAGGAATCCATAGATACCACAATTATGAATTTCTGACAAACTGTTCAAAAGTTATTGGCCAAAATAGCAATTTGTCATATCTCATGACCCGTAGGTGGCGCCATTCCCAACTTTGGCCTGGGACCTCAGAACATGCTTCCGATGAAGTGTACCAATTTTCATTTCAATTGATCAAACTTTGGCCGAGATACAGCCTCTTAGCCAATTTTGGGTGGACCTCGTTAAGTTTGCGACACCATAACTTTTGAACAAAGATGAGTAAAAAAAATCGGGAACAGTACTTTTATGCGGCTCAGTCTGACGATCATTTGAGCCCATGTTTGGAGAAAATTGGACAAAATTTGATGGAGGAGTAGCGAAAAAACGGAATACTGTACATTTCAAAATGGCCACTACTGTAATGGGCGGGGTCTTAATGTAAGGTATTGGTTGTGATCAGCATGATGAGTGGAATCAGGTGTACCAAGTTTGATGTCTCTAGATCAAAGGGTTTAAAAGTTATAACCATTTCAATGTTGAATTTATGAACTGGTGGTGGCGCTATAGAGTTGGTCCTAGAGGGTCAAAAATTGGTCCAATTACTATTCATTAGCATCACTACAAGTGTGCCAAGTTTTATCATTTTCCTACTTACTGTTCATAGGGCTGCCATAGACTCCCATTCACGGAATAATAATAATAAGAAAACTAACAGATACAATAGGTGCCTCTGCACCTTCGGTGCTTGGCCCCTAATAATAATAATAAGAAAACCAACAGATACAATAGGTGCCTCTGCACCTTCGGTGCTTGGCCCCTAATAATAATTAAAGCTGCAAGCAGCCTTACGGGGCCAAGCCTTCAATGGTTCCATGGGTTCAAAAAGTACTTAAAAATACTTTGCTTTCAAAACTTTAAAAGAAACTTTAATAACCAAAGTATTCTTACTCATTAACTTCCTACCTCACAAAAGAAATGAGATCATCCAGCTGCCGAGGTTCAGTAGTAAAAAAGAGAATGAACTCAAAATAAAGACTTTGCATATAAATGAAACACACGTTGTATTTAATAGGAAGAAAGAATAGTACAATGCGTTTCAGGATGATAAAGAAATTGAAATGACACAACTTTATAAAGTTGTAAGACAAAGGACTTGAACCCACAATCTCTGGGTCATATGCCTGTCACTCATTGAGCCCCTGGAAAGTCATGTGTTTCCATAGATGTAGAAGTTCCATAGTTCAAATGAGAATCAACTCAAAATGAAGATTTAGTATTTAAATGGACAGCATGTTACGTTTAATGAGTTTAGTTGATATTATTGCGATTCACTGTTAGGTGGTTGTCCTGCACCTTTAACAAATAAAGTTAGTCCAAGATGCAGTATATAGATCGATAAAATATTATTTTACAACATTAAGATTAACAGGTTCTTGTAAGAATCTTACAATTCTGGACTTTTGGTACTACTAAGAATATTGAACTGCACTAAAGGAGAGAATGTTTTGTTTTTGCATGTGGGTCCTAAAGTCTGGAGCAGGTTTCCTGATAATATTCACTATTCTGTCAAACATTCCTAGTTTAATTGTAGATTAAACACTTCTCTTTAAACAAGAATTCACGCAATGCATTTTATAATCTTGTAATTTTGTTATATTAGATCTAATACATATATTTTTATGTTCTATTTTCAGTTTCTAAATTGTCATGGGCATATTAGATATTAGGTCATTAAGTTAATATTCAGAAAAAATACAAGTACTCCACAGCGACTCTAGGGGTCACTGTTTGACAAATGGAAATTTTGCATGGTGTGTCTTTGATGTAATACAACACTATTAACTAAAGCTTAAAACAATTATTGAACCTGGTCTTTAAACTGTAGAAGTTTGTCAGTTTATAAATCCATTAACACCATATACCTAGCCTCCCTTTGTTCTACTAATGGTCACAATTGTGACCTGACGAATAATCAAGTTTTTTGTATGGATTTTGATATATATTTTTGACGTAATTGTTAAAGATTGTTTAATATCCTTATGTATTCATACATGTTATCTCAGGGAAAAGAAATTGGAATTACATGGGTTAACTGCCATATGCAACTGTAACCTATATTTTTGCTACAAGTACATTACTTTGACAGTCATCTTTGATAATGTCTTGTACAATTAAGTTTTTTTTTTTATGCTGCCTAGAAACAATATTGTGAGAGGTGATAAAAATGTGAATTAAAAATAAAGATTATTTTTAGTTTAAATACCATTTAGCACATTGGATAAAGTAAGCAAATTAGAGGGGGCCTTTGAAGTGATTTTAAAGCACCATTGTTGCATATTTAAATCTTTACAGAACAGAATACCAACCGTTTCTTTAGTTATTCACAATGACACTTATGGTTACACTACTTGCTTTTCCCAGTATGGTTTGTGAAACTAAACTTAGTGCCTAGTTAAGAATGGCTAGAAGAATGCACGCAACTTTCCAAATGCAAGATAAGCCCATGCAATAAAGGTCACATATTCCAAGAATTGACACACATTTGTTTTAATAAAAAAAAAAATACATTAAACAACATTTAACAAAGCTTTGCCATAAAAATGAAATAAAAATCAATCAGTAGCATTTCAGAACATAATGGACAAAATTAACCTAATTTCAATAGAAAACATGACTTAAATCAATATTTGCCATTCATTAAAAAAAAAAAAAAAAAAAAAAAAACACCAATACCATCATTTCAATATATATACACACACACACACACACAACCATCTTAGTTGTGCATTTCAATACAAAGTCATTTTTGTATTATTTTTACAGCACTCTTCTTAGTCAAAGGTTTTTTAGCTGGTGTAATAGGAGGCGTTGTTGGCTCAGATGGTCTTTTAACTGGAGACTTGGGTTCTGGAGTGCTTTGTGTCTCTGTGACACAGAGGACAGGGTTGATTTCATCGATATTCACTTCAAATAAATCCTCATCACTGGGATGAGCGGATGAAGCGTTTTCAATATTGGTGACTTCCAAACAGTTATTATATGTTAAAGTCAGTTCATCGGAGGATAGAAAGAGTTCTTCTATATCTTGTGAATCACAAGTTGACAGTTCAAGTTCTGGTGCTATGAATTTTGACAAAGTTGAGTTCGAAACCGTAAGAGAAGTTATTTGACTGTCTTGATTTATCTCAATTATTCCATTGCATTTTGTTATATAGCTTTTTGTGTTCCGTAGAATTTTGCAAGTCGGGCAACGGTGAAATTGCTGTTTGATGTTGAATTGTTCTTGTGATTTGTGGCATTTTGGACATTGTTTTTTAATGTTTATTTGCACCCCTATTGGCTTTTGTTTCACCACTGTATTAGGTAGAGAGGGTTCTTTACTGATTTTAGGGCCTTGACCAGGTGGGAAAACTTGGTCCTGTGCAATAGGTTCCATGGTTGTTTTCAGGGTTGTTGTGAGGCTCTTAAGGCTGTTGTACAGTCTAGTTTTAAGATTGGTAAAGGTGTAGGAGTTACCTAGTTGCAGTTTTGAAACTTGGTTTTCCCAAAGAGTAAGTTGAATTTCTCCAGATGGATCTTGCAAGGAACATTCTTGGATCTCACAGTCTGTACCCCAGGCCTTTACAGTAGTTGCGTTGTTTAGCTTGCATACTGTTGCAGATATTTTAGTGATCTGAAAATTTAAAGAAAATCGTACATGTACAATCAAAAATATACATCAATAAACATGATTACAAGGGAAATGTATACAACTGCTGTTGTGGTCATAAGAAGAGGAAATAGCCAAACTTTTCCACACATTAACCAATTTGAAACGCATTAATCATGTTTGTAAAGCATCTAGCAAAGATAACTGAGAAGCAGAGTAATCTTTGCCTGTGCATCTGAAAAATCTTTCACATTTTAGCATTTTTTTGAACGTCAGGCTACTTTAAAATGTTTTTCTCCCCATAAAAACGATTTTGCACAATCTACAGAGGGCTAATATATGTGATTGTACTACTCTCCAGAGCATTACTACAACAAGTAAACAACCCTGTAGGCTATTTACACAGTGAGAAGGTTGAAAAAAAAACAGCTTACCAATTGTCGTGATCCCAGAGTTTTTGCTTCTTCTACAGTGAGTTTTTCTATCTCTTTTGGTGGTTTGTGGGGAAATGTAGATGTTGCGACTTCCACAGCAGTACTCCGATCACACTGAATGAAATATTCAGAATTATTGAGGCCTAAAGAATGAAAAAAGTGAGAATTGATATGGGCTTGTTTGTACAATGAATTTGAAAGGAATACGATTACTGAAAGTTTATCAGATAGAAAACAGGATTAAATAGCTAGACTACCACTTACTTGGCTTTTTTGTTATGTTTGACAGTTTAACCGCTGTCCGATTTAATGCTAATGTTGTCCAAGTTTGATGTTTTTCGTGCGCAAAGATGACAGCTTGGTGATATTCACTGCGACCTGTTTGCAAAGTTGCATTAAAAAACTTTGAGTTTGTTCTAGACAGTTGCACTCTGGAAACTGCATGAATGTAAACATAAATGCAGTTGTCAGATTCACTGGTCTCTGGTCCATTTAAATATTTGTTCATTTTTGCTGTTGCATGAAAAAAGAGGTTTGCAAGTGGTGTGATTTATAGTAGATTAGGCCTACTAGAACAGAAATTGACAATGCTTGGTATGCAATTAACAAACGATTCAATTAGGGTGATTGCAGGAATTAGTAATACATTCATCAAATTGCTGAGTTAATCATTTTAGAATTGGGAAGCTTGGTTTAGTGGAGGCAAGAAATGGATCTGAAAGTCTGCTGGAAATAATTGAAAGGTAAATTTACTTGTATAATGCCTTTTAGGGATGGAGAAATGAAGCCTCTTGAACTTAATTAAGCTTTACTCTGATTGTTTTGGGAAAATATTCAAAGCATCAGGAGCAGCAATAAACCTGGAGTGCAGCTTTGTGTATAATGATAGTGTATTGTTTGATGTGTAATGATATTTTGTTGCTTATTTGAGAATAAATAATTGTATACATTATGTAAATTCTTTAGGTTAGCTTTTACTAGTCTTTTTGGCAATATACCTCAACTAATTGATGTTGATCCAAATAATGTACTGTTAGAATAGTAACTATTTGTAATTTAACATTCATGTAGTAACTAATTAACTTCTATTTACAATTACAATTTATTTTTTAAAACAATTCTTAATGTTAGATAATACAAAAATGTTCATGTATTTTAATGTGATTTTATGGTTTACTATTATGATAAAATTACTTTTATTTATTGTCCACATGACGAGAAGGAAAAACTGATATTCAAGTCACTAAGTAAGTCTAATGTTTATGGGACTTAAAATAATTAAAAGATATGCATATGTACACATTCAAATGTTTAATGTCAGATCAGTTAATATTGTGGAGTTGGTCAAACCATTTCTTGTATGGAATTGAAAGTATTCTTTACTATATACTTTGCAATAAAATGTTGCCAGTGGTTGATCAATTGAATAGGCATTTGTGTTCTGTTTGAAGCTTTATGTATTTAACTTGAAATGTAAAAAAGGCAGCACAATTTAAAAAAATAGAGGTTTACCTAGACCACCACAAACATCTTATCATACCCTTCTGCTCTCCAGTTCACTACTTTACACACAATGCACAAACACATATATTAAGTTGAGAATTAACACATGGAGGCAAAAAAAAAAAAGAGGATACGACTATACATAGGAAGAAAACAACCAATTTATGTAACTGCTTACAATGCAATTAGAATAGTTGAAAGTCAATGACTGCTCATTTGTTCACAAACCTTTCTGGATATTTAAGACTTCAGGTAAGAATCAACATAGAATGAACAAAAACACATTTCTAATCCCAAAAGAAAGATTACAACAATGCTTATCTGGATAATAAAGGAATTGAAATGACAACTTAACACATTTTTTTTTTAAATTAAAGTTGTCCCACATGGGGCTTGAACCCACTATCTCTGGGTCAGATATCTGTCACTCATCTCATTGCACCACTTGGAAGTTGTGTTTTGGCCAAGATGCAGAAGATCCATAGTTCAAGTGAGAAGCAACTCAAAATGAAGAATTTTTAAATAAATTATCTGTGTGTTCTATTCTACTAGCTCCTTCACCTGGAACAGAAGCAACTTGTCCACCACTTAAAGCCTTATGGTTTAGCCTGATAACTGAAGAGCCACATTAGAAAGAATGGCATCTGGCTAGCATGCTAACCAATTAGTATGCTAAGCTAACTAAGATAAGGCAACAAACACAGGCTAGGTCAACTGCAGAGAGGAAGATCTTTGGTATGGGGGCTACTATCAAAAACCTGTTCATCATTTCTGTGCAGCTCGGTCCAAAGATCATCTGATCACACGTTGGACTACTCACTACAAGTGTTTCATAATCAATTAATTTCATAATACACAATTTTAAAGTTGTCCCACACGGGACTCGAACCCACTATCTATGGGTTCGATGCCTGTCACTCATCTCGTTGAGCCACTTGCCAGACATGCATCTACACAGCTGCCGAAATTCAATATTTTCAAGAGAGAATCAAGTCAAAATTAAGAATTTTGAAGTAAATGGAGAACATTTTGTATTTAAAAAGTTTAGATTAAATCATCCAAAATTGGTCAGATTACTACTCATTACCATCACTACAAGTGTGCCAATTTTCTAACTTGTGGTTCATAGGGCTGCCATTGACTACCCTTCTGGAAGAAGAACAACAATGAATTGGACGTAAAAGCACTGCATGTTGTGTGTGGCAGCTTCAGATGAGATCATTCTTATGCACAATGCCTGGAACAGATGCAACTTCTGCATCTTTTCCTGCCACAGTACCTCATGCGGTCTGGGCACATGTCACACTGAGTGGCGAACCCACGACGCTGAACATCGGGATCCGTGGTGTAACACGTTGAGCTAATCACTCATGCACGTTCACCAGCCTGCTGAGTAGAGGTTTCAGTGTGAGAATGAGTTCACAAAAAGTTCCATGACATGTTAACCAGATAAGCATGCTAAGCTAGCTTAATGCTAATTTAGCTTATAACGTGGTACATCCAATCCTGGCAAAATAGATATCGTCGGATTCGACATGATGCAAGGAATCGATAGACACCAATTTTATGATTTTGTGACAAACTGTTCACAAGTTACAGCCTCTTAGCCAATTTTGGGTTGACCTTGTTAAATTTGTGACATCATAACTTTTTTATTACAGTATAGCAAAAAAATCGGGAACAGTACTTTTATGCGGCTCGGTCCGAAGATCATTTGAGCAAATTTTGGACAATTTTGGACAAATTTTGAAGGAGGAGTAGCGAAAAAACTGTTTTACATTCGCTCCAATATGGCGGCCAGTCACATTGTTGGAAAATGACAAATGAGATATCGTCTAAATCGGCATAAACCAAGGAACATAATGTCATAAAGAACTCAAAATTTGAACAATATTTTCAAATGTTATAAGCGTTTTTTCAAAAAACAATGATATATCTGGAACACTAGGTGGCGCTGTGATCAAACTTCTCATGTCGCTTTAGGACATGGTGTCGGTCATCCCTACCAAATTGTGTGCTGATATGTCAAATAGTTTAAAAGATATTGCAATTTATGACAAAATTCAAAATGGCGGACACGTGGTACATCCCATCATGGCAAAATCGATATCCACGGATTCGGCATGACGCAAGGAATCCATAGATACCACAATTATGAATTTCTGACAAACTGTTGAAAAGTTATTGGCCAAAATAGCAATTTGTCATATCTCATGACCCGTAGGTGGCGCTATTCCCAACTTTGGCATGGGACCTCAGAACATGCTTCCGATGAAGTGTACCAATTTTCGTTTCGATTGATCAAACTTTGGCCGAGATACAGCCTCTTAGCCAATTTTGGGTGGACCTCGTTAAGTTTGCGACATTATAACTTTTTTTTTTCCAGTATAACAAAAAAATCGGGAACAGTACTTTTATGCGGCTCAGTCTGAAGATCATTTGAGTGCATGTTTGGAGAAAATTGGACAAAATTTGAAGGAGGAGTAGCGAAATAACTGAATACTGTACATTTCAAAATGGCCACTACTGTAATGGGCGGGGTCTTAATGTAAGGTATTGGTTGTGATCAGCATGATGAGAGGAATCAGGTGTACCAAGTTTCATGTCTCTAGATCAAAGGGTTCAAAAGTTATAACCATTTCAATGTTACAATTTTGAACTGGTGGTGGCGCTATAGAGTTGGTCCTAGAGGGTCAAAAATTGGTCCAATTACTATTCATTAGCATCACTACAAGTGTGCCAAATTTCATCATTTTCCTATGTACGGTTCATAGGGCTGCCATAGACTCCCATTCACGGAATAATAATAATAATAAGAAAACCAACAGATACAATAGGTGCCTCTGCACCTTCGGTGCTTGGCCCCTAATAACAGATACAATAGGTGCCTCTGCACCTTCGGTGCTTGGCCCCTAATAATAATAATAATAATTAAAGCTGCAAGCAGCCTTACGGGGCCAAGCCTTCAATGGTTCCATGGGTTCAAAAAGTACTTAAAAATACTTTGCTTTCCAAACTTTAAAAGAAACTTTAATAACCAAAGTATTCTTACTTATTAACTTCTTACCTCACAAAAGAAATGAGATCATCCAGCTGCCGAGGTTCAGTAGTAAAAAAGAGAATGGACTCAAAATAAAGACTTTGCATATAAATGAAACACACGTTGTATTTAATAGGAAGAAAGAATAGTACAATGCTTTTCAGTATGATAAAGAAATTGAAATGACACAACTTTATAAAGTTGTAAGACAAAGGACTTGAACCCACAATCTCTGGGTCATATGCCTGTCACTCATTGAGCCCCTGGGAAGTCATGTGTTTCCATAGATGTAGAAGTTCCATAGTTCAAATGAGAAATAACTCAAAATGAAGATTTAGTATTTAAATGGACAGCATGTTACGTTTAATGAGTTTAGTTGATATTATTGTGATTCACTGTTAGGTGGTTGTCCTGCACCTTTAACAAATAAAGTTAGTCCAAGATGCAGTATATAGATCAATAAAATATTATTTTACAACATTAAGATTAACAGGTTCTTGTAAGAATCTTACAATTCTGGACTTTTGGTACTACTTAGGATATTGAACTGCACTAAAGGAGAGAATGTTTTGTTTTTGCATGTGGGTCCTAAAGTCTGGAGCAGGTTTCCTGATAATATTCACTATTCTGTCAAACATTCCTAGTTTAATTGTAGATTAAACACTTCTCTTTAAACAAGAATTCACGCAATGCATTTTATAATCTTGTAATTTTGTTATATTAGATCTAATACATATATTTTTATGTTCTATTTTCAGTTTCTAAATTGTCATGGGCATATTAGATATTAGGTCATTAAGTTAATATTCAGAAAAAATACAAGTACTCCACAGCGACTCTAGGGGTCACTGTTTGACAAATGGAAATTTTGCATGGTGTGTCTTTGATGTAATACAACACTATTAACTAAAGCTTAAAACAATTATTGAACCTGGTCTTTAAACTGTAGAAGTTTGTCAGTTTATAAATCCATTAACACCATATACCTAGCCTCCCTTTGTTCTACTAATGGTCACAATTGTGACCTGACGAATAATCAAGTTTTTTGTATGGATTTTGATATATATTTTTGACGTAATTGTTAAAGATTGTTTAATATCCTTATGTATTCATACATGTTATCTCAGGGAAAAGAAATTGGAATTACATGGGTTAACTGCCATATGCAACTGTAACCTATATTTTTGCTACAAGTACATTACTTTGACAGTCATCTTTGATAATGTCTTGTACAATTAAGTTTTTTTTTTTTATGCTGCCTAGAAACAATATTGTGAGAGGTGATAAAAATGTGAATTAAAAATAACGATTATTTTTAGTTTAAATACCATTTAGCACATTGGATAAAGTAAGCAAATTAGAGGGGGCCTTTGAAGTGATTTTAAAGCACCATTGTTGCATATTTAAATCTTTACAGAACAGAATACCAACCGTTTCTTTAGTTATTCACAATGACACTTATGGTTACACTACTTGCTTTTCCCAGTATGGTTTGTGAAACTAAACTTAGTGCCTAGTTAAGAATGGCTAGAAGAATGCACGCAACTTTCCAAATGCAAGATAAGCCCATGCAATAAAGGTCACATATTCCAAGAATTGACACACATTTGTTTTAATAAAAAAAAAAATACATTAAACAACATTTAACAAAGCTTTGCCATAAAAATGAAATAAAAATCAATCAGTAGCATTTCAGAACATAATGGACAAAATTAACCTAATTTCAATAGAAAACATGACTTAAATCAATATTTGCCATTCATTAAAAAAAAAAAAAAAAAAAAAAAAACACCAATACCATCATTTCAATATATATACACACACACACACACAACCATCTTAGTTGTGCATTTCAATACAAAGTCATTTTTGTATTATTTTTACAGCACTCTTCTTAGTCAAAGGTTTTTTAGCTGGTGTAATAGGAGGCGTTGTTGGCTCAGATGGTCTTTTAACTGGAGACTTGGGTTCTGGAGTGCTTTGTGTCTCTGTGACACAGAGGACAGGGTTGATTTCATCGATATTCACTTCAAATAAATCCTCATCACTGGGATGAGCGGATGAAGCGTTTTCAATATTGGTGACTTCCAAACAGTTATTATATGTTAAAGTCAGTTCATCGGAGGATAGAAAGAGTTCTTCTATATCTTGTGAATCACAAGTTGACAGTTCAAGTTCTGGTGCTATGAATTTTGACAAAGTTGAGTTCGAAACCGTAAGAGAAGTTATTTGACTGTCTTGATTTATCTCAATTATTCCATTGCATTTTGTTATATAGCTTTTTGTGTTCCGTAGAATTTTGCAAGTCGGGCAACGGTGAAATTGCTGTTTGATGTTGAATTGTTCTTGTGATTTGTGGCATTTTGGACATTGTTTTTTAATGTTTATTTGCACCCCTATTGGCTTTTGTTTCACCACTGTATTAGGTAGAGAGGGTTCTTTACTGATTTTAGGGCCTTGACCAGGTGGGAAAACTTGGTCCTGTGCAATAGGTTCCATGGTTGTTTTCAGGGTTGTTGTGAGGCTCTTAAGGCTGTTGTACAGTCTAGTTTTAAGATTGGTAAAGGTGTAGGAGTTACCTAGTTGCAGTTTTGAAACTTGGTTTTCCCAAAGAGTAAGTTGAATTTCTCCAGATGGATCTTGCAAGGAACATTCTTGGATCTCACAGTCTGTACCCCAGGCCTTTACAGTAGTTGCGTTGTTTAGCTTGCATACTGTTGCAGATATTTTAGTGATCTGAAAATTTAAAGAAAATCGTACATGTACAATCAAAAATATACATCAATAAACATGATTACAAGGGAAATGTATACAACTGCTGTTGTGGTCATAAGAAGAGGAAATAGCCAAACTTTTCCACACATTAACCAATTTGAAACGCATTAATCATGTTTGTAAAGCATCTAGCAAAGATAACTGAGAAGCAGAGTAATCTTTGCCTGTGCATCTGAAAAATCTTTCACATTTTAGCATTTTTTTGAACGTCAGGCTACTTTAAAATGTTTTTCTCCCCATAAAAACGATTTTGCACAATCTACAGAGGGCTAATATATGTGATTGTACTACTCTCCAGAGCATTACTACAACAAGTAAACAACCCTGTAGGCTATTTACACAGTGAGAAGGTTGAAAAAAAAACAGCTTACCAATTGTCGTGATCCCAGAGTTTTTGCTTCTTCTACAGTGAGTTTTTCTATCTCTTTTGGTGGTTTGTGGGGAAATGTAGATGTTGCGACTTCCACAGCAGTACTCCGATCACACTGAATGAAATATTCAGAATTATTGAGGCCTAAAGAATGAAAAAAGTGAGAATTGATATGGGCTTGTTTGTACAATGAATTTGAAAGGAATACGATTACTGAAAGTTTATCAGATAGAAAACAGGATTAAATAGCTAGACTACCACTTACTTGGCTTTTTTGTTATGTTTGACAGTTTAACCGCTGTCCGATTTAATGCTAATGTTGTCCAAGTTTGATGTTTTTCGTGCGCAAAGATGACAGCTTGGTGATATTCACTGCGACCTGTTTGCAAAGTTGCATTAAAAAACTTTGAGTTTGTTCTAGACAGTTGCACTCTGGAAACTGCATGAATGTAAACATAAATGCAGTTGTCAGATTCACTGGTCTCTGGTCCATTTAAATATTTGTTCATTTTTGCTGTTGCATGAAAAAAGAGGTTTGCAAGTGGTGTGATTTATAGTAGATTAGGCCTACTAGAACAGAAATTGACAATGCTTGGTATGCAATTAACAAACGATTCAATTAGGGTGATTGCAGGAATTAGTAATACATTCATCAAATTGCTGAGTTAATCATTTTAGAATTGGGAAGCTTGGTTTAGTGGAGGCAAGAAATGGATCTGAAAGTCTGCTGGAAATAATTGAAAGGTAAATTTACTTGTATAATGCCTTTTAGGGATGGAGAAATGAAGCCTCTTGAACTTAATTAAGCTTTACTCTGATTGTTTTGGGAAAATATTCAAAGCATCAGGAGCAGCAATAAACCTGGAGTGCAGCTCTGTGTATAATGATAGTGTATTGTTTGATGTGTAATGATATTTTGTTGCTTATTTGAGAATAAATAATTGTATACATTATGTAAATTCTTTAGGTTAGCTTTTACTAGTCTTTTTGGCAATATACCTCAACTAATTGATGTTGATCCAAATAATGTACTGTTAGAATAGTAACTATTTGTAATTTAACATTCATGTAGTAACTAATTAAC
Source organism: Rhinichthys klamathensis goyatoka (assembly GCF_029890125.1). NCBI lineage: Eukaryota > Metazoa > Chordata > Actinopteri > Cypriniformes > Leuciscidae > Rhinichthys > Rhinichthys klamathensis. Next base: position 807,859 of record NW_026606570.1, on the reverse strand, counting down.
TTCTATTTACAATTACAATTTATTTTTTAAAACAATTCTTAATGTTAGATAATACAAAAATGTTCATGTATTTTAATGTGATTTTATGGTTTACTATTATGATAAAATTACTTTTATTTATTGTCCACATGACGAGAAGGAAAAACTGATATTCAAGTCACTAAGTAAGTCTAATGTTTATGGGACTTAAAATAATTAAAAGATATGCATATGTACACATTCAAATGTTTAATGTCAGATCAGTTAATATTGTGGAGTTGGTCAAACCATTTCTTGTATGGAATTGAAAGTATTCTTTACTATATACTTTGCAATAAAATGTTGCCAGTGGTTGATCAATTGAATAGGCATTTGTGTTCTGTTTGAAGCTTTATGTATTTAACTTGAAATGTAAAAAAGGCAGCACAATTTAAAAAAATAGAGGTTTACCTAGACCACCACAAACATCTTATCATACCCTTCTGCTCTCCAGTTCACTACTTTACACACAATGCACAAACACATATATGAAGTTGAGAATTAACACATGGAGGCAAAAAAAAAAGAGGATACGACTATACATAGGAAGAAAACAACCAATTTATGTAACTGCTTACAATGCAATTAGAATAGTTGAAAGTCAATGACTGCTCATTTGTTCACAAACCTTTCTGGATATTTAAGACTTCAGGTAAGAATCAACATAGAATGAACAAAAACACATTTCTAATCCCAAAAGAAAGATTACAACAATGCTTATCTGGATAATAAAGGAATTGAAATGACAACTTAACACATTTTTTTTTTAAATTAAAGTTGTCCCACATGGGGCTTGAACCCACTATCTCTGGGTCAGATATCTGTCACTCATCTCATTGCACCACTTGGAAGTTGTGTTTTGGCCAAGATGCAGAAGATCCATAGTTCAAGTGAGAAGCAACTCAAAATGAAGAATTTTTAAATAAATTATCTGTGTGTTCTATTCTACTAGCTCCTTCACCTGGAACAGAAGCAACTTGTCCACCACTTAAAGCCTTATGGTTTAGCCTGATAACTGAAGAGCCACATTAGAAAGAATGGCATCTGGCTAGCATGCTAACCAATTAGTATGCTAAGCTAACTAAGATAAGGCAACAAACACAGGCTAGATCAACTGCAGAGAGGAAGATCTTTGGTATGGGGGCTACTATCAAAAACCTGTTCATCATTTCTGTGCAGCTCGGTCCAAAGATCATCTGATCACACGTTGGACTACTCACTACAAGTGTTTCATAATCAATTAATTTCATAATACACAATTTTAAAGTTGTCCCACACGGGACTCGAACCCACTATCTATGGGTTAGATGCCTGTCACTCATCTCGTTGAGCCACTTGCCAGACATGCATCCACACAGCTGCCGAAATTCAATATTTTCAAGAGAGAATCAAGTCAAAATTAAGAATTTTGAAGTAAATGGAGAACATTTTGTATTTAAAAAGTTTAGATTAAATCATCCAAAATTGGTCAGATTACTACTCATTACCATCACTACAAGTGTGCCAATTTTCTAACTTGTGGTTCATAGGGCTGCCATTGACTACCCTTCTGGAAGAAGAACAACAATGAATTGGACGTAAAAGCACTGCATGTTGTGTGTGGCAGCTTCAGATGAGATCATTCTTATGCACAATGCCTGGAACAGATGCAACTTCTGCATCTTTTCCTGCCACAGTACCTCATGCGGTCTGGGCACATGTCACACTGAGTGGCGAACCCACGACGCTGAACATCGGGATCCGTGGTGTAACACGTTGAGCTAATCACTCATGCACGTTCACCAGCCTGCTGAGTAGAGGTTTCAGTGTGAGAATGAGTTCACAAAAAGTTCCATGACATGTTAACCAGATAAGCATGCTAAGCTAGCTTAATGCTAATTTAGCTTATAACGTGGTACATCCAATCCTGGCAAAATAGATATCGTCGGATTTGACATGATGCAAGGAATCGATAGACACCAATTTTATGATTTTTTGACAAACTGTTCACAAGTTACAGCCTCTGAACCAATGTTGGGTCGACCTTGTTAAATTTGCGACATCATAACTTTTTTTATTACAGTATAGCAAAAAAATCGGGAACAGTACTTCTGTGCGGCTCGGTCCGACGATCATTTGAGCACATGGTTGGAGACAATTGGACAAAATATGAAGGAGGAGTAGCGAAAAAACTGAATACTGTACATTTCAAAATGGCCACTACTGTAATGGGCGGGGTCTTAATGTAAGTTATTGGTTGTGATCAGAATGATGAGAGGAATAAGTTGTACCAAGTTTCATGTCTCTAGATCAAAGGGTTCAAAAGTTATAACCATTTCAATGTTGAATTTTTGAACTGCTGGTGGCGCTATAGAGTTGGTCCTAGAGGGTCAAAAATTGGTCCAATTACTATTCATTAGCATCACTACTAGTGTGCCAAATTTAATCATTTTCCTACTTACGGTTCATAGGGCTGCCATAGACTCCCATTTGCGGAATAATAATAATAATAATAAGAATATAGCTGCAAGCAGCAACACGGGGCCAAGCCCTGCAAGGCACCGCAATTAGAACAATTACAGCAAAGTTCAAAGGCTTGGCACCGCAATTAGAACAAGTACAGCAAAGTTCAAAGGCTTGGCACCGCAAGCAGAACAAGTACTGCAAACTGCAAGTACAGCAAGCTGCAAGCACAGCAAGTACAGCAAGTACAACAAGTACAGCAAGTACAGCAAGTACTGCAAGTACAGCAAGTACAACAAGTACAGCAAGCACAGCAAGTACAGCAAGCACAGCAAGTACAGCAAGCACAGCAAGTAAAACAAGTACAGCAAGCACAGCAAGTACAGCAAGCACAGCAAGCACAGCAAGTACAGCAAGCACAGCAAGTACAGCAAGCACAGCAAGTAAAACAAGTACAGCAAGTACAGCAAGCACAGCAAGTACAGCAAGTACTGCAAGTACAGCAGCGCATCAAGCATTTAAGCACCAATAGCAGTGCAGAGCCGCAAGAACAAAAACAGCACAAATTGAATATACATGTAAATGAAGCACAGCGAGCATTTAAGCACCAACAGCAGAGCAGAGCCGGAAGGAATTGAAATGACAACTTTATAGTCATCCCACATGGGACTCGAACCCACGACCAGAATGGTTCGGGATTCGAGATGCATGGTTTAGCCAATTGCGCCACTCAGAGGACGTGAATTTCAAGACAGCAGAGGAGAGGGTTCAGTGTGAGAATGAGTTCACAAAAAAGTTCCATGACATGTTAACCAGATTAGCATGCTAAGCTAGCTTAATGCTAATTTAGCTTATGACGTGGTACATCCAATCCTGGCAAAATAGATATCATCGGATTCGACATGATGCAAGGAATCGATAGACACCAATTTTAGGATTTTGTGACAAACTGTTCACAAGTTACAGCCTCTGAACCAATGTTGGGTCGAACTTGTTAAATTTACGACATCATAACTTTTTTTTCCCAATATAGCAAAAAAATCGGGAACAGTACTTCTGTGCGGCTCGGTCCGAAGATCATTTGAGCAAATTTTGGACAATTTTGGACAAATTTTGAAGGAAGAGTAGCGAAAAAACTGTTTTACATTCGCTCCAATATGGCGGACAGTCACATTGTTGGAAAATGGCATATGAGATATCGTTGAAATCGGCATAAGCCAAGGAATATATTGGCATAGAGAAATCATATTTCAAGCAATGTTAGCAAAAGTTATAAGCGTTTTTTTAAAAAACAATGATATCTCTGGAACACTAGGTGGCGCTGTGATCAAACTTCTCATGTACCTTCGGGCCATGCTAATGATGATCCATACCAAATGTGGTGAGGAAATTTCAAATAGTTTAAAAGATATTGCAAATTATGACAAAATTCAAAATGGCGGACACGTGGTACATCCCATCATGGCAATATCGATATCCACGGATTCGGCATGATGCAAGGAATCCATAGATACCACAATTATGATTTTCTGACAAACTGTTCAAAAGTTATTGGTCAAAATAGCAATTGTTCATATCTCATGACCCATAGGTGGCGCTATTCCCAACTTTGCATTGGAACCTCAACACATGCTTCCGATGAAGTGTACCAATTTTCGTTTCGATTGATCAAACTTTGGCCGAGATACAGCCTCTTAGCCAATTTTGGGTGGACCTTGTTAAGTTTGCGACATTATAACTTTTTTTTTCCAGTATAACAAAAAAATCGGGAACAGTACTTTTATGCGGCTCAGTCTGAAGATCATTTGAGTGCATGTTTGGAGAAAATTGGACAAAATTTGAAGGAGGAGTAGCGAAAAAACGGAATACTGTACATTTAAAAATGGCCACTACTGTAATGGGCGGGGTCTTAATGTAAGGTATTGGTTGTGATCAGCATGATGAGAGGAATCAGGTGTACCAAGTTTCATGTCTCTAGATCAAAGGGTTCAAAAGTTATAACCATTTCAATGTTGAATTTTTGAACTGGTGGTGGCGCTATAGAGTTGGTCCTAGAGGGTCAAAAATTGGTCCAATTACTATTCATTAGCATCACTACAAGTGTGCCAAATTTCATCATTTTCCTATGTACGGTTCATAGGGCTGCCATAGACTTCCATTTGCGGAAGAAGAAGAATAATAATAAGAAAACTAACAGATACAATAGGTGCCTTGCCCCTTCGGGGCTTGGCCCCTAAAAACTAACAGATACAATAGGTGCCTCAGCCCCTTCGGGGCTTGGCCCCTAATAATAATAATAAGAAAACTAACAGATACAATAGGTGCCTCAGCCCCTTTGGGGCTTGGCCCCTAATAATAATAATAAGAAAACTAACAGATACAATAGGTGCCTCAGCCCCTTTGGGGCTTGGCCCCTAAATACAGCTGCAAGCAGCAACACGGGGCCAAGCCCTGCAAGGCACCGCAATTAGAACAAGTACAGCAAAGTTCAAAGGCTTGGCACCGCAATTAGAACAAGTACAGCAAAGTTCAAAGGCTTGGCACCGCAATTAGAACAAGTACAGCAAAGTTCAAAGGCTTGGCACCGCAAGCAGAACAAGTACTGCAAACACAGCAAGTACTGCAAGTACAGCAAACACAGCAAGTACAGCAAGTACTGCAAACACAGCAAGTACAGCAAGTACTGCAAGTACTGCAAGCACAGCGAGTACTGCAAGTACAGCAAGTACTGCAAACACAGCAAGTACAGCAAGTACTGCAAGTACAGCAGCGCATCAAGCATTTAAGCACCAATAGCAGTGCAGAGCCGCAAGAACAAAAACAGCACAAATTGAATATACATGTAAATGAACCACAGCGAGCATTAAAGCACCAACAGCAGAGCCGGAAGGAATTGAAATGACAACTTTATACACAATTTTAAAGTCGTCCCACATGGGACTCGAACCCACGACTAGAATGGTTCGGGATTCGAGATGCATGGTTTAGCCAATTGCGCCACTCAGAGGACGTGAATTTCAAAACAGCAGAGGAGAGGGTTCAGTGTGAGAATGAGTTCATAAAAAAGTTCCATGACATGTTAACCAGATTAGCATGCTAAGCTAGCTTAATGCTAATTTAGCTTATGACGTGGTACATCCAATCCTGGCAAAATAGATATCATCGGGTTCGACATGATGCAAGGAATCGATAGACACCAATTTTATGATTTTGTGACAAACTGTTCACAAGTTACAGCCTCTGAACCAATGTTGGGTCGAACTTGTTAAATTTACGACATCATAACTTTTTTTTTCCAATATAGCAAAAAAATCAGGAACAGTACTTCTGTGCGGCTTGGTCCGAAGATCATTTGAGCAAATTTTGGACAATTTTGGACAAATTTTGAAGGAGGAGTAGCGAAAAAACTGTTTTACATTCGCTCCAATATGGCGGCCAGTCACATTGTTGAAAAATAGCAAATTAGATATCGTTGAAATCGGCATAAGCCAAGGAATATATTGACATAAAGAAATCAAATTTCAAGCAATGTTAGCAAAAGTTATAAGCGTTTTTTCAAAAAACAATGATATCTCTGGAACACTAGGTGGCGCTGTGATCAAACTTCTCAGGTACCTTCGGGCCATGCTAATGATGATCCATACCAAATTTGGTGAGGAAATTTCAAATAGTTTAAAAGATATTGCAAGTTTTGACAAAATTCAAAATGGCAGACACGTGGTACATCCCATCATGGCAAAATCGATATCCACGGATTCGGCATGATGCAAGGAATCCATGGATACAGCAATTATGATTTTATGACAAACTGTTCAAAAGTTATTGGCCAAAATAGCAATTTGTCATATCTCATGACCCGTAGGTGGCGCTATTCCCAACTTTGGCATGGGACCTCAGAACATGCTTCCGATGAAGTGTACCAATTTTCGTTTCGATTGATCAAACTTTGGCCGAGATACAGCCTCTTAGCCAATTTTGGGTGGACCTCGTTAAGTTTGAGATATAATAACTTTTTTTTTACAGTATAACAAAAAAATCGGGAACAGTACTTTTATGCGGCTCAGTCCGACGATCATTTGAGCACATGGTTGGAGAAAATTGGTCAAAATTTGAAGGAGGAGTAGCGAAAAAACTGAATACTGTACATTTCAAAATGGCCACTACTGTAATGGGCGGGGTCTTAACCCTCTGGGGTCTGAGGTGTTTTCGGGGTCCTTGAGATGTTTTGGCATGCTCTGACATTTCTGCTTTTTTCAGTTGCTTATAAACATATTAATGGCACAGGTGAAATTACACTCTATATAGCACACACAGGGCTACCATAATATGTGAGCAACATGTATGTACATGTTTGTATTTTTGAGAGAATATTGTTTATGCGTGGTTATTGAAAAAACTAAAAAATAAAGTTTCTAATATAAGGCCGCAAATAACATACTAAATATCTGTCCACAAGACTTTTGACAAGTGAATGTTGTTGCCTAGAGTTTTTGCTTCAAATTGATCTGAAAATCATTCTGCCTAATCATTCACATAAAACAATAGATTGTTTTAAATTGTGAAAAACATTTTTTGTTTGCAAAGGCAATATGCGGATGGGCGTGAACGACCCAACCCCCTCATGAATAATTAGGCAGTTCTCACCTGAGCAGACTGCATACTAATGAGCCTTTCATTCAGGGGTGTCACACAAGAAAGAATGCAAGGACAATATATATATATATAAATAAATGAATATTTATACACACACACACACACACACACATATACACTCACCGGCCACTTTATTAGGTACCCCATGCTAGTAACGGGTTGGACCCCCTTTTGCCTTCAGAACTGCCTCAATTCTTCGTGGCATAGATTCAACAAGGTGCTGGAAGCATTCCTCAGGGAGTTTGGTCCATATTGACATGATGGCATCACACAGTTGCCGCAGATTTGTCGGCTGCACATCCATGATGCGAATCTCCCGTTCCACCACATCCCAAAGATGCTCTATTGGGTTGAGATCTGGTGACTGTGGAGGCCATTTTAGTACAGTGAACTCATTGTCATGTTCAAGAAACCAATTTGAAATGATTAGAGCTTCGTGACATGGTGGAAGTAGCCATCAGAGGATGGGTACATGGTGGCCATAAAGGGATGGACATGGTCAGAAACAATGCTCAGGTAGGCCGTGGCATTTAAACGATGCCCAATTGGCACTAAGGGGCCTAAAGTGTGCCAGGAAAACATCCCCCACACCATTACACCACCACCACCAGCCTGCACAGTGGTAACAAGGCACGATGGTTCCATGTTCTCATTCTGTTTACCCCAAATTCTGACTCTAACATCTGAATGTCTCAACAGAAATCGAGACTCATCAGACCAGGCAACATTTTTCCAGTCTTCAACTGTTCAATTTTGGTGAGCTCTTGCAAATTATAGCCTCTTTTTCCTATTTGTAGTGGAGATGAGTGGTACCCGGTGGAGTCTTCTGCTGTTGTAGCCCATCCGCCTCAAGGTTGTGCGTGTTGTGGCTTCACAAATGCTTTGCTGCATACCTCGGTTGTAACGAGTGGTTATTTCAGTCACTGTTGCCCTTCTATCAGCTCGAACCAGTCTGGCCATTCTCCTCTGACCTCTGGCATCAACAAGGCATTTCCGCCCACAGAACTGCCGCTCACTGGATGTTTTTTCTTTTTCGGACCATTCTCTGTAAACCCTAGAGATGGTTGTGCGTGAAAATCCCAGTAGATTAGCAGTTTCTGAAATACTCAGACCAGCCCTTCTGGCACCAACAATCATGCCACGTTCAAAGTCACTCAAATCAACTTTCTTCCCCATACTGATGCTCGGTTTGAACTGCAGGAGATTGTCTTGACCATGTCTACATGCCTAAATGCACTGAGTTGCCGCCATGTGATTGGCTGCTTAGAAATTAAGTGTTAACGAGCAGTTGGACAGGTGTACCTAATAAAGTGGCCGGTGAGTGTATATATATATATACAAACAATCAAAATATAAATGAAAGCCAAAAGCACATTTTTAGTCACCTTTTAGCCATCCACATACCATTTTTAGCCATCCACCACGGTAAAAATAAACCAGTCGCATTTCAAAGTCGTTCGCGAAATGACCGCCAGGTGGCGCAAAGGGACATTTAGCAAAACGTAAGTGGGGCTAATGTCTGTAGCCTAAGGATGAAATACTACAAGTTATGGTAATTTCCAAATAAGCCTACAACAAACATTTATAGCCTACTCTGTAATTGTTGCTCATACAGATAAGATATAATCTTTTAAAACTGTAAAAGGCTAAAGTATAGGCCTACACTCACAGGCTAAAGACAAAACGTTTTCTCGCTCATGTGAGAAAAGGACGTTCGGGTATTTTTCAGTGAGAAAATTCATAGCCGAGCGGTAGAACTTACGGTTCATCATCAAGATGACACGGGTTCAAATCCCGCACAAGCCTGGTCTGTTGTAAGTTTTATATTTATTTAGATTTGTCTAGCTCTAAAACTCTGTTACAACATACAGTTTTTTTGCTTATATATATAAAATACAATTATCATGCATTTCCATTTTACACACAAAATAGTACCCAACAGAACGACTTTGCATCTGTATAATAATAGGCTACCAATCGTAATTTCAAAAGCAGTTCTGTAATAAATACATTATACACTCACCGGCCACTTTATTAGGTACACCTGTCCAACTGCTCGTTAACACTTAATTTCTAAGCAGCCAATCACATGGCGGCAACTCAGTGCATTTAGGCATGTAGACATGGTCAAGACAATCTCCTGCAGTTCAAACCGAGCATCAGTATGGGGAAGAAAGGTGATTTGAGTGACTTTGAACGTGGCATGATTGTTGGTGCCAGAAGGGCTGGTCTGAGTATTTCAGAAACTGCTAATCTACTGGGATTTTCACGCACAACCATCTCTAGGGTTTACAGAGAATGGTCCGAAAAAGAAAAAACATCCAGTGAGCGGCAGTTCTGTGGGCGGAAATGCCTTGTTGATGCCAGAGGTCAGAGGAGAATGGCCAGACTGGTTCGAGCTGATAGAAGGGCAACAGTGACTGAAATAACCACTCGTTACAACCGAGGTATGCAGCAAAGCATTTGTGAAGCCACAACACGCACAACCTTGAGGCGGATGGGCTACAACAGCAGAAGACTCCACCGGGTACCACTCATCTCCACTACAAATAGGAAAAAGAGGCTACAATTTACAAGAGCTCACCAAAATTGAACAGTTGAAGACTGGAAAAATGTTGCCTGGTCTGATGAGTCTCGATTTCTGTTGAGACATTCAGATGTTAGAGTCAGAATTTGGCATGAACATGGAACCATCATGCCTTGTTACCACTGTGCAGGCTGGTGGTGGTGGTGTAATGGTGTGGGGGATGTTTTCCTGGCACACTTTAGGCCCCTTAGTGCCAATTGGGCATCGTTTAAATGCCACGGCCTACCTGAGCATTGTTTCTGACCATGTCCATCCCTTTATGGCCACCATGTACCCATCCTCTGATGGCTACTTCCACCATGTCACAAAGCTCTAATCATTTCAAATTGGTTTCTTGAACATGACAATGAGTTCACTGTACTAAAATGGCCTCCACAGTCACCAGATCTCAACCCAATAGAGCATCTTTGGGATGTGGTGGAACGGGAGATTCGCATCATGGATGTGCAGCCGACAAATCTGCGGCAACTGTGTGATGCCATCATGTCAATATGGACCAAACTCCCTGAGGAATGCTTCCAGCACCTTGTTGAATCTATGCCACGAAGAATTGAGGCAGTTCTAAAGGCAAAAGGGGGTCCAACCCGTTACTAGCATGGGGTACCTAATAAAGTGGCCGGTGAGTGTATATAGCCTATATATATATATATACTATATATATATTTTTTTTCAGGGCTGCCAACTCTCACGCACTGAGCGTGAGACTCACGCAATTGACCCAAATCTCACGCTCTCACGCCACACCCCCGATTTCTCACGCTGAAGTGTCAACCCGGTCGGTCAAATTCCTAAAAGATATAGTTTATCTATAGATCTACCTGTTGAGCCACTCGTGATCGACTAGTTATACCGCAAATTAGTTAAAATATCCCGTAATCTATCTAGAGCGAGCGTGCATGCGAGACAGATATTGTGCTCCAAACCATGCGCGCGCATGGCAGAGAGGTCTGTTCCCTACAACCTAGAGTTTTAAAAAACATGGTTTTAAGTAAAGTGTGATTTGCCAGGGGGGATTGGGATTTCCTTCTGGTCTAAACATCCCTGCTTCTGCTGAATTATTTTAATCCCCACACCCAGCTAATCAATGCTATAGGCTACTTCACCAATATCAAATATATAAAATAGAGACATGCAACAGGCACGTTTAAACGACAAACAATAAAATCAAAACCAGCGTTTCAGTTGTTCATTAGTTCCAGTGGCCCTAATGCATGCACGGCTTTTTAAAATTTCACAAAGCTTGTTGATGAGATTATTTTGAATGAAATATTGAAGTTTATAATTAAGTGTTTTGGCACACCACGCCGAGTGGCCCTATGCATTTTTCTAAAGTCGGGTTTTATTCTGGCATGGTGAGTTAGTGTTCGACAAACGCGGCGGCGCGTTCATTTAGATTAATTTATTTTTCTCATTATTACAGCTAAAATAACTTAATAGGCGACTCCGTAATTTTTTGGTCATACAGATAAGAGTAGAGTAGCTTACATCGTTCAAAACTGTAAACTTGTATTCATATTAGGCTAACGACAAAAACAGTATCTGTCGTCTCTGTCTCCGGGAACTGCGCGTCACAAAAATGAACCGAAAGCCACTTCAGCTCAGTCACGATAAGAAATCGGCTATGTCTAAAGCCTTTAACCTGTTAAGCTTCAAGCCCATTTTTGAAAAATCCCCAGATATGGCATTCCCAAACTGAAACAGATACAGTTCATGAACCCTTTGTACTAAAAGCACAAGTAAGATCTCATTTGAAAGCTGACACCTGGAAGTTTATTGTAAATGTAGAATTAATTATTATCATAATGAAAAAAAATTGTTATAAATAGCTTCAAAGTTTTGTAAAGTTATTATACATTTATTTTTATGAAACATCTTCATGAAAATAAAATTGAAGTTGGCATTGTAGCAATCTAGAAATGCACTGCAGCTAAAGCCACATGTCTAACCATGTTATATTTAAAATCTGAAGATGATAAGTCTAAAACTCTGTATTTAGTTCAATGTTTTTCAAGATCATGTCATATGACTTTATTTTGATTAGACTGGTGTTTATTGTTTTCTTATAAGCATCTATTCAGTCTATTGCCTCTATTGTTTTGTGATGCAAAAACGAGCCCCATTCAGTCTCAGTCTCCCCTGCACATATTCACACCTCTCCAGCCAGTTTATTGCTCTAAATATGCTTTTCTTTTGTCTGCATTATAATCACTAACGACTAGCAATTCACACTGTTTCAATCCCTCATTTATTTTATAAAAGTTCTCACTTCACAGTGAAACTGTATCAAATGCCCTTTTTGAAAAACGAAACATTTCAGTAAGCATTCTTATTTAGAAAAAAATCATAAAAATTACACCGAAGTAAGGTAGCAGGTGCTCAGTACTAGCTAGCATGTTAGCTTAGCACACCATCAATACACGACAATTTATGAGAATAAAACTATGTTTGTTCTCCAAACTAACTTTATAGCGCAAGTCGAGTGTTTTAAATAACTTTCTGTAATCTGATTTGGCTTCAGATAAAAAAATCAGATAGAAAATATATTATTTTATTGTATTCTGCACAATTTGAAAGTCTATCTCGATTAGCATTACATTATACATATAATCAATTATTATGAAAATACCTGACATGACTCGAAGAACACAGGTAAATCAAATATCATTGCAATCATGTTTATTGTCTTCAAAACATCTTTATCTGCACTTTACAGCGATCTCGGATAGCTTTGTTGTGGCAGGACTTCCTGAATGTCACATGATTATGGCTCTTCTTCATGTGATCCATATATGGACTTCTGTGCAAACAGCGCCCTCACTTTCAGGATGAATTGATAACACAGTACAGAGTATACAGCGCTCAAAATGATTACATCGACGCATTTGGGTATAAATTCAATAAATATTATTCCTGTCTATAGAAGTCTGATGTAAAGCTATGAGAATCTATCAATATTTCTCCAAATCTGCACATGTTTGAGCTAAAAGCCCTGAGGGACGTTGTTTTGTGAATCGCTGTCATGACGATCGCACGGGAGTTTTTTTCTGAATGAGACCGGCTGACGCTCATAATTCATATTAAAGGTAACGACTCATTTTTTAATTTCATAACTCCTGACACAAATTAAGACATAACTGTCACTATAAGTTTCTCAGAATACAATAGTGGTCAAATACTGAATCTTGAGTCTTATATCTTTTTAATGATGTATAGTTTGTCAAGGTATAACATTAAATCTGATAGTATATTTGAACTAAATAAAAAAAAAAACGCTTCAGTGCGCCGACGCTCTGGAGACGGTTAAGAGGTTAAATGTCTAAATATTTAGGCTAATAAATGTTATCTGATTATGTAGGCTAATCCTTATGAAAACGAGAGGTACAGAGGATCTACTCAAACTGGAAGCGCTTCCCAATGAGAAAATGACAAGACAAGGGTGAAAATCTCGCTCTAATTAAATGTAGGCTAAATCGCCCTGAATTAAAATGTAAAAACAGATCAAATAATGTATTTGTCGAAATGTTGTGATATTGTTTCATTTAAGTTCATAATTATTCTATAAATGTTATTTAATTTAGCAGCATTACCACGAAGCACCGTGTTTCGATATTTATTTGAATAATACAAAATAAAATAAAAACTTAATTCACAAATTGCATGCCTGGTTGTAAGGATCCAAAGATCCCTGTAGACTTTAATATTGAGTTGAACATTTTGTTCATGACAACAAATTAACATGTGATTTTTCAGATTATATTTAGTTTTGCTTGGAAAAAGCTGGCCCAAACCAGTTTTATTTCATCAATTATTGAAATAATGAAATATTTAGTAATAAACTTTTATGACAGAAATATCACTAGGCTACATGTAACTTAAATCATTTAATTCCTTCATTATCAACACTGTCTAGAATAGCGATTTAAGTGTGAATTGCGACTTCTCTTTGTGTTAAGTCAGCCTCATACTCCGATAGCCTGTGGGGGGGTTGGAGGGACAGTTGCTGGACAAAGGTGTTAATGTTCCTCTTTCATATGGAGAGTGTCGGATAGCCAGCCTGATGAGCAGGCAAAATTATTGTAAGGATAAATCTGTGTCCAAAGTCCAAATGTAGGCCCCATATCTTATTAAATTATAAATATTGTAGTTTATTTATTGTAGCCTTAAAGTTTTTTTCACACAAAATTTCAATTGAAGTTATTGTAAGGTGAAATCAACAAGGCGTGCTGTGTCTTTGAAGCAACAATTAAAGGCTAAATAATTTTTTCGTGATTTGTATGGCTGACACGCAGCGACATATACAGTATTATCAGCTGTATGATGTGTTTTTACCCTGAAATGTTTAATTTCGAGAGAGACGCGGCACGCGCAGCGAGGGAGACTAAATAAACTTGTTAAAAAGAGATCCAGCGCGAGAGAGGCAAAGAGAAACGCATGTTTTTAATTTAATTATGTTTCTTTGGACAATTTTCGTTTTGTACTGTTTTAATTGTTTAATTTAGCTGTAATTTCTTTGGCAATACAAATTTAAAATGTCGCAAGAATAAGATTAGCCTAGTGTTTCTTATTTTGCATCGCAAAAGAAATAAACTCTAAACCCGATGCAACCCTGTTTTAAATAAAAAAAAACTGTCCCGACACTTTATTTAAACCTTGAAATGTTCGAACTTGGTTTCAAACTTAAGTAATTTTAGTGTTCTTTTACATTACACAATAATTTAGCAGACTAAAGACAAGCTTCTTCATTTTCATTTTCTGATGCAATCGGCTGACAATCTTCCTTCATCAGTTTTTGTCGTTTGTGCAGCGGCTGCGGTTCTACAGGAATGTAGCAAATATATGTTGTAATGATAATTAAACAAAACTCTTGACTTTAAATAAGTAAACAGTTATAAACAGTTACCTATTTAAGCATCAAGGTGGTAAAATATAAACGCTGTAGGCCAACATCGGTTAACAACATGTATGCTACATTAAGATTCGATCTCGGGTCGAAGGAAGCTCCTCGAAGCTCGTGTTGTTGCGTTGATCACTGAGCTACCGTCTGTACGCTGTTAAAGTTGTAAAGCCTCATTGATGTAGCCTTGATGTTTAAATGTTTTCATTATTTATTCAATTACATTTCAGTAGCCTAATTTCAGTATTGTGATCATGAATTATTTTAACTACGTTTCACTTGTTGAATTCATCTGCTACCAGCTTTCAATCGCTCTGAATCAGCGCGGTGCGGCAGCAGATTACGCATTAGAGAGAATAAACCGGAATAAACGAACACTTTTCAGAGTCTATGACTGTAGCGCCTCTTAGCGGTAAAAGGCAGCAAATACACCACACATTTTACCGCCGCGGTGGAACGGCTGATGTGGGCATTGTCATGGCTTGCCTCGACATTTGCGTTTGAATAGCGCGCGTCCTCCGTGGGCGTGTCAGATTAACGCGTAATGAAGTGTAATGAGCTGGGAAAAAAATACTGACAGCACTCTCTTTTCATACAGATTGCATAAACTGAGAATATTTGTTTTTTATATAAATTACTTCATTTAAAAGAAGAGAATTCAAGCTTCATAAAGAAAAATCTCTCGTGCCTGTGTGACAAGTAATCGCGGAGTTACAGTTAATCTTAGGACGCGTTTCAGAATGGACTTCACTGACAGAGAGAACGCTGACCTCGCATCATGTTTGTTTTTCTTTATTTGGTGAAAAGCACAACACTTTGTTTTTATTGTGAGTATCCACAAAAAAATAGAAACTTAACAGGATCTAATGATGTATCACACTTATATGTAAGATCAAAATCAACCGAGTATTTTGAGTCTCTTTTGCACTGATAAGAAAAAAAGCGAGACAATCGCGCCGGCGCGATAGCCGACCCCAGGGGGTTAATGTAAGGTATTGGTTGTGATCAGAATGATGAGAGGAATCAGGTGTACCAAGTTTCATGTCTCTAGATCAAAGGGTTCAAAAGTTATAACCATTTCAATGTTGAATTTTTGAACTGCTGGTGGCGCTATAGAGTTGGTCCTAGAGGGTCAAAAATGGGTCCAATTACTATTCATTAGCATCACTACAAGTGTGCCAAATTTAATCATTTTCCTACTTACAGTTCATAGGGCTGCCATAGACTTCCATTTACGGAATAATAATAAGAAAACTAACAGATACAAAAGGTGCCTCAGCCCCTTCGGGGCTTGGCCCCTAATAAGAAAACTAACATATACAATAGGTGCCTCAGCCCCTTTGGGGCTTGGCCCCTAATAACTAACTTTATCAGTATGAATATAAACGATTAACATGGCTGTTAGTACACACTATCAAGCTCGCATATCGATACTGGTAAAGTTTAAAATATTTTACTAGCTCGTAACCGAATCAAACTCAATATAAGGCAACGCTATAAATGGCTTCATTGATACACGTTTGCCGTTACTATCAGTTACACTGAGATGAAGGTGAATTTGTAAGATTCATAACATATACAGGTGTTTTCCATGTAAGAGCTTCCACGATGAAAGCACTGTTGGCTCTGATGTATTGTTTACAGATAAACTGAGTAACATAGTCAAGTCAAGTCATCTTCATTTATATAGCGCTTTTAACAATGGAGATTGTTTCAAAGCAGCTTTACAGAGATAAACATACAATTTACGGTAACAGAGATTGTTTTGGCTTTATAGCGATTTTGAATAATGTTATTTCCGGCTAAAGTTGGGTTTGATTGATTCACTTCCAGCAAAATTATCATTTGTTATTACATTAGGGGCCACTAAGACGACGGCGTTCTCTCTAAACAGACTTTAAACGCGAACCTGTGACCTGATGGCGTTCACATGCGCATTAAAAATTGATTCTATAGTTATATTCGTTTGAATATGTGTGCACAGGTTTGTAATTTCCCTACAAACCATGCCTAAACAAACTACTTGTCTTGCCTATAAATTTGATACAGAATTTTATTTTATCACTTCGGTACGCGACCCGGATTTTCAACAACGCTTTATCTGTAGAGTGGGAAAGGGATCCTCCATAGGGAGAGGATAGTTGACACTTCAGCACTGCATTGTCATCGGGTCCAGGCGAATCTCCTTCGTCAGATCTGGATACGGCCTGGATCCGGCAGGCTGCAGGAAAACCTCGGGATAAAAAAAGACACTAAAGTTAGCGTAGATGCCATTCTTCTTATGATGTAACGAGTACATCTGGATTTAAGGGAAGTGTTCCCAGTTCCGGCTGACCTAATCTATGCAGCCTAACATTGAATTATCGAAGTCTATAATGTGTATGCTAGGTCAAAGAGATGTGTTTTTAGTCTAGCTTTGAACTGACAGAGTGTGTCTGCTTCCCGGACAATGGTAGGAAGACTGTTCCAAAGTTTTGGTGCTAAATAGTAGGGGTGGGAATCTTTTACCATCTCACGATTCAATTCGATTCCGATTCTTGAGGCCACAATTCGATTCAAAATCGATTTTCGATTCAAAAAGATTTTCGATTTAAAACGATTCGACTTTATCCATAATGATTTCTAATCGGGTTTCTGATCATGATCTACTCTCATCTGCTTTGCTATACAGAATGACAAACGGAGACCAGTGTTTCCTCTAGGATTTTTTCCAGCTGTGGTGGCAGGCCCATTTCGCCAGGGGGAGGGGGCGTGGCCCATGAGTGATATTCCCATTGGCCACGCCCCCTTACCCCAGGTGTTTAAACCTCCCCTAAGTATTATAACATTATAACATGAAAGGCTTGAATAAGAGCGGCAAAGCGATTATGCGCATCCCGTGCGCAGAATGATGCACTTGAAGCAACGCGAAGTCACAGCGCGCAGCGCTCCGGATTGAAAAGTTCAAAGCACAAAGCGAAGAGATTATATCTGTCTATCTATGCTTAATGTATTATATATATGCAACAGTTTATTGAGCATTTTCTTTTAACAGTTTTAAATTTCAGTTACAGTGCGCATGAAGAACAATTCATAGCGCTCTCCAGTGCTGTAATCTAACAGACACCCGGGAGAAAGGATTATGATTTAGAAAACGCTATAACGCGACGCGCTGTGTGAATGCTGAATGGAGAATGACTGAGGAGAGATGAGTTTCCATTAACTTTAACTAACGACTTAAATATTCATTTTTACCTCACATTATGCTCTTGAATGACTTTAGAAGTCTTGGAATATAGTGCGAACACTTTATGGTGCTTTACAATGTTTATTATGCCTTTAGCTTAACAATAACACAATCACATTAATATCGGACCTCACTGAGAAGCTGCAGCCGTGGCGGGATTATTTTAGGTGTGGCGGCCGGCCACGGCAGAATGAATGTAGAAGCATCATATTTAGAAGCATCAGAAGCTTCATAGAAGCATCCATATTTGCTTCCTCTGATTTGCCGCTCACGTTCAAAAACCGGCTGCGTGCATGACATCCGGACGTCCCGTATAGGCTATAGTTACAAAAATGGAGGCGAACAGCCAGCTGATTTTATTTATTTATTAAATCGATTCTTGGACATTTCAGATCGATTCTGAATCGTTGCAAATGAGAATCTAGATTCTTCTGTGAATCGATTTTTTGGCACACCCCTACTAAATAGGTGCTAAACACCTATTTAGCACCTATTTAGCACCAAATTTGGTGCTAAACATACACTCAAACACCTTCTCACAACTGCATTGCAGACACCAGATAATATAACACACACACACAACATATATTGTATAACACATACAGATACAACATAAAGACATAGGTAAACATATGTAGAGCATATAACAACAAACCAAACGTGAAAAAACGGAGCAGGTAGAGTTCACGGTGAACATAGGAACAAAGTTTTGGCAGAGGGTAAAGCTAGGTATAAAAATAGATCCCCTAAACTTTTTAACCTAAAGTTAGATTTGGCGAAATTAAACAAAACAGCTTTCAACTGCAGATAGGCCTATTGATTATTTATTGTCTCAACCCTGGCTCACTAACAGTAACGTTATAACAGTCGACACCAAAGTTACACTGTCATAGCTAAGCCAGTGTAACGTTAGTTATGCTACGTAACGTTAGGTAGCTATATTAGGTAGCTACGTGTGCTAGTGATACATGCTTCATGAAAAAATAAATGCCATCAAAATGTAAACAGCGAGATTACCTGTCCAGCAGAAATAATGCCATCATGGAGTCACTTTTCAGCCCCTTGAGATCCCTCAGTTGTCGCCACCGCTGGAAAGCCACGAGATCGGACTGTAATTGACTAATTCTCTAGGATCAAGTTGCGTTTTTTTAATAAGTTTAATAACAGCCATCTTAAACGTTTTCGGTACATATCCTAGTGACAAAGATGAATTAATGATATTAAGAAGAGGATCTATGACCTCTGGAAGAATCTCTTTCAATAGCTTAGTCGGTATAGGGTCTAACATACATGTTGTTGATTTAGATGATTTAACAAGTTTACAAAATTCTTCCTCTCCTATAGCAATGAATGAATGGAATTTTTCCTCAGGGAGACTACAATGCACTGTCTGATGCGATACTGTAGTAGACGGTTGCATAGTTATAATTTTCTCTCTAATATTATCAATCTTGTAAGTAAATAAGTTCATAAAGTAGGGCTGGACGATATGGCCAAAATGTATATTACGATATATTTCTTAATCTCGCTCGACACAATGTAATTCCGATATCGATATGAACAGTATAAAAGCCTCAGGGAAAACTGCCAAGAACGCCCACAATGAATGTTTGTACCTATACACTTCTGAAAGATTAATTTGCCAAATCTCTGAAACCTCCTCCTATAAAACTATAAAATATTTTAGAAATAAAATATTAACAATAATTTATTTGTACCATTTTTATTTTTATTTTAGCCTTCATACAAACAAGACATGTGAAATCACTGTCAAATAAACATAAGACTCAAATTATTAATATTAATATCTTTAACTTTAAACTATAGGCTAACATAGGTTGATTATATTATTCTAAAAAAGTGCTTCAGCCAGGATAAAGAATAAGAAAAGTACTCAGAGTTGCTGCAGAAAAAAAACACACAACAAAACAAACAAAAACACATGTTGCCGAGGGACATTTTGACTGTTGATGACACCCTGAATTCATTCCGATTGATGAATCTGAATGTAGTGTTTACATGAACTCTAAACAAGTGATCGGGTCACAAGCTTTAAGCTTAAAATCGGAATAGATTTTTTGACATGCGCTCACTGGACAAAGTTTCCCGCTGTTTGCACATAACTATTCTCCTACATTGATTCTTTATTTGTTTTAAACAGCAGACTTAATATATATCCATTTCTGGTGATAATTTGGAGACAATGAACATATGAACCGTTGTGCTTCTGCTCATATTTATCACGCAAAACCAGACGTCTGTGGATGAGAGTCTGAAACAAGGACTGGTAGGACGTTGTCCTGCTCCACTTTACAGATGCTGAGTGAAATGAGAATTATAGAATGACGGGACGCTCATTTATATGACACTTTATTTAAACAGGAAAAACAGCTTGTTCGCACGTCATACATACGCTATTTCAACGTCATTGCACATGCGCAGTCCTTTCAGTTTCGGCTTTAAATCCGATCAAGTGTTTTAGATGTCCTCTCGATCGTATTAGAAAAGGAATAAACCACCGCTCTCAATTCGATCGGAAATTCATTCGCATCGAGCTCAATCAGATCGATTAAGGTGTTTAAATTAAGGCTTTTCAGTCCGATCGAGCCGTCAATCCAATTACTAATGGATTATCTGGTTGCATGTAAACGTACCCCATGCCTGTAATGTATATTGAAATATCAGAAATGTGTTTAAAAATCATATCACCGTTATTGAAAAAAATATATCGTGATATATATTGATATTGAATTATTGTCCAGCCTTATCATAAAGTCAATACTGCTGTGCTGTTTGAAAATGTCCGGTGTTGAAGTTTTATTTTTCGTTAATTTAGCTACTGTTTCGAATAAATACCTAGGGTTGTGTTTGTTTTCTTCTAAGAGTGTTGAAAAATAAGCAGATCTAGCATGTTTTAAGGCCTTTCTGTACGCAATCGTGCAAAATGCAAAAAACGTCTAATTTTGTTTTCTTCCAGCTACGCTCCATTTTTCTGGCTGCTCTCTTAACCCTCTGGGGACCAGAAACGCGCCCGCGCGTTTTGCCGTTTTTTTTTCACATAGCAGAAAAATAGACTTAAAATACTCTGTTGATTTTGATCGTACATATAAGTGTTATACATCAATCGATCCTGTTAATTGTCTATTATTTTTCTGTATACTCACAATAAAAACAAAGTTTTGTGCTTTTTGTCAAATAAAGAAAAATAAACATGATGCGAGTTTTGCCTTCTCTCTGTCAGTGCAGTCCATTCTGAAACACGTCCGAAAAATTAACTCTAACTCTGCAAATACTTGTCATACAGGCACGAGAGGTTTTTCTTTATGAAGCTTGAATTCTCTTCTTTTTAATGATGTAATTTATATAAAAAACAAATATTCTCAGTTTATGTAATCTGTATGAAAAGAGAGTGCTGTCAGATTTTTTTTCCCCAGCTCATTACACTTCATTACGCGTTAATCTGACACGCCCACGGAGGACGCGCGCTATTCAAACGCAAATGTCGAGGCAAGCCATGACAATGCCCACATCAGCCGTTCCACCGCGGCGGTAAAATGTGGGGTGTATTTGCTGCCTTTTACCGCCAAGAGGCGCTACAATCATAGACTCTGAAAAGTGTTTGTTTATTCTCTCTAATGCGTAATCTGCTGCCGCACCGCACTGATTCAGAGCGTTTGAAAGCTGGTAGCAGATGAATTCAACAAGTGAAACGTAGTTAAAATAATTCATAATCACAATACTGAAATTAGGCTACTGAAATGAAATTGAATAAATAATGAAAAAGTAAAACATTGCAATAAAAACAGTCACAGACGTATAGACGATAGCTCAGTGGTTAACGCAACAACACGAGCTTCGAGGAGCTTCAATCGACTCGGATCGAATCTCAATGTAGCATACATGTTGTTAACCGATGTTGCCCTACAGCGTTTATGTTTAACCTTCTTGATGCTTAAATAGCTAACTGTTTATAACTGTTTACTTATTTAAAGTCAAGAGTTTTGTTTAATTATTATTACAACATAAATTTGCTACATTCCTGGAACCGCAGCCGCTGCACAAAGGACATAAACTGATGAAGGAAGATTGTCAGCCGATTGCATCAGAAAATGAAAATGAAGAAGCACGTCTTTAGTCTGCTAAATTATTGTGTAATGTAAAAGAACACTAAAATTACTTAAGTTTGAAACCAAGTTCGAACATTTCAAGGTTTAAATAAAGTGTCGGGACAGTTTTTTTTATTTAAAACAGGGTTGCATCGGGTTTAGAGTTTATTTCTTTTGCGATGCAAAATAAGAAACACTAGGCTAATCTTATTCTTGCGACATTTTAAATTTGTATTGCCAAAGAAATGACAGCTATATTAAACAATTAAAACAGTAGGCCTACAAAACGAAAATTGTCCAAAGCAACATAATTAAATTAAAACATGCGTTTTTCTTTGCCTCTCTCGCGCTGAATCTCTTTTTAACAAGTTTATTTAGTCTCCCTCGCTCTCCATATGAAAGAGGAACATTAACACCTATGCCTATTGTCCTGCGCGCTCGATACAGCACTGAACTGTCCCTCCAACCCCCCACCGGCTATTGGAGTCTGAGGCTGATTTAACACAAAGAGAAGTCACAATTCACACTTAAATCGCTATTCTAGACAGTGTTGATAATGAAGGAATTAAATGATTTAAGTTACATGTAGCCTAGTGATATTTCTGTCATAAAAGCTTATTACTAAATATTTAATTATTTCAGTAATTGATGAAATAAAACTGGTTTGGGCCAGCTTTTTCCAAGCAAAACTAAATATAATCTGAAAAAACGCATGTTAATTTGTTTTCATGAACAAAATGTTCAACTCAATATTAAAGTCTACAGGGATCTTTGGATCCTTTCAACCAGGCATGCAATTTGTGAATTAAGTTTTTTTATTTTTATTTTTTATTCAAATAAATATCGAACCACGGTGCTTCGTGGTAATGCTGCTAAATTAAATAACATGTATTGAATAATTATGAACTTAAATGAAACAATATCGCAACATTTCGACAAATGCATTATTTGATCTGTTTTTACATTTTAATTCAGGGCGATTTAGCCTGCTACATTTAATTAGAGCGAGATTTTCACCCTTGTCTTGTCATTTTCTCATTGGGAAGCGCTTACAGGCTACATGTTTGAGTACATCCTCTGTACCTCTCGTTTTCATATGGATTACATAATCAGATAACATTTATTAGCCAGAATATTTAGACATTTAAAGGCTTTAGACAGAGCCGATTTCTTATAGTGACTGAGCTGAAGTGGCTTTCGGTTCATTTTTGTGACGCGCAGTTCCCGGAGACAGAGACGACAGATAAACTGTTTTTGTCGTTAGCAAAAGTTCGAATAAAACCCGACTTTAGAAAAATGCATAGGGCCACTCGGCGTGGTCTGCCAAAACACTTAATTATAAACTTCAATATTTCATTCAAAATAATCTCAAAACGCTTTGTGAAATTTTGAAAAGCCGTGCATGCATTAAGGCCACTTGAACTAATGAACAACTGAAACGCTGGTTTTGATTTTATTGTTTGTCGTTGTTTAAACGTGCTTGTTGCATATCTCTATTTTATATTTGATATGGTCTATTGGTGAAGTAGCCTATAGCATTGATTAGCTGTGGAGGGAGGGGTGTGGGGATTCAAATAATTCAGCAGAAGCAGGGATGTTTAGACCAGAAGGAAATCCCCGTCCCTCCTGGCAAATCACACTTTACTTAAAACCATGTTTTTAAAAACTCTAGGTTGTAGGGAATCAAAATAATAATAATAATAGGCCTAATAAAAAAAATAAAAAAAAATATATATAGGCTATATATGTAAAATTACTTTTTTTACAGAACTGCTTTTGAAATTATGATTGGTAGCCTCGTACGATTGGTACAGATGCAACGTCGTTCTGTTCGATAGTGTAAAATGGAAATGCATGGTAATTTTATTTTATAAATATAACCAAAAAACTGTATGGTGTAACAGAGTTTTAGAGCTAGACAAATCTCTCTGCATTAATAAATATAAAATTTGCAGTAGACCATGTTTGTTCGGGATTTGAACCCATGTCATCTTGATGATCGAACCGTCAGTTCTACCGCTCTGCTATGAATTTTCTCACTGAGGAAATGCCCAAACGTTTGTTTCTCACATAAGCGAGAAAACGTTTTGTCGTTAGCCAGAGAGTGTAGGCCTACTTTAGCCTACATGAATAAAAGTAGACCTTTTACAGTTTTAAAAGATGATATCTTATCTGTATGACCAACAATTACGCAGTAAGTTCTTTTAGCTGTTATGAGAAAAATAAATCCAAATGAACGCGCCGCCGCCGCGTTTGTCAAACTCTAATTCAACATGCCAGAATAAAGCCAGATTTTAGAATAATGCATAGCCACTCGGCGTGGTGTGCCAAAATACCCTAATTATAAACTTCAATATTTCATTCAAAACCATCTCAAAACGCTTTGTGACATTTTAAAAAGCCGTGAATGTATTAAGGCCATTGGAACCAGGATCGTAACTGAAACGCGCTGCATGTCTCAATACAGGAAGCGCTGGTTCAGATTGTATTGTTTGTTGTTTAAACGTACATGTTGCATATTTAAAAATATTTGTTTAAAAATAAATGTTTGTTGTAGGCTTATTTGTAAATTACCATAACTTGTAGAATTTCATCCTTACTGTTAATTGACATTAGCCCCACATACGTTTTGATAAATGTCCCTTTGCGCCACCTGGCGGTCATTTCGCGAGCGACTTTGAAATGCGACTGGTTTATTTTTATTGTATTGGTCTACTTTAAAAAATAATACTTTATAAGACATTTATGGGAAAAGACTATTTTCTTTTCAAGATGTTTCCAACTGTAACTTTGAACCAATTCTGTAGAATGGCCCATATAGCATTTGACCAGGATTTGTTTCCAGGTATGACTAAAAATGTGCTTCTGGCTTTCATTTATATTTTGATTGTTTGTAAATATATATATATATATATATATATATATGTGTGTGTGTGTGTGTGTGTGTATATATATATATATATATATATACATGTAGGCTATATATATATACAAGAAAGAATGCAATGACAATATATATATATATATATATATATATATATATATATATATATATATATATGTATATATATACATGTGCTTCTGGCTTTCATTTATATTTTGATTGTTTGTAAATATATATATATATATATATATATATGTGTGTGTGTGTGTGTGTGTGTGTATATATATATATATATATATATATATATATATACATGTAGGCTATATATATATACAAGAAAGAATGCAATGACAATATATATATATATATATATATATATATATATATATATATGTATATATATACATGTAGGCTATATATATATATACAAGAAAGAATGCAATGACATATAATATATATATATATATATATATAAATTGTCCTTACATTCTTTCTTGTGTGACACCCCTGAATGAAAGGCTCATTATTATGCAGGGTCACTGTCTGAGAACCACTTAATTATTCATGATAGGGGTTGGGCCGTTCCGCCCATCCGCATATTGCCTTGGCAAACAAAAAAATGTTTTTCACAATTTAAAACAATCTATTGTTTTATGTGAATGATAAGAAGGATGATTTTCAGATCATTTTGAAGCAAAAACTCTAGGCAACAACGTACATTAGTCAAAAGTCTTGTGGACTCATATTTAGTATGTTTTTTGTGTCCTTATTTCAAATACTTTATTTTTTAGTTTTTTCAATAACCACGCATAAACAATATTCTCTCAAAAATACAAACATGTACATACATGTTGCTCACACATTATGGTAGACCTGTTTGTGCTAAATAGAGTTTAATTTCACCTGTGCCATTAATATGTTTATAAGCAACTGAAAAAAGCACAAATGTCAGAGCCTGTCAAAACATCCAAAGGGCCCCAAAAACACTCTGGTCCCCAGAGGGTTAAGGGCCCGAGTGTGCTCGTTGTACCACAGCGTTGGACTATTTTCTTTAATCTTCTTTAAAGGTGCTCCACTATCCGTTAGCTGCCTGTCCCCTAAACACACTGTAAAAAAATGCGGTCTCTGTAGACAGCCCAGGCTCCACAAACAGCAACAAAAACAAACGGCGGCAACCCGCTCCATGAAACATAAACAGTTGGCTACAGTCCAGCCAATAACCGACAAGAAGGATTTGGGAGTGGGGTTAGTGCGCGTGCACATGAAGGGGAGTGTGGAGGAGAGAGAAGCATGAAGAGGGAAGTTAGAATTATAACTCTTTAAGTTTGATATGGCCGACACACGACCATCTCCGCCGGCAGAAGGGCTTCCAATCCGACATTCAGGTAGCTCTGTTTTTGCTGGACAGGTGGGTAAATCCAGTTTGTAAATCCAGTTAGTCAGTGCTAACTTTGGTGAATACAACATATTACTATGGGTTTCTAGCAGATAGCTATCGATCTCTATTGTAAATGATCAAGCAAACTCACAGTAAAGCGACAGTTTGTGTGAATGATTGTTTTCACCAATTGTTTATAAATTTGAATGTTCATTCATAGCCTATTGACAACTTTGACTAAATTTGTTTACGACGGAGCCGTTGTTTATGCTCACTGGGAAACGTGACGCTAACGTTATCTTGCTATTATTGTGTCCTTGTATGGGAGCTAAAGTTATAACCTCAGGTGGCGAAACGTTTTATCGTGTTTTTCTGTAAATGTTTCTCTTTTGCTGCATTCTGTTCTGCATTATATGAAAGCATTTATCTAAATTGGCGACATTACTCCTTGAATGAAGTATCAGTAAAACTACAGGTGAACAAAAAATATAGTGTGTTTACAGAGTTTAGCATTTGCCTGGGGGCGTTTATCTATTTTGCAAATGGCCTCAACACATTATCTTATGAATAGCGCGCTCTGCGAGTGGGTGTGAACAAATTAACGAGAATGAGCTGAGACAGGAGAAACTGTACTTCTCCTTAGTTTCATACAGATTACACTGCAGGAGAATATTTGTTTTAAATGTGAATTGTTTTATTTAAAAGTAGAAATTTAAAGCGTTCTTTAGACGTATGTTTCATGTTTGTGTGATAAGTATTAGCTGAGTTTCCGTTAACTTTCCAGACATGTTTCAGAAAGATTTTTGCGGAGACAGAGTGAGCTAAAAGCGCACCCTGTTTATTTTATTTATTTTTTAAAAAAGCACAAGGTTTTGATGTTAATGTGAGTGTACACAAAAAAAGAAGACCCTCTATAGTTTATAATCATGTATTGATTTTATTTATATGACCATAAATGACGGAGTATTTTAAGTCTATGTTGCTGCTATGTGAAAAAAAAACAGCAAAACGCGCGGGCGCGTTCTTGGTCCCCAGAGGGTTAAAACATCCGAGATCAAACGAGACATCCAAGATAATATCATCGTGCTCATCATGATCCGGCTAAATAGGTTCTTCGAACACACCTGCCGGTTATGATTAGTATAGCTGGATTGAGTTATCTGAGATAATTGCGCGTTCATGCGCTGGTTTAAAAGGGGATATGTATCGATAGTAGAAACATTGATCAGCAACGCTGCTATTTGCTGCTCACCGTGGCCAAAGAGCGCGCTCATTTTTTCACCGCAGCAGAGCAAGAGTTATTGCTTGAAGGATATGCTGAATTTGAAAACTTAATTAAAACGCCAGGGAACACCTCAAAGTGTGCAAAAGCCAGGAGAGAGGGCTGGCAAAAAGTAGCAGACAAATTAAGTTTGTAGTGGCCATGTTAGATGTTTTTATCACTTATTACAGTATATATTTTTATATTTTAATAATTTCTAAATAATTAATAACTTTGTTCATTGTAATCTCAGAGTCACCACCCACTACTAGAACATGGGAACAAGTAAAAGTGAAGTACTAGAATATTCTACATAATGGTAATTTGTACTACTTATACTAATCTCTTTTAAAAAGGCACTGTTAATAAATGTTTGCCTGTTTATAAAAGCAACCAAGAAAAAGGCTGAGAAAAAAAAGAAAAGAAAAACAAACAGGTGGTGATCCTGCACCCCCACATTATACCCAGGCAGAAGAGCTGGCCCTTGGGTTGAATGTGAACCTACCCATTGTGGAGGGCATCCCTGGGTTCAGCTCTTCCTCAGACCCACAGCCAGAGGCCAGGAGGACCAACACCTTCACTGCTGGTAAATGAACTTTAAATGATCCTAGTACACTGTAAAATAATTTGTTGCTGCATTAAATTAAGTAGGCCTATAATCCAAATGGCTGTCCAGTCATATCAACTGTTAAACCTTGAGTAGTAATGAATTGCTTTGACTTGTGAAAGTCTACATGTGTGACTGTGAAACTACAAAGTTAATGTAAAAAAATATGTTGCCATGAGTTATTGATCACATTTCCCCCCAGTGTACTTCATTGTAATGAAATTGTGTTTTCCTCTTTTGTGCAGTTTTAAACAATACACCAATACAACACCTTTACCTGTTCCCAAGCAAGTGGTGGCTGAAGCATGTGCAGTAAGACTTTTTCTAACGTTACATCAAAAGGGAAGAAAGTACAACACTTTGTAATGCCCATTTTTTCCCCAATGCACAGGACAGTGAAGAAACCCTCTCAGGCATTTTTAAGTGCATAAATAACTTTACTTAATTTACACTTGAGTACCTATTATTTCTGAATGCAATATGAGTTGCAGGAGTCCACATCTGCAGAAGAGTCTGCACAAAGCATGATGCAGAGGTGGGCAGTGTTGTACTTTTCCTTTTAATTTTTGATGCATAAGCCATGTGTTGACAGGTTTACCCCTACCCCTAGAAAATACAGTATTTTGAAAATACTTCACAACTTAAAGAAAAAAAAAACTGGCACTAGAAATAGAGTTGCTTCATAGGAACTTCAGAGTAAGTGCTAATATATTATTTCACACAGAGTACTATTGCTGACTTTGCATAATATCTCTTATTGCAGGCAAAAGATGACTATCACTGGCTTTTCTTTACAAAGAACAATTAAAATAAAACTCAAAGAACTAAGCATATTTGTCTTGTCTTTTATTAAACATTAATGAAATGTTTTATATTTTTTTCTGATGGTGCAATTTTGTGTAATATAGCCCATGCAATGTCACAGGCCCTGTCAGGTGCAACCCTCAGACTTTTCAGACACTTTAGTTGGCTAAAGTTCACTTCATTGTGTGCCCTTGTCCTGGCTAGAGTGGCATTGTAACTGGTCTGGGGTTTGGGTCAGGGAATGGGGTCATAAAACACCTGTCTCCAAGCAGGATCCTGTTGTAATCACCTGTATAATGGAAAAATTCAGTTCTGTTAGGATAAGCATAAGTGTATGTAATACAGTGAGCTTGATATTTATATTTTTCCTTACCACGTTCAAATAATGTGCATAAATCTCTGAAAATTCTTGAGTCATACACAGATCCTGGCCATATTTGTGATATGGAACATAGTCACACACCATCTAAGAGATTTTAGTCTGTCAACTGCCTTTTTAAAATTTGATAAAATATCACTAATCTGGATAAGAATCGCAATAGTAACTTGCCTGCACTATTAAAGCCTGACTCCGAGTCGAACATTTATGCGTTTCCAACAAATTAATGATGTAAACGACATCCTCACAAGTCATGAGAAAAATTATATCTCTCAAAAAGTACACTATCACGCTTTTTAAAGCCGCGGTCTAATCCTGTTAACATGAAATAAGCCTTCTCGCGAGCAGGTTTAAGCTTGCGCACCTGTTACTATAACAGCAAGTCCAGGATGAGTGTCGAAGAACCAAACAATCCAAGATCATGCCAAATTGCCAACAATCAAATCCAGCTAAGTGAGTTAGCGACGTACGAAGAACGAGCCCCAGGTCTGCCCCAAAAACTTTTCCAATTGTCTATGAACCCTAAATTATTTTGCGGACAGCCAGCCATTGAGTGAGCACAGTCTACTAACTATCTCATCACTCCTTCGAACAGGAAGGGGGCCAGAGAAAATTACAGTGCCTGACATCATACTTGCAAGTTCACACACCTCTTTAATGTTAATTTCAATAGAGAATTTACAATTAATATTAGCCAGCACTTTTAAATTTGCTTTGATGTCAGGTGCTCTGGCTCCCGGCAAACGTGACTATGGTGGCTGGTGTCTCTTTTTTCACGTTCCGTGTAATAAAATCGCCAAAAACTAGGGCACATTCAACAGGATACTGAGTGGGGAGAACCGGTTTAATGTAATCGGAACGGAAGAGCGGTGTTTTGTCCCGCGACTATAGCGTCTCACGGTCACCCAGTTGCCCTGCTGGACGGGCTCTACAGCCGGAACCGAACAATGTACAGAGTTCACTAAGCTAGTCGCATCCAAAGCAGTATCTAAAGCCCTTGCATTCTTACTATCCTCGATTAAAGTTTGGATGCGTGTCTCTAGTTCTGAAATCTTCTCTGTCAGCCTGACTATCTCCCTGCATTTATCACATGTAAGGCCCTCGGCGCTGACAGAGAATGCTATACTATACATGTGACACGCAGTGCAAGTGACGACAACAGGAGAAGACATGACTCACCGTGTTTGTTGACTGTTTTTACTCGCCACAGTTGTTTGAAGGACTCGAAAAAGGCGCGAGCACGAAAAAACAAGAAAAAGACGGCAAACACTGATGGCAGATTAACAGGCTAGCGGAAGGCTAGTGATAGTGATTTAGATTAAAGCTAGTGAAGTCAGATCAATGTGACATCAACCAGATATCTGATATTATCTAATTCTGTCTGAGTACGATATATTTAAGCGATGTAAACAAGGAGTGATAGTAAATAGAGATTCAAAATGGAAAGCTATATGGAGCCTTCAGACGCAAACCATACGGCAGCAAGACAGCGAGGCAGACCGGAGCAATCGATCCACGAGCAGCAATCGATTTGATTGCTTAGAACTCTATATTGCGACAGAAACTTTTGACACTCTTTTCCAGCACTTTAGACACAGTTGCTCCTTTGCGCTTAAAGAAGATTAAAGAAAATAGTCCAACGCCGTGGTACAACGAGCACACTCAGGCCCTTAAGAGAGTAGCCAGAAAAATGCAGCGCAACTGGAAGAAAACAAAACTACACGAAACAAAACTACACGATTGTGTACAGAGAGGCCTTAAAAGTTGCTAGATATGCTTATTTTTCAACCCTGTAAGAAGAAAATAAACAAAACCCTTGGTATTTATTTGAAACAGTGGCTAAATTAACGAAAAATACAACTTCAACCTCAGACGTTTCTGAGCAGCACAGGCAGTAATGACTTTATGAACTTCTTTACTTACAAGATTGATAATATCAGGGAGAAAATTATAACTATGCAACCGTCTACTACAGTATCGCATCAGGCAGTGCATTGTAGTCTCCCTGGGGAAAAATTTGATTCATTCATTGCTATAGGAGAGGAAGAATTAGACCGTACCATAGTACTGAGACAGCTCTCATCAGAGTCACAAATGATTTGCTCTTATCATTGGATCGTGGTTGTATCTCTCTATTAGTGTTACTCGATCTTAGTGGTGCATTTGATACCATTGACCTCAACATTCTTTTAAATAGATTTGAAAATTAAGTTGGCATTAGTGGAATTGCATTATCATGGTTTAAATCATACTTATCTGACCGTTATCAGTTTGTAGCAGTAAATTAAGAGATGTCTTATCGATCAAAAGTTCAGTATGGCGTACCACAAGGCTCAGTACTAGGACCGTTGCTGTTCACTCTGTACATGCTACCCTTAGGAGATATCATTTGGAAGCATGGCATTAGTTTTCACTGTTATGCTAATGATACTCAGCTCTATATTTCTTCACGCCCTGACGAAACTTACCAATTCACAAAATTAACGGAATGCATAGCTGATATAAAAAACTGGATGACTAGTAATTTCCTACTACTTAATTCTGAAAAAAAAAACCCAGAGATTCTTATTATTGGACAAAAAACTTCCTCACATACTAACATAGAATACTGTCTAACAATTGATGGCTGCTCAGTCAAGTCTTCGTCGTCGGTTAGGAACCTGGGTGTGCTCTTTAATAGCAATCTTTTATTTGAAAGTCATGTGTCTAGTGTCTTTAAAACCTTTTTTCCATCTTACAAATATATCTAAATTACGTCATATGGTCTCAATGACAAATGCGGAACAGTTAGTTCATGCGTTCATGACATCAAGGCTAGATTATTGTAATGCTATTATGGGTGGTTGCCCTGCACGCGTAATAAACAAACTACAGCTGGTCCAAAACGCAGCAGCTAGAGTTCTTACCAGAACCAGGAAGTATGACCATATTAGCCCGGTTCTGTCAACACTGCATTGGCTCCCTATTAAACATTGTATACATTTTTAAATATTGCTGATTACTTACAAAGCAGTAATTGGTTTAGCTCCCCAGTACTTTAGTGAGCTCTTAACGCATTATAGTCTATCACGTCTATTGCGATCTCAAAATTGATAATACTTAGAATATCAAAATCGACTACTGGCGGTAGACCCTTTTCCTATTTAGCACCAAAACTTTGGAACAGTCTTCCTAACATTGTCCGGGAAGCAGACACACTCTGTCAGTTCAAATCTAGACTAAAAACAAATCTCTTTGACCCAGCATACAGATAACACATTATAGACTTCTATAATTCAATGTTAGGCTGCATAGATTAGGTCAGCCGGAACCGGGAACACTTTCCATTAATCCTGATGTACTTGTTACATCATAAGGATGGCGTCTACGCTAATATTAGTCTCTCTGTTTATCCCGAGGTTTACCGCATTTCGCCGGATCCAGGCCGTATCCGGATCTGATGAAGGAACTGCACCTGGACACGACAACAACGCAGTCCTGAAGTGTCAACTAGTCTCTCCCCTGTGAAGGCCTCCTTCCCTTTACCTCTGTACAGATAAAACGTTGCAGGGATAATTCCGGCTCACGTGGCTACGCGGAAGCGATAAAAAAAATTCTGTGTTATAAATCTTTGAAGGCTTGTACCTTGGAACCTATTTCATGGTTTGCGTTCGAGCCACCAGGCACTGTTTTGAGCAAATGAGAGGCCGGATCGCATTAAGGGTTAAACGGCCTCTAGTGGCAAAAAAATACAAAAAAGTGCTTTTAACCCCTTAAACCTGAAGTGTACTGCCAGCGGTACACCCACCCGTGAAAAAAAAAAAAATCATAATCAAATTACTAAGCAGCCACTGAATAGAACAACACAAAAACTCAGCTTTCTAATGCATCTAACCACTTCGATCAACTCTTAATGAGTGCTGAGTAGTCCCTCTAAACCAGAGTATACTTAGCTGCGAGAAAATTCATAATCATATTTTTCATAAAATCATAAAATCATATTTTTCAAAAATACTGCATTGATCAAGACAAAATAGGTGCCATTTGAAAGACTGAACTTTACAATGAATGTAGCCAGTGTGATTAACTCCTAAGTAGTGCTAAGTTTGCTGATAAATAGAATTTCTCTTTTTCATAATCTATAAAATACTTTTTCATTTTTGTACTAAGTACTGCAATGTGTCAAAAACACCATACAGCTCATGAAACATTCACAGATCATTGAAAATGGCACATATTTTTTTACAGCATATTATGATTAAAATGAGCCCAAAATTAACATAATCTATTGCGTTGATCACAAGGAACAATTTTAAAAATGTCCATTAGAGGGCGTCAATGACTGAACAAAAGGCTATTTTGCTTCCAAGTGCTGTAACTTTTGATTACTTTATGCAATCACCACCAAATTTGATCCAGATGCAGCTCACATGTTGAAGGACTTCACCAAAAAAGAATTTTCCTCCTACCTTATTTCCTTCCTGAGTTATTGCATGTCAAATAAGAAAGATATGCAAAATAAAAATAAAAAAAAAGGTCCCACTTTATATTAAGTGGCCCTAATACCTGTGAACTTACATGGTACCTAGATATGTACTTAGTATGTAACTACAGTGTAAATACACATTGGTACATAGTATTTACAACTGTAATATTTGTGTAACTACACATATGTAACAACCCACGGAAAGGTATGTGTAAGTACAAATGTGTAACAGGACATTGGTAACAACACTTTTTCCACTAAAGTAAGTACACATGTGTAACAGGCATTATGTAACTACATTTTGTAACAACAATATGTATTCACACAAGTTGTTCCACTTCCACACGCAGTCTTCCATACTGTAGTTACCAGTTAAGAACACACTGAAACCATGATGATTCCTATGTGTATACCATGTATTTACTATATGACCGGCAGGACTTATGTTGAATTGCAGCTAAAGTTTTCCCTTGTGGTACCAGTGTACATACATGATAACTCCTCAGGAACTGTCCACTTAATATAAAGTGTAAAATGGTCATAACTTACTGTGTATTATGCAAAACCCAACCCTGTGCAACACTGTATTAACAGTGTACTTACATGGTAACTCCTCAGGAACTGTCCACTTAATATAAAGTGTAAAATGGTCATAACTTACTGTGTATTATGCAAAACCCAAACCTCTGTGCAACTGTACTAACAGTGTACTTACATGGTAACTCCTCAGGAACTGTCCACTTAATATAAAGTGTAAAATGGTCGTAACTTTCTGTGTATTATGCAAAACCCAAACCTCTGTGCAACTGTACTAACAGTGTACTTACATGGTAACTCCTCAGGAACTGTCCACTTAATATAAAGTGTAAAATGGTCATTACTTACTGTGTATTATGCAAAACCCAAACCTCTGTGCAACTGTACTAACAGTGTACTTACATGGTAACTCCTCAGGAACTGTCCACTTAATATAAAGTGTAAAATGGTCATTACTTACAGTGTATTATGCAAAACCCAAACCTCTGTGCAACTGTACTAACAGTGTACTTACATGATAACTCCTCAGGAACTGTCCACTTAATATAAAGTGTAAAATGGTCATTACTTACTGTGTATTATGCAAAACCCAAACCTCTGTGCAACTGTACTAACAGTGTACATACATGGTAACTCCTCAGGAACTGTCCACTTAATATAAAGTGTAAAACGGTCATTACTTACTGTGTTTTATGCAAAACCCAAACCTCTGTGCAACTGTATTAACAGTGTATTTACATGGTAACTCCTCAGGAACTGTCCACTTAATTTAAAGTGTAAAACGGTCATAAGAGAGACCATCTCAGCAAACCCAAACCTCTCATAGTTTTATTAACAATAGCATTAAAATATATTTTGAGCCACTAATCCTACTCATACCCCTAAACCTACCCATAACCATTCCTTAAAACTACGTAGGCTAACGTTACACTTATGCAGAAAATAAAAACATAACAGACAGACAAGTAACGTTATAAATTTCACAATAATTTGTTTATTGCGAAAAATGTTAAAAAAAACGGTACCAAAAGACGTCGTTCACATGATGATGCGTTGCAGCCGCTGAGCCGCAGTCCTCTCTGGCAGTATTATAACAGTTGTGTATGAGGTACAGATCAGAGTATAAATTATTAATCCATGAAAATGTTAATCCGGTTTCGGTTCGCTCTGTGAAGGCAATGGTGAAGGCGCGCGCGCTTCTCCATTTCAAATGTACTACACCGACTGAAACACGGCATGTCGCAATCTGTGACGAAGCAGGCGAGAGCCAATGAGCGTTTGACATCACGGCCGTAAAACATGTCGTAACGCTTC
This sequence comes from Rhinichthys klamathensis goyatoka, assembly GCF_029890125.1. Taxonomy (NCBI): domain Eukaryota; kingdom Metazoa; phylum Chordata; class Actinopteri; order Cypriniformes; family Leuciscidae; genus Rhinichthys; species Rhinichthys klamathensis. The sequence goes on along the minus strand of NW_026606570.1, from coordinate 772,304 downwards.
TTGAAGGCGCATTTTTTGAATTTGAATTCATCACCAGCGCGCCTGAGCGCGGGATTTGACGTTTGCGGTCGCTGCTGAGAAATGGAGATGAAGATCATAAAGGGCTGAATTTGGATCTGTTTCTTGCAAACAACGTATGGATTCTAAAGATTTGGATTACATTTACATCAGGCTAATACAATTTATGTTTTTTTGTGAATTTATGTTGTGTTTTATTGGAGAAAACGCTTTTTGTGTCTCACGGTAAATGAACTAAATACTACAAAATGGTTAAACGATTAAACAAGGTATTTTTAAGGTTTTAAAGTGTATGCTATTCTTGTTTATTGTTTACAGAACACTGTAATTTACTGTAAAGGCAAATAGGTCACCACAATGTCAAATAAAAAAAATCTAAAATAAAGAGTAAATCTTTAAAAGTGCTATGCCGTAATATCCCAGAATCTATCAAAGCATAACTATCACATTTATATTTCAGAGTTTAATATCCACTATGTAACCTTGTGGTTGTATTTACTGTGGTACACAACAATGACCCTAACAATTACACTTTATATTAAGTGGACAGTTCCTGAGGAGTTACCATGTAAGTACACTGTTAGTACAGTTGCACAGAGGTTTGGGTTTTGCATAATACACAGTAAGTTATGACCATTTTACACTTTATATTAAGTGGACAGTTCCTGAGGAGTTACCATGTAAGTACACTGTTAGTACAGTTGCACAGAGGTTTGGGTTTTGCATAATACACAGTAAGTTATGACCATTTTACACTTTATATTAAGTGGACAGTTCCTGAGGAGTTACCATGTAAGTACACTGTTAGTACAGTTGCACAGAGGTTTGGGTTTTGCATAATACACAGTAAGTTATGACCATTTTACACTTTATATTAAGTGGACAGTTCCTGAGGAGTTACCATGTAAGTACACTGTTAGTACAGTTGCACAGAGGTTTGGGTTTTGCATAATACACAGTAAGTTATGACCATTTTACACTTTATATTAAGTGGACAGTTCCTGAGGAGTTACCATGTTAGTACACTGTTAGTACAGTTGCACAGAGGTTTGGGTTTTGCATAATACACAGTAAGTTATGACCATTTTACACTTTATATTAAGTGGACAGTTCCTGAGGAGTTACCATGTATGTACACTGTTAGTACAGTTGCACAGAGGTTTGGGTTTTGCATAATACACAGTAAGTTATGACCATTTTACACTTTATATTAAGTGGACAGTTCCTGAGGAGTTACCATGTAAGTACACTGTTAGTACAGTTGCACAGAGGTTTGGGTTTTGCATAATACACAGTAAGTTATGACCATTTTACACTTTATATTAAGTGGACAGTTCCTGAGGAGTTACCATGTATGTACACTGTTAGTACAGTTGCACAGAGGTTTGGGTTTTGCATAATACACAGTAAGTTATGACCATTTTACACTTTATATTAAGTGGACAGTTCCTGAGGAGTTACCATGTATGTACACTGTTAGTACAGTTGCACAGAGGTTTGGGTTTTGCATAATACACAGTAAGTTATGACCATTTTACACTTTATATTAAGTGGACAGTTCCTGAGGAGTTACCATGTAAGTACACTGTTAATACAGTGTTGCACAGGGTTGGGTTTTGCATAATACACAGTAAGTTATGACCATTTTACACTTTATATTAAGTGCAGAGTTCCTGAGGAGTTACCATGTAAGAACACTGGTACCATAAGGGAAAACTTTAGCTGTAATTCAACAAAAGTCCTGCCGGTCATATAGTAAATACATGGTATACACATAGGAATCATCATGGTTTCAGTGTGTTCTTAACTGGTAACTACAGTATGGAAGACTGCGTGTGGAAGTGGAACAACTTGTGTGAATACATATTGTTGTTACAAAATGTAGTTACATAATGCCTGTTACACATGTGTACTTACTTTAGTGGAAAAAGTGTTGTTACCAATGTCCTGTTACACATTTGTACTTACACATACCTTTCCGTGGGTTGTTACATATGTGTAGTTACACAAATATTACAGTTGTAAATACTATGTACCAATGTGTATTTACACTGTAGTTACATACTAAGTACATATCTAGGTACCATGTAAGTTCACAGGTATTAGGGCCACTTAATATAAAGTGGGACCAAAAAAAATGATATATTGTCTTTTATCAGCAGTTTCTCAGCAGGAGAATGTCCTAATCTAATGTATATTTTCTAAAAATGTAAAAAGTGTTCTATCAAACGATACCTACCTTTTGACTCTCCTTGCTATAGTTTTGGAGTTATGAGTCTTTAGTTTTGTGTATGTCACTCAGAAAAGAACCATTTTATAAATGCCTTCCAAATGTGTGAGGACTAAACAAAAAGGCTACCTTTGTTCCAAATGCTGTAACTTTTTATTACTTTATGCTATCACCACAAAAGTTGATCCAGATGTAGGGGAACTTCACCAAAAAAGAATTTTCCCCCTACCGTATTTCCTTCCTGAGTTATTGCATGTCAAACAAGAAAGATATGCAAAATCATAATAAAAATTATATATAATTTTTGTCTTTTATCAGCAGTTTCTCGGCATGACAATGTCCAAATGTAATGTATTTATTTATTTATTTTTAAATTTGAAGTGTGTTCTATCAAACGATACCTACCTTTTGTTATGAGTCTTTTGTGTGTCAATTAGAAAAAACAACTCTAAAAATACCCTCAGGGCTTAAGAGGTTAAATTTACCACCTTACCACAAACAATTTGTGCTATGGATACTTTAAAACCACAATTAATTTGCTTGTTGAGGAGAGGCAAGGCACCAAGTTCTAAATTTACCAAAGTAGGGGTGATATTTTATATATTGTATCTAACTATTTTACTAAAAACATGTAATCTAGATTACATTTAATTTGTAGTATTACTTCAATAATGACAGGAACACCTTTAAAATTCGACAAAATATTTATTTTTAAAATGGAAAAATTCACCACTGAGTTGGGACACTACAGGCCCTTGATTGAGTAGTCACGGGTAAAACCATGCATGTCTCCTCCGTACCATGGTTAAAAGTTAAAAAATACATTTATATTTTTTTCCACAGATTCTTTCTCACAAGGTGAGCCCAGAGTGTTGGGACTGGCTATGATCCCCGGCCATCATGTGGTTTCTATTGAAGTGGAATCTGAAAGCCTTCAGACCACCACCCATGGACTCTGACAACTTTAGAGACATTTGGGGTCACCATATGGACTATAGAGAATGTAGTTTCCATGCACACTTTGTATCTGCAACTACGGAGATGGCAGTAAAGATCCTCTAGAGCTGGAGTTGTAACCCAATAGGAATTTTCCCGGTGTTTTTCTTCTTTTTTTTCTTTTTTTTTTCAGGGAAATGCAATACACAGTGGTTTGGTCCTCTGTGTTGAAACAAAAATAATTAATAACAGTGTGACTTGTAAACTGTATCCTTTTGCTTGTGTGTTTGCTTCTTTGTGAGCAGTGCACATTGTGTATGTAATTCTATGGACATTGCAATTTTTCAATAAGAGTTTAATAATCACTCTGATATTTGTATGATGTCATTGCACCATTTATTAATATTTCCTCATTACCTCATATCACCAGCAGAGGTCATTCACAGACTTTATTCTTTTACATGTTGATTATTATTGCACATATATAAACAAAATGGCATCTTTCAACTGTGCTAAAATTACGAGAGTGCAAATATTTTATATATATATATCAATACATTACAAAATTAAAAGGAAATGTTTAGTTTTGTACTGAATTCATATCTATTTCTAACAACATGATATTAACTAATCAATGGATATAGAAATAGAATGACTAAATAGCATCTTGGTTATTTAGTTATCCAATATAATTGTCAAGTTAATGTAAAATGAAAAGATATACAGTATATTTTAGTATTATCAAAATCTCACTGCTCTTTTCTTGTAAATTCTTGTACACAACAATTATTTACTGCATGCAAATACTTTTATCATTGACCAAATATACAATTATAACTTTAGTTTGCAGTGGATATAAAAAGTCTGCACACCTGGTTTGTATCACAAAAACAGCTGGTTTTGGTGATGTAAGAACTGCAAGATAAATTATATCAAAATCTTCAATGTGAAAATTACAGACTTTGCAATGCCGCTGAAAAACAGAGATATTTCAGAAAAAAAGGATAAAAATAAACACGAACCTAACTGCATTCTTGTGCACACCATTTTATAATTGTGTATGTGGCTGTCTTTAGAATTAGCTAATCATCGACCTCATGTGAAATAATACACACCTGTCTTCACCTGAATTGACATCAAATAAATCTCAGCAGTTCTTGTAAGATTATTCTGACATGTTCTTGGTTGCATGCTGCTACAAGAGCCATGGGCCACAAAGAGCTTACAAAGCATTGCTCAAGTGATGTCTACAAAAAAATTCCAAGGCATTAGAATAGATATACCATGGAACACAGTGAAGACAGTCATCAACAAGTGGAATAAGTAGGGCACAACAGTAACATTAAGAACATAGCTTCCTTTTAAAATTGATAAGACAAAGAGAAAAGTGGTCATGGAGCCTGTCAAGAGGCCTACAGCAATGTAAAAAAGAGTTGTTAACTCCAATATTCATCTGTCTGGACTGTGGGGCAGGGTGGCAAGACGCAAGCCTTTTTCTGACTAAAAATAACGTCCAAGCCTGTCTAAACTCTGTAAAAACACATTTCCGGTCTCCCAAAACTATTTGGAAAAATGTGTTATGGTTAGATGAGACTGAGATTTATTTATTTTTTGGCCAAAAAAAAGAAAAAAAAAAGTGTTTGGTGTAAAAACAACAGATCACATGAGCAAAAGAACACCAACCCACAGAGAAGCATGGTGGTGGCAGCATCATGCTTTTGAGCTGATTTTTTGGAACTGGGGGTGCTTCTCAATGCTCAAATTGATGCTTCCTCGTTTCCTCGCTCCTGTGACCCGGAAACCGATCGAATTCAGCCATATTAAAGGACATCTCAATTCTATGAGGAGGCGAGGAACGAGGAGTGAGTAAGCTTCCAGAGGAGCTATGCGCGAGGATGCACGGGTGTATCCTGTACGGAAGTTTTTCTTGACGAGAAACCTGGTATAAATTCTCCTCCCCCTTCACATCTGTCACAATAATTTTAATTTATGCTTCACCTTTGCAAACCATATATCAACAGGGTATCTTGCTTTATCTTTATTATTTCTTAATTTCTTAAATAACCAAACTTTAACAACATGACTTTCCCACACTTGACTTTGAAGCTACATCAATTATTCCATCTGCCACTGTCAAAAACTTCATTCTTCTTCATCTATCATTATTAACCCTTCACTGACCTTCAACGCTTATATTAGTCAACTCTGTAAAGCTGCGTTTTTTCAACTTCGCCGTATTGCCATACTCCATCCCTATGAATCACTGGTACATGCGTTAATCACATCTCGACCCGATTATTGTAATGTTCTTTTTTCTGGACTACCAGCACACTCTATCTCGCGTTTGCAATATATTCAAAACTCTGCCGCAAGATTGCTAACGTACACTAAACGATCTGCTCATATCACTCCTATTCTGTTTAACCTCCACTGGCTACCTGTGTCTTCTCGTATTAGTTACTAAATTCTTCTGCTTACCTTTAAGTCACTCAATGCTCTTGCTCCTTCCTAGCTCTCTGACTTACTTTCTCATATTCCCTTTCAAATTCTCCGTACTTCTGGCTGTGAACCTCTGTGAGCCGAGATTTCGTCTATCATCTATGGGTGGCAGGTGTTTCTCCATTATAGCCCCTAAGCTAGGAACTCTTCCCCTGGCTCTTAGGACAACAACCACACTGCATGAATGTAAGTCTAAACTCAAAACCTATTTGTTTAACCAGTATTATCGATCATGACATGTTTTTCTTAAACATTTTCCATAACTCTGTATTACAGTCATAATGTATCCTTATGTACCATTATTATTTTGCATCTGACCTTTGCTTCAACTGCCCACCTTCTATGCTGTCTGTAAATAGTGTTTGTTTCTGTCATAGTGTCTGTTTGTATTCGATTGGAATGCAATATGCAACTGCAATCGCTCAATGTCTTGGACTGGGCAAATGGACAGTAGACATGTCCATTTATTATGTATAAACTGACTGTTTGTTCTTTACTGTTATTTTGAAGCATCATTGAGCTCGGGAAAGGCGCTATATAAATTAAACATATCATACTTATTATTATAACATAAAGGGCAGATCTTTTGAGCACAGCTGATGTTCCGGACGATTTTGGTACAGAACCTTCTGGGGTCTGCTAGAAAGCTGAAAATTAAGAGAACTTTCACCTTTCAGCATAACAATGATCCCAAACACATTTAAATCAACAAAAGAATGGCTTCACCAATGAAAGATTAATGTGGAATGGCCCAACCAGGGTCCAGACCTAAATTCTATAGAAAATCTGTGGGGGGACCTGAAGAGGGCTGTGTGCAGGTGATGTACTCGCATCTGAAACATTTTTGCAAAGAAAAGTGGTAAAATATTCCCATCAGGATGTGCCAAGCTGATAAACTCTTATCCAAACAGACAGAGTGATGTGGTGTGCCCACTTATGCAGTTAGTTATTCCAAGTTTTTTTCTCTCTTAAATTTATCAATTTGGTTCTCTTACGAGAGTATCTCTCGTACTGCGTAATAGCTTACGCTATGGGGAAAACCTCTTTTCCACGAGATATTGAAGCCAAAAATGATCCTTAATTTTTTATTAATGTAAAACGCTTTGCAGCAGCAAGCAAACATAGGCGAGACAGCTCGCGCGCCTATTGGCTGCTCTTGTGGCAAATGCAGCAGCCTATCGAGAGAGACTCTGCGTGACGTAATGACCAATGGGGGCAATTCGCGCCCATATCGTCACGTCCCGCCAGAAAGGGCGTGGTCTCGCCCTATAAATAAGCTCGGTAGGCTGGTACAAGCTGATTTTCATCTCTTCAGCGAAGCGTACGCATCGCTGGATCCGGAGTGAGAAGCCGCGCCGTCGACGCAAGCCTTTCAGCGGGACGAGCTTCTGGTCGCTGGCCTCGCCGCCTTCAACTGCCGTACCTGCTGCGCTTTCCGGCGTTCTATATCCTTTATATCCTTACTCTGCTGAGAGTGTTAGCTCGCTTACGTGACACGACTTGCACTTCTCATCACAAAAAGAGCTGCGTCTTTTTAAAGATGCCATCCTGTGGCGCGTGCCGCGCCCCACTCAGCGACGAGGACCGTCATGTCATCTGCGTGTCCTGCCTGGGTGAGGATCACGCGGCTATCGCGCTCGCAGACGGCGGATGCCCTCATTGCGAGCTTATGCCTATGGTGACTCTGAGGACTCGCCTGGCGTCATTCTCCGAGCCTTTACCACAGCCCGCCGTGGTGCCGCGCCGCAAGAAGCGCCGCGCCCAGCGCGCTCCCGAGCTCTCTCCAGCCCGCCAAAGCTCGCCGGTTCGCCCGCCAGCTTCGCCGGTTTCGCTCGAGTCGCTCACTGGCGGACAACGGCCGCCGTCTGCCGCCGTGTCCGTCCACGAGTTCAACGAACCCACCGAGGCGTGTTCTCTTCTGGCATCTGATAGCGAGGATTGGGCGAGCTCCGTGGACCTCCCCTCCGCTAGCGTTTCCCGCCAAACCACTGGGAAGAGAGCCGGCATTGAGACTGAGCTGATGCGTCTGCTCTCTCAAGCCGTGGAAAGCATTGGCCTCGACTGGGAGGCGCCCGCGCAACCGCCGCGCAACAGACTGGACGGACGCTTTCTCGGAAAAGACGAAGCTCCGTCAAAGTCAAGGCCCGCGCCCTTCCTCCCTGAACTACACGAGGAAGTGACTAAGTCGTGGAACGCCCCCTTCTCCGCCAGGCTGCGTACCTCTGCCTCTGCTGCATTCTCCACGGTGGATGGTGCGAAGGACAGAGGGTACCTCTCCGTTCCTCCTGTGGAACCGGCTGTAGCGTCTCATCTCTGCCCGCCCTCCGCTGGACGGCGCGCTCAGACGACGCTCCCATCTAAAGCCTGCCGAGTGACGTCAGCCATGCACGGGCGCGCTTACACCGCCGCCGGGCAAGCAGTTTCAGCGCTGCACACTATGGCTATCCTGCAGATCTTCCAGGCCGACCTTCTCCTTAAACTGGACGAGGAAGGGCCCGAAGCGATCTGCGTGGCGGACCTGAGAAGCGCTACAGACCTCGCTCTACGCGCTGCTAAAGCCGCTGCACAGGCCATAGGACGGAATATGGCCTCTCTCACCGTGGCTGAGAGACACTTATGGCTGACGCTGTCCGAGATGACGGAAGCCGAGCGCTCTGTGTTCCTCGACGCGCCCATTTCGTCAGCGGGCCTCTTCGGATCTGCCGTCAAGGATTTCGCGGACAGATTCATGGAGGTGCAGAAGACTTCGCAGGCTATGAAGCACTTCCTTCCGAAGCGCTCGAGCTCCGCTGCAGGCCGCTCAAAACAGCCGTCTGCTCGCAGCTCTCGGCCGCAACCTGCACCACCCGCCGCCGCCGCTTCACAGCGCCGCCAGGCCCGAGGCCCGAGACCAAAGACCGCGCTCTCGCTCTGCTGGACGCCGCCCCCCTCAGCGCGGGCCCCGGCCGAGGATTGAGATCAAGCCCGAGGCCTCAAAGCCTTCCTAGCCACTCTAGGAAAGCGACGGTGTTCGGATCCCGCTGCGGCCGGATTTCCACCAAAACTTCTCGCTCGGTCAGTTCCAAGCATTGTGACTGTCCCAGTGTATTTCGCAGTGAGCCAGCCGGTGTCTCAGCCCGCTTGCCTGCGCACAAAAGCCGTTTTTACGGCTACCCAGATAAATCCAATAAAGAGTGCATTTTCTGGTGTTCCGGCCACGGCCGATGGTGTTATGAGTGTTGTAAGAATGCCCACGCCCCAGTGCCCATTCCCACACCCAGACACAGCCCGCCACGGTGCAGGGCTAGCACAAATAAAATCGACTCAGGTCGATTGTGCAGACAATGTAGTGAACGCGCCCATGTCACAATGCCCGCTTACACTGCACGCTGCGTGTCCCTTGGTTTCTGTAAAAACGAAACCAACACACATTCAGTCGGCTCTAACCGACAGTGTTTTCAGTGTAGTAAATGTGCCCGCAGTTCCGTCCCCACATTCTCTCACAGACACACAGAATCCTACGGGATCCGCCCCGCTCACTTTCTCTGCACAATCTGCCATAGAGAAGCTGAGCGCGGCCGGGCTGCCCGCTGTGATCAGCGCGCCCCCCGCCTCAAACGCTGTAAACACGGTGTTGTGTTCCCAGTATACCAGGGCTCTCGAGCTGCCGTTTTGCCGCAGCCAGAGCCCGGATTTCATTCTGCCTCTAGCTATTCACGCAGATGCGTGGTCAAATCTTCCCGGGGTATCAGAATGGGTGCTGAACACTATAAAGAGAGGCTATTCGCTACAATTCGCTCGACGCCCTCGCCGTTATACGGCGTGTGTCGAAACTACGGTGAAAAACGAAGTGTCTCATCTACTTCTTGCCGAGATAGCGAAACTACTGAGCAAAGGGGCTATAGAACCTTTATCTCAGGCTCAGAGCGAAGGGGGCCTATACAGCAGATATTTTTTGGTACCGAAAAAAGATGGGGGTCTCAGACCCATTTTAGATCTGCGACAGCTGAACAGAGCGCTTGTGATGCGCCAGTTCAGAATGCTTACGACCAGGAAAATCCTCGCGCAAGTGCGCCACGGGGACTGGTTTATGTCAATAGATCTGAAAGATGCCTATTTCCAAATACAAATAGCCTCCCATCACAGGCGATTCTTGAGATTCGCCTTCGAGGGCCAGGCATATCAATACACAGTCCTGCCGTTCGGCCTGTCTCTAGCACCTCGTACATTCACGAAGTGCATGGACGCGGCGCTCGCACCCCTGAGACTTCAGGGCATGCGAGTCCTGAACTACTTGGACGATTGGCTGATTCTAGCTCGATCACGATCGGAGCTCATAGAACACAGGGCCGCATTACTCGAGCACCTCGAGGAGCTGGGCCTCACAGTCAATTGGGCGAAAAGCTCACTGTCTCCCAGTCAGAAAATTTCCTTTCTGGGAACAGTGTTAGACTCGCTATCCATGACGGCAGGCCTGTCACCGGAGCGCGGACTAAATATTCAGCACGTCGCGAAATCCCTCCGCCACGGCTCGATAGTTCCGCTCAAAAGGTTTCAGAAAATGCTGGGTCTAATGGCCTCAGCAGCCTCTGTACTCCAGCTGGGCTTGCTTCGCATGCGCCCACTGCAGATGTGGCTGAAAGCGCGGGTTCCACCCAGGGCATGGACAGCGGGTCTGTTTCGCCTCAGGGTCGACCTACAGTGCGTTTCAGCTCTGGAACCTTGGAAAATAACCGACTGGTATCAGTCAGGTGTGAGTCTGGGGACCGCTTCAAGTGTGAAGGTGGTGTCTACGGACACCTCCACCTCGGGGTGGGGAGCGCTGCTCGAGGGCAGACCGCTAGCTGGCCTGTGGTCAGAACGGGAAAACCTCCTTCACATAAACTGCTTGGAAATGATAGCAGTCGACAAAGCGCTACGACGCTTCTGTCCCCAGGTAACAGGCCACCACGTCTTGGTCCGGTCGGACAACATGTCAGTGGTGGCATACATAAATTTACTGCAGCCCCATGAGTGTTGACACACGTATGGCCACCCAGATCAGGCTGAAAGCTTTCACCCTGGCTGCGCGTTTAATTGTCATATGATTAGCCCCTCTGGGTGCTATTTTATAAGGAATGACGCTTCCAGCCTCTCTTCCTCCACTCTATGTGAGTTTATGGTGATTATGCACTATATGAGCCCCGGGTTTCGGCCCCTGGGACTTTGGTGTTGGATCCCTGTACGCACGGCGTGTTGCATTGTGTTCCCCATAGCGTAAGCTATTACGCAGTACGAGAGATACTCTCGTAAGAGAACATACTCGGTTACTAACGTAACCTCGGTTCTCTCTAGAGAGGGAACGAGTACTGCGTATCTTGCCGTGCTTGGAATACGCTCTGGTTCGCTTCGGCGATGAAAACCAGCTTGTACCAGCCTACCGAGCTTATTTATAGGGCGAGACCACGCCCTTTCTGGCGGGACGTGACGATATGGGCGCGAATTGCCCCCATTGATCATTACGTCACGCAGAGTCTCTCTCGATAGGCTGCTGCATTTGCCGCAAGAGCAGCCAATAGGCGCGCGAGCTGTCTCGCCTATGTTTGCTTGCTGCTGCAAAGCGTTTTACATTAATAAAAAATTAAGGATAATTTTTGGCTTCAATATCTCGTGGAAAAGAGGTTTTTCCCATAGCGTAAGCTATTACGCAGTACTCGTTCCCTCTCTAGAGAGAACCGAGGTTACGTTATGAACCGAGTACGTTTTCATTGGCATTTGCACAGGTTACCATTTTACATTAAACATGCAAAAGTTCTGATATGATTTATCTTTGTTTAATTTTTTACATCACAAAAATTAACCATTTTAACAGGGGTGTAGACTTTTTATATCCACTGTACATGGTTCCATTCTCCAGTAAACTTAACTTAAGACTGTTTACATAAGAAATGTGACATCTGCTTTACAGCAGATTCTGACCATACTGCATAGAAAAGGTATTGCATTGTGTTCTGTTTTGTGATGTCTGTAACTTGACTTTGTTGATCCCATGTATTTATTACCTTCCTTATGCCAGCTACACACTGCACAATTTTGGCAACAACCTACAGCCAAGATACAAGGCAAGGGCAAGGGTGGGAGAGCCATGGCTTCAGCAAGCAACAGTTCTCACCTTTATATTCTTTTTTTTTCTTTTTCTTTTTTTCTGCTAATCAGCACATAGACAACTTGTATCAAAGCTTCTTGCGGGCTACCATTTTGAACAGGAAGAATACTCACACAAGAACTCCTGTATCATGCTTGATTTTACGTTATTTTCTATATCACTTCTCGAGTGTGTTTGGTTGTTCAGACAGAGATGTCGGCGATTCTTTGTATCAAAAAGTTGTGTAATGCGTGACCCCCTGTCGCCGATCTGTCATGTGTTGGGCACACAATAGCACCTAAATGGTACCCCAGATAGTCATGTAGTCTGAGAAGAACAGCGTTCCAATGACTTTCACGAGTTCACACTTACATATAATTTGAGGAAAGATTTAATGCGTATTTGGCGTGCTGTGCGGATTGAGGGCTCCGAGCTCGGAATTCAGCCCGAACCCAGAGTACTCCCCCCGTATGTAAGCGATTTTTTGAACTAGGAGTGTGGAGAACTAGAAGTGTGGAGAAGGGGTGGAGGGGGGATGCTGCAAACTGTCAATGGATCGAGGTAAGACTGTTGAGTCTATATGTACCCTTTTATCATTGATTGCTGATTGCTGTCCACTCGTGTTAATTATCTGAACGTGCTCCTCCCGAACTTAGTTAATAAAACTTCATTTAAAAATGGTGTAGTGTGTTCCCAGCATTAAACATATGCATTGAGTCTATATTGGCTGGAAGGGACATGGGATATTGTAGAGGCAGTTTGAACCATATGTCTGGATTGAGGCTGGTAGGAGTATGATCTGAAGTTCTGAAGATGTGATCTGAGCAAACAAAATAGAAATAGAAATTTAGCACAGACATTTTTTAAAAACAACTGATGCAGGGCCGTCCATAGGGCGGTGCAACTGGTCCCGTGCTTTAGGGGCCCAGCGGCGGACGCAAATAGACCGACCAAGGGGGCCCGCTTCCTCTAACTCAGGCTTGGGACGGCCCTAAACTAATCTCACCTCTCATTTAAACATCCTGAAAATGTCTCAGGCAGGTTACTGATTGCTGAAATGGTTAGTTAATGAAGTGTCACTTTAACAGCACTTGTGTTGCATACTAAACTCACTTTTTTTCCTCTCGGCTGCACAGTCCACAGGAAAACAGCAAACAGCTGCCGCCACATAAAGCCATTATGGCTGAACTCCAACCAATGTACAGCCCTTCTCCGATTTCATACCTAAACACACAGGACACATCTAACATTACACAGTAGAGGCATTCCAAGACTGCGAAATGACAGGCCAATATTGTCTGAAACATAATCACAAACATGTTTGTACAAGTGATCTTACTCATGGTATATTGCTTAATTAGATAACTCCAAATACGATGAAATAGTTCTAAATATTTTCTCTAATAGCTCTACATACCAAGATAATAACTCTTCTTTCCACTTACTTTATTCCTGGATAAAGCGGGTCAAAGAATTCCTGAGTGATATTGAAAGCATACCAAGACACTGCAATCATCGTGCACAGACCTGAAACATGAAAATTAATTTTGTTTCTATAAACAAACTACCAATGTTTAAATTACCTATGCTTCTCCTTACCAAGACAGTCAATCAAAGGTTATTTTGAAGACATTTATTTTGTGAAAGCATAATCTTAATAGTTCCTAACACTTACAAGGTTTAATTAATTAACATTAATGCATTGGGTATCATGAACTATCCTCATGCAGTATTTACTAATCTTGGTTAATGTTATTAAATATATTTTTAACATTGCAATTTGTATAAAATTATGTATAATGAACAAAAAATAATGAACAATGGATAGTATATATACCCTTATATAGAGTAATAAATCCAATATATATTTAAAAAAAAGTTGTTTGATTAGTTCTTGATTAGATTGTGTTGGGTAAACACAATAAAGGCGAACTGACGTACAAGACTCAATAAGATTGTGAAGGTAGATTTTTAACCAAGAGGGAAATTGAAATTCACATAAATGTTTGGTCGGGGAAAGGTATAAACTGTTTTATAGATGGTTTTTTTTTTTTTTTATAAAAAATTCTGTTGGTCAAAACTGTTTCTTGAATGCTCTGTGCAGTGTACCTCAATATATTCACTTGAGTCAAGTCATATTTATTTATATAGCACTTTTTACAATACAGATTGTTTCAAAGCAACTCCACAGAGATAACAGGAAAACAATGCAAAAAAGTTTGTTTCCAGAAGAAAATAGCGTCACAGTCCAGATTAAGTAAGTTCAGTGATGTTTTATTTTTGTTTTTAAAAAAAGTTATTAATTTAGTTCATTTATAAAGCCTCTGGAGTAAACCGTGATGTCATCGTCCAGCTCAGTTCAGTTCTTGTATAATAGTGTCAATGCAGGCAGATCAATAATATTGTTGAATATTAAAGTAAATGTTACATTTTAATGTCCCCAACTAAGCAAGCCAAGCCAATGGTAACAAAGGTGGAAAAAGGCAACAGTGGCAAGGAACCAACTCCATCAGGTGGCAGAATGGAGAAAAAAAACCTTGCAGAACCCAGGCTCAGTCGGGGAGCCAGTTCTCCTCTGGCCAATGAACAAACAGTGTATGATTATGATTCAGGCAGCATTATAGGTCAGAAGTCAGATTGGTTTGGAACAATCAGAGTATTATCCAGTTCCATCTGGCTGAATTAAAAAAATATGACAACTAGCCCTGACTGTCACAGTTAGTTGCAGCAAGGAGTAAGGCAGGATCTATACACAGCAGTCATTTTATTTAACGATAAACCAAATAAAAAACACGCAGGAGCACTGGAGATTTCTGAAATGCAGGAGAATTGACCCATAAACATAGACAAGAACAGAACCAAGAACAACTCAAACTGAGAGCTATAAACAGGGTAGCAAAAGAGCTAAACAATAATGAACAGGTGAAGAAAATCCAACAATGAGTTGCTATGGAAACAAATTAAAACATTCTAGACAGCATGGGAACAAAAGAAAAACAGGAAACAAAAATCAAAATGAAACAGAAACCAAAACTTAAAGGGATAGTTCACCCAAAAATGAAAACTAACCCATGATTTACTCACCCTGAAGCCATCCTAGGTATATATGACATTCTTCTTTCAGAAGTTGTCGAAGTTATATTAAAAAATGTCCTGGCTCTTCCAAGCTTTATAATGGGTATATTTTTTGGAAGTCCATCAAAGCGCATCCATCCATGATAAAAGTGCTTGAAAAGGCTCTGGGGGTTAATAAAGACCTTTTGAAGTGAAGCGATCCATTTGTGTAAGAAAAACATCCATATTTAAAACTTTATTCGACTAAAATAACTAGCTTCCGGCAGACGGCCGTACGCAGGTCGACTTACGGCAAAAGAGTAACACTTGACGATGTATGACGTAGGATGTAGGTGTAGCGTAAGGTTTGACGCCTCTCGCGGTTCAAACAAACAGGGCTGGGCAACCGCGTTCGTCATTACATTGTGTCAAGTTCAAGGGTTAGTCTTTTGCCGTAAATCTATGCGTACGTCCGTCTGCCGGAAGCTACCGTAGTTATTTTAGTCGATAAAGTTTTAAATATGGATATTTTTCTTATACGAACTCATCGCTTCACTTCAGAAGGCCTTTATTAACCCGCCAGAGCCGTGTCGAGCACTTTTATCATGGATGGATGCGCTTTGATGGACTTCCAAAAAAATATACCCATTGACTCCCATTATAAGGCTTGGAAGAGCCAGGACATTTTTTAATTCAACTCCGATTTTATTCGTCTGAAAGAAGAATGTCATATACACACCAAGGATGACTTCGGGGTAGGTAAATCATGGGCTAATTTTCATTTTTGGGTGAACTCTCCCTTTAACTTTACCCTGATTTCCTTTACTGTATATGACAGGTGGTAAGACAGTAAAGGACATCACTTGGTGAAGTTCTTACCTTGCAGTATGAAGAAGACACCTCCAGCCCCAGCGATACGACCCTTCATTATGTAATTCTCCCCTCCTATCTTGGAACACTGCATACCCACTAGAGTTGCCACCAGCCCGAATGCACCTAGCACAATGGATGTGATCATTAATGCACGGCATGCTTGGATTAAACCTGAGAAAACAGAGAAGGAACAGTTACAAGTCTGACAGCTGTAGACAAATAGTAAAATAAAAAAATAAAGATATGTGAATAAGATACAAATATGTATATACATTAAAAAAAGACATTAATATGTACAGGTGTGCTATATAAAAACAGAATAAAATAGATTTAAAGGTAACACTTTACAATTAGGTTTCATTAGCTTCATGATAACTACATCAGTTAACATGAACTCCACTTCTACAGCATTTATTAATCTTTGTTCATGTTAATTTCAACATTTACTAATACATTATTAAAATCAAAAGTTGTATTTGTTAACATTAGTTAATGCACTGTGAAGTAACATGAACAAACAATTAACAGTTGTATTTTTATTAACTAACGTTAACAAAGATTAACAAATACAGTCACAAATTAATTGCTTAATTAACAGTGAGTGGAATAAGTAGAGATGGGGTATTGTTAAATAAATGTAAGTGGTATTGCACATGGTTATCATTGCACAGTGGGGAGAACATTTAGCTGTTCATGAGGTAGATTGCCTGGGGGAAGAAACTTTTCTTTTGCCTAGCTGTTGCCTAGCTGCTTTTGCCTAACGAATTTGAAGAACTCCACAGCAGCCACATTGCTGTTCATGATGGTGAGTAGGGGTAGTGCTGGGGTGTTCCTCCTGAAGTCCACTATCATCTCCACTGTTTTGAGCGTGTTCAGCTCCAGGTTGTTATGACAGCACAAGACAGTCAGTTGTTCAACCTCCTGTCTGTATGCAGACTCGTTACCATTGTGGATGAGGCAGATGACTGTAATTTCATCTGCAATCTTCAGGAGTTTGACCGAAGGATCTTTAGCAGTGCAGTCATTTGTGTGCAGGGAGAACAGCAGTGGGAAGAGCACACATCCCAGTGCTGATTGGGAAAATTCAAGTCCAACATCTTCACATTCTCACTAGCTGTTGTCTATCTGTCAGAAAGCTGGTGATCCATTGACAGATAGAGCTAGGAACAGAGAGCTGGGTTAATCTTTTAATTTAGCCTGGAGGAGTGATGGGATGATGGCGTCGAAAGCAGAATTGAAGTCTACAAACAGGATCCTTGCTTAAGTCCCTGGTTTGTCCAGATGTTGCAGGATATAATGCAGTCCAATGTTGACTGCATCATCCACTGACCTGTTTGCTCGATAAGTAAACTTTAGGGGTCCAGCAAGGGTCCTGTGATGTCCTTCAGGTAGGCCAACACCAATCTCTCAAAGGACTTCATGACCACAGATGTTAGGGTAAAACATTATGAAGCCATTTGATTTTGTTTTCCTTTTTTTTGTGGGGGGATGGGGATGGAGATGATGGTGGAGCAGAAAGGGTTTTCGCAAAGATCCAGTGATCTGTTAAAAGATCTGCTGAGATCTGTAAGAAGATGAGGACCAGCTGGTCAGCACAGATGTTTAGAGAGGCTGGTAAGATGGCGTCTGAGCCTGGTGCTTTTCTTTGTCTTCGGTTCCCTGAAGACCTGACACGTCCTCTTCACAGATCCAAAGTGTAGGAGGAGGGGAGAGGGGCAGGGGGGTTGACGGAGATGTTGATAAATGTGTGGTCAGGGAGGGTGTGGGGTTCGAAGCATAGCAGCCAATTGTAGCGAGGTGAAAGTGATATGGCCCCTTCAAGAGCATTTCTCTGTGGGCGGAGGTGTGCACGCGATTAGATTTGCTTCATAAGACCGGGAAGAGCAGTTGTTGGCGGGGTTTACGGGCTTTATTCGCCATTTCCCCCACGCTTGTGTGCGGGTGCTGTATATTGAGTTAGAGGTTTTTGTTTTAGGCTGATTAGATCTCCCTGTTGGTCGTGGGGCTGGTGGACGCATGTTAGTGACCATTGAAAATGGCGTTGTGGTGCTGTTCAACCCATTAGAGCATTGAATTTCCAGTTTACTTGCCACTGCTCTCTTTCCTCCCCCCTTTTTTTTCCTTTTTGGGATACGTAACCCTTCTTTCTTTTGGTTTTGTTGGTTAAGGTCTGTTTATTAATTTCAGTCTATATATCAATTGAGTCTATATATGGGCTGCTTAAACTATTAATGGTCATTTTCCTGAGCATTTTTTATTCTGAGAACCAACTCATTTGTTTTATTGCTTTTTTTGTTGTTTTAGTGGATCACTGAGGGGTGCTGGTTGGACGCGGGTGTGGTCCCTTTGGCGGATACCCTCCGTTGGTGCTTCATGTACACTGTGTGTTGTGCACATCTTTTCTCTTTGTGTGTGTGTGTGTGTGTGTGTGTGTGTGTGTGTGTGTGTGTGTCTGTGTGTGTGTGTGTTTCTGTGTCTGTGTCTGTGTGTGTGTGTTTGTAGCTTTTTTTTAGGCACGTTTAATGGTGAATTTTATAGGGGCAATAGAGTGGGCTCTTGTCGGTGACCAGTAAGTCCTCCTCGAATGTCCGCTAGTTTTTTTGTGGTTTGTTTTGTTTCTTGTAGTTGGTGTTCTCTCTTTTAAGATTACAGCTCAGTGTGTGATTACACAGACAAAGAATTAAGGCTCATAAATTGGGCGTGTCATTTTCTGTATAATGTCTGTTAATAAATTGTGAGTTTTGTCATATTTGAGAAACACGTCTCTGTTCCTTCTGTTGGTGAGGTACACATTGAATCTGAGAGAGAGATTCAGGGTGGGGTAGTTAGGCTATGTTTGATTGGGCTTATTAATTGCCCATAGGGATTATGGAGCCCTCTTGCTACACTTTCAAAGTACGCAGGCAGTCAACATGCACTCTAGAAAGTTTCATCTTTGTCTAGTGTCAAAGGAACTTAAATACACCGGCAAACAAGGATAATTAACAGCACACACCTGAACTGAATGATGAATCAAATTAATAACCATGACAACAAACTCTACTCAGGAAAATGGTGCAAACTGAAAAACAAAGTCCAAATGGTGTGTGACTATGACAGTTTCCTTCACTTGTATAGTGCTTGGAAGACTACAGAAGGTGTACTGTCTGTCTGCACAGGAAACACCACACCTGCGTGCGGTGCGGCAGCAGTTGTACAGTACTGTGTGTTGCCCTGTCTAGTGGTAAAGGACATAACACGACATGAGAGAGTGGAAGAGGGGATCTTTTGTGGGTTTTAATGATATAAACAAGAGAGCAGCGATCAAACATATACATATGGAAATTTGCTTAGGGAGTTGATCAGGCCAAAACAACAAACAAAAAGTTTACAGATTGCAGCACTTACTAACCCAACAAGACAATGAAAGAAAAGCAAAATACAATAAAATCCACTCCCTACATATCAAAAAAACAAAGAATAAAATGAGCAAACAAAATAGCTTCAAACTCCTTACTTTTCCCAGATTCTTATACAATGTATTTACAAAGCACTATTTACAGGCCAGAGCAAACTACAGTAGTTAGAAGGGCAAACCAAAATCAGTGTCAGTCAATGGGGTCAAAATACCAAACAGTTTCTTACTACTTTCTAATTCACTCTCTGTAGGAGCCGCATTTGAGTTTTATTTTTGGTTTCATAATTTACTTATAATTGTTTTTTCTATTGCATTTGAGTGGTACACCTTCTACAGCCAGAGAGGGCGCTATCCTATAAGTTGGAGTGTGTAGCGCATGAGAGAGGGAGAAGGCGTGCCAGCTGATACAGTCTTTGACCTCGGCCTGGATCTGTGCTACTGAAGCTTGGCCTGTGTGAGAAAGCTGAACGCCAAGCGCAACAAAGGAATGCTTAAAGACATTTAAACCAGTTCTCAGTTTTTGTTTTGTACTTTATATTTATTTGCAATAAATATCCACAATCATTCAAGCAACAACACTCTTGGATTTTCTTGGATTCGGGCTGTGAGTCTGACCCGGTACTCGCATTCTCCAGGTGGTTGGAAACATTAACAGGGGGTTACAGGAAAAACCCAACAATGTTTTTGCCGCTACATTTCGTCAAAGACTAGCTGTGAATTGATCAAAAAAGGATTTATGTTGAAACTACGTGAGGAAGACGAAGCAAACATCGGTCTAAGCGTGGCAAGCCAAACAAAGAAACACTTTGATTGAGGTATGTGCTTTCAAAGTCTATAATTTTTAAAGAATATGGAAACCAATCTCACCGCAGGATTGTTGAGTTGGTGAACTGTGACAAGTAATTAAAAGCGGTGAAAAGCAGTTTGTCGTTGTGAAAACACAGCCAAATTGGAACAAATGAAATGCAACGAGATGTTGATTTTTGCAAAGAATACGAACTGCTTTCTTCATTTTTTGAAAACTTTTGCATTGATTGAAGTAAGATAAAAACTTTCTGAGATTTTTGGGAAGGTTTTTTTTGAGAATAATGGCTGATTCTAACGAGGAAGAAATAACTCCTGGAAGAGACATGAATGAAACTGTCGCGCAATTGCGCTCGTCTAGAGGAGGAAAAATGTCACATGTAACACGGAGAATGAACATTGTAAATGATTTAATGACTAGTCCGGAATTTCTGGATGAAGTTAAAAAAAACATGATTAAGTTTAATGAATTTCTTGAAGAGTTCAAAGCCGTGCATGCCTCCTATAGTGAAATGTTGGATGAGGAAGCAAATCAAGAAGACCACGAAACATGGTATCAGCCTAGATATGTACAGATAACGGCTTTTATGGCTAACGTTGAAAATTGGATTTCAGCTATAGAAAACCCAGGTTCCCAAGCCATAGGTGAAGCCACCTCTTCTGTCACCCAAATAGGAGATTGTGATACTGATACTGATGCGCAATCATTTGGATCACGTGGATCGTCTGTGTCATTGCGCATCAGTGCAGAAGCAGAGAGAGTAGCTTTAATGGCTAAAGCTGCAAAGCTGCAAGAAAGGCATGCAATTGAGGAGCAGGAGCATATTCTAAGAAAAAGGAGATGGGAGAATAAAAAGCTTCAGTGTTGCACGTTGTTTGAAACCAAAAGGCTATGGAACAGCAAAGTGCGCAGAACTACACCACTTTGCTGACGCCAGTGAGAATGGCTATGGCTCAGTGAGCTACATTAGACAAGCTAATGAACAGGACAGTATACATGTCACTTTTCTCATGGGAAAGTCCAGAGTCCTACCTTTAAAGAACATCACAGTACCACGTCTGGAGCTGGCCGCTGCAGCATTGTTGGTAAAAGTGGACAAAATGCTAAGGAGAGAACTACATCTACCCTTAAAGCCCTCCGTTTTCTGGACTGACAGCCAAACCGTACTTAAGTACATTAGAAGTGACACTGCAAGATTTAAAACATATGTAGCCAACAGGGTCTCGCTGATTCGGGATAACTCGGAGCGTTCCCAATGGAGATACACAAGAAGTCAAGACAATCCAGCGGATGATTCCTCGAGAGGATTAAGTGCAGGTAAATTCATGGAACAAAGGAGATGGATACATGGTCCAGAGTTCCTATGGAAACCTGAGGAAAGTTGGTTAGAGGTGGAGGCATTGGGCTCAGTGTTACAGGATGATCCAGAGGTCAGGAGAAACACTACTGTGTTTACAACAGTGGTAAACACTGAAACACCCACAAACCAGCTTATTTCATACTTTTCAAATTGGATTAGGCTAATTAAAGCAGCGGCATGGTACATCAAACTGAAAAAGGCCTTGATACTGAGAATCAAAAAACAAAAGGGCTTCCCATCCTGTCAAGTCACTACCCGCTCCCACAGCAAAAAGGGGAGCCCAAAACTTGAGGTTTTCAAGATCAAACCCGATGGACAGCTCCTCACTGTGGAAGATCTCTTACAGGCAGAAAGGTCAGTTATCTCTTATGTTCAGAGGCAAGCGTTCCCAGATGAAATTAAAACACTGCAAATGACCCCACCTAAAGTGAAAAGAAGCAGCAGGATCTGTAGGCTGGATCCTGTGCTAGATGCAAGCATCTTAAGAGTAGGTGGCCGGATGCATAAATCTGCCATGCCTGATGAAACTAAACATCCCTGTATCTTGCCCAAAGATTCACACATTTCAATTCTTCTTTTAAGACACATTCATGAACGCTGTGGTCACAGTGGCAGGAACCACATGCTCTCAGAGCTCCGTAAGAAGTATTGGATTATTAAAGCCAACTCCTTAGCAAGAAAGGTGCTCTCAAGATGTGTCATGTGTCGACGTGTGAAGGGCAAAGCAGGTGAGCAAAAAATGGCAGATTTGCCCCTGGAAAGAATCCTACCTGACCTCCCTCCCTTTACCAATGTCGGATTGGACTATTTTGGCCCGATTGAAGTGAGGCGAGGAAGAAGCACCATCAAAAGGTATGGAGTTCTGTTTACATGTATGTCTAGCAGAGCTGTTCATTTGGAAGTAGCTTTCTCATTAGACACTGACTCATGCATTCACGCTTTGAGGAGATTTGTTTGCAGAAGGGGGCAGATTAAGCACATCAGATCTGACAATGGAACGAACTTGGTGGGTGCTCAAGGGGAGCTCAAGAAAGCTCTGATGACACTGGACAAGTTGAAGATCCAGGATGCCCTGCTCCCTGATGGAATCGAGTGGAGTTTCAATCCACCAGCTGCATCGCACCATGGTGGAGTCTGGGAAAGGCTTATAAGATCTGTTCGTTATGTACTGTACTCCACACTCCATCAACAGTCCATCGATGACGAGGGTCTTCAAACTCTATTCTGTGAAGTAGAGGCTATTCTAAACAACCGTCCTCTCTCCACAGTGTCCTCAGACCCATACGACCTAGAACCGCTGACCCCAAACCACCTTCTCCTGCTGAAAACTCAGCCCATTATGCCTCCTGGAATCTTTCTGAAATCAGACCTTTATGCTAGACGCCGCTGGAAACAGGTCCAGTACATGGCAGACCTCTTCTGGCATAGATGGACCAAAGAATATCTTCTTCTACTCCAGGAAAGGCAAAAATGGACTGTAGTGAAGAAGAACCTGAATGTTGGAGATCTTGTTCTGGTGGTTGACCCCACTGCTCCTAGAGGGTCATGGCCATTAGGAAGAGTTCTAGAGACCAAGCCTGATCAAAAGGGGCTGGTCCGATCCGTGAAGCTCCAGACACAGACTTCAATCCTTGATAGACCCATTACCAAACTGTGCCGAATTCTGGAAAATGAAGAGTGTCCGGTGCTCCTTAAAGATCACCAATAAGGGATGTAATGTATACATATATACATATATTTCTAAAAAATATTAAGAGATTATTTGATTTCTGGCTCCTTTTTTATTTTATTTATTTTGAATAATTGATTCTATAGAGAACAATTAGGGGCCGGTGTGTAGGAGCCGCATTTGAGTTTTATTTTTGGTTTCATAATTTACTTATAATTGTTTTTTCTATTGCATTTGAGTGGTACACCTTCTACAGCCAGAGAGGGCGCTATCCTATAAGTTGGAGTGTGTAGCGCATGAGAGAGGGAGAAGGCGTGCCAGCTGATACAGTCTTTGACCTCGGCCTGGATCTGTGCTACTGAAGCTTGGCCTGTGTGAGAAAGCTGAACGCCAAGCGCAACAAAGGAATGCTTAAAGACATTTAAACCAGTTCTCAGTTTTTGTTTTGTACTTTATATTTATTTGCAATAAATATCCACAATCATTCAAGCAACAACACTCTTGGATTTTCTTGGATTCGGGCTGTGAGTCTGACCCGGTACTCGCATTCTCCAGGTGGTTGGAAACATTAACAGGGGGTTACAGGAAAAACCCAACAATGTTTTTGCCGCTACACTCTCAGAGAACAAACAACCCGGCAAGTAATTTTGTATGTAAAAGACGTCTAATAGCCGTCCAAACAAGGCAAAATTTGGACTGTCAGTGAAAATTTTGTAGACTTCTAACCATAGCCCAAGAATAGATGCACAGGCTACGCATAGAACATGTCTAAGATATGAAACCAAACACCTTGTAACTACTGCCGGTGCAACACATAAATCTTCTTAGTAATCCATTTATTTGAGGTACCTCAAATAAATGGATTACTAAGAAGATTTATGTGTTGCACCGGCGATTTTCCTTTTCTGCCTTGTCTTGTCCTGCCCTGGTTGCACCGGATTGTTTGGGAATCACAGAAGCGCAGCAAGCCTTCCTTCTCATTTTGAAACCTTGTAACTACTGTTGACTTTGCTTACATGATGGAATATCATACATCTCGCAAGTTATTTTGGAAAAAACGACATGTAACCAAATTCAAGGTTATTTTGGTTAACTAACCTAGTAGGTGAAATGACGGCTATTGTTTGCTGGGAATGATTACAGAACTCTTAACACTCAAGTTTTTGTCTAATCACACAGCCAAACCAACAATTCACTCCTAACAAAACAACTAAATGTTCCACTAAAAGGAGTGACATCAGGGCTTTTAAGGTGTGCCTGGAATTGACTGCAGTCACTGCACCAATCAGGTTGAAACACTCATTAGCCTACATGAGCCAATCATCACCATCCCTAGACAAAAAGCCTGCGTCCGAAATCACATACTCTTGGGTAGATACTTATTTTGAATAAGTAATTACTTCACGACAACTAAAAAAGTATGCTCTATATGTGGTTTATCAGTGGTTCCCAAACTTTTTGAAAGCATGGCCCCTTTGTGCAATGAGCAAATGATAAAGCTTGGGTTGCTGAATATTCGATCCCTTACTTCAAAAGCACTTATTGTTAATGATATGATTACAGACTATAACCTAAGCGTGTTGTGTTTGACAGAAACCTGGCTAAAACCAAACAATTACATTACTTTAAATAAGTCCACCCCCCAGGATTACTGTTATAAACATGAACCTCGTATGAAAGGCAAAGGGGGAGGTGTTGCTGTAATTTATAGTAATATTTTCAGAATTACTAAGAAATCTAGTTTCAAATATAATTATTTTGAAGTGTTGGTGCTTAATGTAACAATATATAGTGCAAATGATAAATCACGTTTGAGATTTGTGCTGGCTACTGTATGCAGGCCACCAGGGCACCATACAGACTTTATCAAAGAATTTGCTGACTTTCTATCATAATTAGTACTCGCTGCAGATAAAGTCCTAATTGTTGGTGATTTTAATATACATGTAGATAACGAAAAATATGCATTGGGCTTGGCCTTTAAAGATATTCTTAACTCTATTGGAGTTAGACAACACGTGTCAGGACCTGCTCATTGTTGTAATCATACTCTAGATCTAATATTATCACACAGAATCAATGTTAATGCCGTTGAAATTCTGCAGCAGAGCGATGACATCTCAGATCATTATCTAGTCTCGTGTAAACTTCATTTAGCCAAGGCTGCAAAGCCGAGTCCGTGTTACAAATATGTTAGACCTATCAATTTTGCCACTAAAGATTGCTTTATTAATAATCTTCCAGATCAGTTTATTCATCTCAGCATCCCAGATAGCTTAGAAAAACTCGATATTGCAACAGAAACTTTTAAAGTAACAACAGGTAACTTTTCAACCTTCATAATATATTTCCAAGTCTCTTGTGATGGTACATCGACTTACAATAGGTTGAATGACACGTCTGCCATAGCCTGACGGGGTCTGTAGCGTTTTTAATCGTACTTTTAAACTTCGGGTTTCGGGTAGTAACCGGCGAACAAAGAGAACTACAAAATTCGACTGCTTTACGGCATATACGTCACTTCCACCACCACCCCCACTTCCTTAAAATCGGACTTGCGAGCCAAATGCTATAGTCATGGCCGAAGCAGCACAGAAAAACAAGAAAGCAAAGGTTTTATCGGAGCAAAGCAAAAAGAGAAAAAGAGAAAGTGATCGCGTTAAAGGCAGAACGAGGATCAACATTGCAGAGCTGCCAACTCACGCATTGGCCGTGAGACACCCGCATTTGATTGGTTTCACACGCTCACACGTACGCCACACCCCCGGTTTCTCACGCTAAATTGTCAACCCGGTCGGTCAAATCCCTGAAAGATGAGTTTATCTATAGATCTACCTGTTGAGCCACTCGTGATCGACAAGTTATACCGCAAATTAGTTCAAATCTCCCGGAATCTAGAGCGAGCGCGCACGCGAGACAGAGACTGTGCTCCAACGCGCGCGGACGGCAGAGAGAGAAAGCGAGCGAGAGACCTTGCGTGTGCAGGGAGCATCGAACGCCCCATCGAAAAAAGAATGCCTCTCTCTAACCTCTCTAATTCGCTAGAGTAGTAGCGAATTATCAATCTGGTAGCTAGTAAACGATATTCTAGTTTTTGATGGTTAGCTATCGCTAGTATTCTCGTTCTGATTTGAACTTTGCAATCGATGAAATGCAAATAGCAAATGTTTGACCTAAAAAGTGTAGTCTACTCAACATGTACAAAGAAAGGAGGAAGATTATTAATAAAATCATATTTTAGGATACCTAACATGTCTGTGATATTTGTTTATTTGTCTTGCCTCAAGCTATAATGCAAATCGATTTGTAAAATTTGCAGATTCATTTATGGTAGCTTGATATTATAATATTGACGATATATGGTCACTCAAACATTGCATTGAAGTATCATATAGATCCAGTAAAACGGTAACCAATAGACTAGGCTACTATAATGACGCTGGCTTGTAAACGTGAGCATCGCGATCATTTGTCGTTAGAAAAAAAATAAAACCCATGAAATTATATTCATATGACATGCTGAAATATATGCCACTGTACCTGGGATGAAGACATTTCACACGCGACGCAAGCAGAACACCTGCATGTGACCTCCTCCTACAGTGTTCAGGGCTATCCTGGTTGTCAACAATTGCACGTGCATGTAGGATGACAGAGTTTACGACAGTAGTAGAGGACAATACTGTTTCCCAACTGTAGGGGGAGCCCGAGAGCAAAAAACGACCTGTTGTTACTTTAATTCTCTCTTTTCCAGTATTTTAGACACAGTTGCTCCGTTGCGCTTAAAAGAAGATTAAAGAAAATAGTCAAACACCGTGGTACAACGAGTACACTCAGGCCCTTAAAAGAGCACCCAGAAAAATGGAGCGCAACTGGAAGAAAACAAAACTAGAAGTATTTTACAGAATTAGTCAATTACAGGCCGATCTCGAATCTACATTTTCTGTCAAAGATACTAGAAAAGGCAGTATCTTCACAACTGTGTTCCTTTTTAGAAAGAAATTATATCTGCGAGGATTTTCAGTCAGGATTTAGACCGTACCATTGTACTGAGACAGCTCTCATTAGAGTCATAAATGTTTTGGTTTTATCATCCGATCGTGGTTGTATTTCTCTATTAGTGTTACTCGATCTTAGTGCTGCATTTGATACCATCGACCACAACATTCTTTTAAACAGACTCGAAAAATTATGTTGGCATTAGTGGAATTCCATTAGCATGGTTTAAATCATACTTATCTGACTGTTATCAGTTTGTAGCAGCAAATGAAGAGATGTCTTATCGATCACAAGTTCAGTATGGCGTACCACAAGGCTCAGTACTAGGACCGTTACTGTTCACTCTGTACATGCTACCCTTGGGAGATATCATTAGGAAGCATGGCATTAGTTTTCACTGTTATGCTGATGATACGCAGCTCTATATTTCTTCACGCCCTGACGAAACTTACCAATTCACAAAATTAATGGAATGCATAGCTGATATAAAAATTTGGATGACTAGTGTAATGGTTCAGTTTAATTGTAAAAGACAGGTTGATTTGGTTATATGTCAACCTTTAAGCGCCCTCTTGTGGCGAGATTGTGTATGGTAACTCCGTATGACTTGCGTCTATTTGAGTTTATTGTAAAGTGTCATGGCTGAAGTGCTGCTCGTACGGTGAAGTTTTGGCTCGCATAAGGCTGTAAGTTACTATTATTTGTCATATAAATTTGATGTTTAGTAAGTTTAACATGTTTGTCAGTAAATTCAGAGAAGCAAATGTGCTATAACCGTGACGTAAAGTGATTGTGGAATACGTGAGCATTAGTTAGCACCGTATGCTAGCGATCTTTTGTTATGATAATTAGGCTGATTTGGTTTCCGTGATTACAAGCTATTACCTAAAACTAGGAATATAATTATTAAATGCACATGACAATGTAATGTTTAATGCTTAATATGTTGATTTAATGTTTCAAATAAGTGCTTATTATAGGCAGTAAATACTGTTCAGTCAGCTATGCACTTTGAATATGTACAATTCTAATTGCTGTATTTTCTATGTTTGTTTACAGTTTTACAATGTTAAAGTTTAATGAGAAAAGATTCATGAAAGCTAATGGAAGATTAAAAGCCAGGAATAAACATCTCGCCTGTTCACTGTCTGTCTAGCTGGATAGAGAAGTGACACGTCTAGTGAGGACAGAACAGTAAAAAGCCTTTTTATCAGCAGACAACGCCTTTCAGACGCTGTTAACTTCAGTCATCATGTGGCAGCCATTGGATCCGCAATCTCAACGACAGCCAGCCAAAGCTGAGGCTGTACAAGCGCAGGTGGTCTATGCAGAGGAGGAAGCTGAAGTAATGAAACAACAAGCTGAAATGCAGGCTCAGCTACATATTTTAAAGATAAAGAAAGAAGCGGCAGCTGCAGCTGCAGAAGCAGAGATACTAGAAGCAGCCGCACAGTTTGAAGAACAACAGCCTTACAGCCAAGAACATCTGTGCGACAACCCTGTGGATTCCAAGGAAAAGGTTCAAAATTTCATTGACAGTCAAGTATTCTTGCAAAACAGCCAAGTGCCATCACAGCCTCAAATCTCAATCATGAACCCCTTCTACCAACATGATAATGCAGGCGCAGAACCATCACCAGCCCCCTACAATACTCCTGTAACCAAGCAAAAATTCCCAGAGCACAGACAACAACGGCCATCCATATACTCATCAACACCTCATCCTAACATATCACCTCCAGTTCTCAAACACCAACACCAGTCATTCAGCTCAACGCCCACAAATCCTCAGCAGACATCTACGGTAAATGATATGGCTAAATATCTGATGAGACGTGAACTGGTGTCAGCCACTTTGCAAACCTTTGATGATGATCCACAGAATTATCGAAGCTGGAAATCCTCATTTCTGAATGTCACTAAAGACTTGTCCCTGTCTCCTAAAGAAGAATTAGATCTACTTGTAAAATGGCTTGGACCAAAGTCAAACCAACAAGCTAAAAGAATCAGTGCGGCTCAAATCAATGATGCCTCTGCAGCCCTAAAAATGATCTGGCAGCGCTTGGAAGAAACCTATGGAGCACCTGAGGTAATTGAACATGCACTCTTTCAAAAGGTTGAAAACTTCCCTAAGATTACACCTAGAGACTCAAGTAGACTAAGAGAGCTAGGAGACCTCTTACTTGAACTACAATTAGCTAAAGCAGAGGGTTATTCACCTGGGTTAGCCTTTCTGGATACAGCTCGTGGTGTTAATCCCATAGTGGAAAAGCTCCCTTACTCCCTACAAGAAAGATGGATCTCACATGCATCCAAATACAAGGTAGATTACAATGCCACATTTCCACCATTTTCTACCTTTTCTAACTTTGTACGGGAGCAAGCACGCATAAGAAATGATCCTAGCTTTTCATTTCTGTCAGCAGTTCAGTCCAAGTTTGACAGACCTGTTAAAAACAGTACTCGCCCTATGATTTCAGTGACAAAGACAGAAATAGCACAGAGTAATGAAACAACAGATGTTAGTGAGGATCCTGACAAACAATGTCCTTTGCATAAAAAGCCGCATCCCCTCAGAAAATGTCGTAGTTTCCGTAGTAAGTCCCTAGAAGAGAGAAAAACATATCTGAAGGATAACAACATCTGCTTCAAGTGTTGTGCATCAACCAAACACCAAGCCAGAAGCTGTCAGATCAAAGCCACCTGCAAGGAATGTGGGAGTGAAAGACACAATACAGTGCTACATCCAGGCCCACCTCCTCCTAACAGCATCACACCGCCGACAGAGGTGAAACAGCATGGCGGGGAGCCTGAGCTCAGCACACCATCAGTCGCAGCTACAGCAATGTGCACAGAGGTATGTGGCGAACAGCGCGGCTCAAGGTCTTGTGCTAAAATATGCCTTGCCAAAGTGTATCCATTAGGTCAGAGGAATAAGGCAATAAACCTGTATGCTGTTATGGATGAACAAAGTAATCAGTCTCTTGCACGCTCGGACTTTTTCGACCTCTTTGGTGTTAAAGGAGGCACAGAGGTGTATACTTTGAAGACATGTTCAGGTATCATGGAAGTGAGAGGGAGAAAGGCTAAAGACTTTGTTGTCGAGTCTATGGATGGTCACATAAAGGTGCCACTGCCTGCGATGTTAGAATGTGACATGATCCCAGAGGATCGCTCAGAGATCCCCTCGCCTGAAGTCGCCCGATATCACTCACATTTAAAGGCGATCGCACACAAGATACATCCCATAGACTCAAATGCACAAATCCTGTTGCTCTTGGGTAGAGACATCCTGAGTTTGCACAAAGTGAGACAGCAGTGCAATGGTCCCCATGATGCACCATTCGCCCAGCGCCTTGACCTTGGTTGGGTTATTGTGGGAGACGTCTGTTTGAATGGCGCACACAAACCAAAGTCTGTCGCAACGTACAAAACTAACACGTTGCTCAACGGCCGTCCATCATACCTCAGACCATGTACCAATGTCCTGCAAATAAAAGATAAATCTGTAAGTCAATCAAAAGACATTCAGAGCTGTACAGATACTTACCAGGCAAGACAAACTGACAATCTCGGGGACACTGTCTTTATCAGGAAGGAGGATGATGAAAGGTTAGTACCTTCACCAGAGGATGCACAATTTCTCACAATAATGCAGAACGAAATGTATCAGGATGAGACAAACAGCTGGGTTGCACCCCTACCCTTTGTTACACCCAGACAACGTCTACCAAATAACCGACACCAGGCTTTAAAAAGACTCAACACACTAAAACGAAGCCTCGACAGAAAACCTGAGATGAGAGAGCACTTTATACAGTTCATGCAAAAAGTCGTTGACAACAAGCAGGCAGAAGTCGCCCCCCCTTTACAGCTGAATGAGGAGTGTTGGTATCTCCCCATGTTTGGGGTGTACCACCCGCAGAAACCCAAGCAAATCCGTGTAGTTTTTGACTCGAGCGCCAAACATGAGGGCGTAGCGCTCAACGATGTCCTTTTAAGCGGCCCAGATCTCAACAACGCTTTGCTTGGGGTTCTAATCAGATTCTGCAGAGAGCCCATCGCAATAACAGCAGATGTGGAACAAATGTTCTACTGTTTCACAGTAAGAGAAGACCATCGCAATTTCATACGATTTCTCTGGTTTAAAGACAACGACGTCACCAAAGAGATTATCGAGTATCGCATGAAGGTTCATGTTTTTGGAAACCGTCCGTCTCCCTCTGTTGCAATCTATGGGCTCCGCAAGGCAGCTGAAGCCGGTTTGAAGGAATATGGCAAGGACGCAGAGCATTTTGTCACCAGGAACTTTTACGTAGACGACGGTCTAACCTCACTCCCTACTGAATTGGAAGCAATCGCTCTCCTGCAAAAAACACAAAAAATGTTAGCGGAGTCGAATCTGCGTTTACACAAAATTGCCTCAAACAGCAGCAAGGTCATGGAGGCGTTCCCAGCCAATGACTTAGCAAAAGACATCAAAAGCCTTGACTTAGACACTGACCCATTACCTGTGCAAAGAAGTTTAGGCATCAGCTGGAGTCTCGAATCGGATTCTTTCACGTTTCAAGTCTCTAAAGAACAAAAACCATTCACCAAAAGAGGCGTGCTATCCACTGTTAATAGTTTGTACGACCCCTTAGGTTTTGTTGCGCCTATAACTATACAGGGAAAAGCACTCATAAGAGAACTAACCTCCGAACCATGCGACTGGGACGACCCCCTATCGCCAGCCAAAGAAAGACTATGGTCTGTATGGAGAGACTCTCTTCTCGAGTTAGAGCACCTACACATTCCCAGACCGTACGTACCATTGTCTCTTTCCTCAACACAACACAGAGAGCTTTGTGTTTTCTGTGACGCCTCATTCATAGCGATAGCAGCTGTCACCTACTTGCGAGTTGTCAATGAGCAGGGACAGCACCTCACCGGATTTGTCATGGGCAAGGCTAAAATAGCATCAAAACCAGCTCACACAATTCCACGGCTGGAACTATGCGCTGCTGTCCTTGCTACAGAAATGGCAGAGCTTATATGCCAAGAAATCGACCTGAAGCTTCATGCTGTAAAGTACTACACGGATAGTAAGATTGTACTAGGTTACATCTACAACACATCAAGAAGATGTTATGTCTATGTATCGAACAGAGTTTCTAGAATCAGAAAATCTTCAGTACCAACACAGTGGCATCATGTCTCATCAGAAAACAACTCGGCAGACATTGCTACTCGCCCAATAGCAACATTTTTACTGCCACAAACATACTGGTTCACCGGACCCCCATTCTTGTCGAAGGAACTGCCCCAGTGTTCATCTACAGCAGATACCAACGAGTTCGAGCTAATAGAACCAGAGCATGATTCAGAGATTCGACCAGAAGTGAATGTCTATGCAACTAAAGCCAGCATCGAACCCCTCAGACCACACCGGTTCGAACGGTTCTCAACGTGGAAACATCTCATACGAGGTATGGCAAAACTCATTACTCTAGCTAGAAACAAGTCCAAAGCTTCAGATCAAAACACAGCAAATCCTCAAACTCAAGCTAAGCTTACAGTCATCTCATGCGTCCAACAATATGCTTTCAAAGAGGACATTAAGAAGCTGCATAAAGGGGAACGAATCACCAAAACAAGCCCCTTGTGGACTCTAGAACCCTTCATAGACTCAGATGGACTGTTAAGGGTGGGGGGTCGGACGTCTCTAGCCAACCTTCCATATGACGAAAAGCACCCTCTGATACTCCCTAAAAAACATCATGTGTCAACTCTGCCTGTGAGACATTATCACCAAGGCGTCGCTCACCAAGGTCGTCACCTCACTGAGGGAGCGTTACGATCTGCTGGTGTTTGGATAATTGGAGGCAGGAAACTAGTCTCAACTGTAATCTACCAGTGTGTCACTTGTCGTAGGCTTAGAGGAAAACCTGTTGAACAAAAAATGGCCAACCTCCCAGAAGATCGACTCACCATGGAGCCCCCGTTCACTAGGGTCGGGTTAGATGTTTTTGGGCCCTGGAGTGTAGTCACTCGAAAGACTAGGGGTGGGGCCGCAGAAAGCAAACGCTGGGCAGTTTTATTTAGTTGCTTAGGGACTCAGATCAGACCGCAGCACCAACTTTATAGGAGCCTGTAAGGAGCTAAAAATCAGTACCGATCAGCCTGAGATCCAAGACTACCTCAGCAACGAAGGTTGCACATGGACATTCAACACACCCCACTCATCACATATGGGTGGCTCATGGGAAAGAATGATTGGCATCGCTCGCCACATTCTAGATGCCATGTTACTGCAGTCAAGTCCAACTCGCCTTACCCATGAGGTCCTCACTACACTTATGGCGGAAGTCATGGCAATCATTAATGCTCGTCCATTGGTTCCCATAAGTACTGATGCAGATTCACCAACTATTCTGACACCGTCTATGCTTCTAACTCCAAAGGCAGGAGCTGCTCCCGCTCCTGAAGGGACATTTGACATAAAAGACATGTATAAAAAGCAATGGCAACACGTTCAAGGTCTTGCAAACACCTTTTGGAAGCGCTGGAGACAAGATTATCTGTCAGTGCTTCAGCCAAGGAGGAAATGGGCTCATGACAAAGAAAACATTCAAGTGGGGGACGAAGTCTTGTTGAAAGATGACCAAGTTAAACGTAATGAATGGCCCATAGGACTCATAACTAAAAGCATCCCAAGCGAAGACAAGAGGATCAGAAAAGTGGAAGTCAAAGTTGTGAAGCAAGGGATTTCTCGTGTCTACTTGCGCCCAGTGACTCAACTTGTTCTCCTGCTTCCCCAAAGTAGTGATACAAAGACTGATTAGTATTAAATAGTGGTATAAAGCATTTATACCAGGCGGGGAGTGTAATGGTTCAGTTTAATTGTAAAAGACAGGTTGATTTGGTTATATGTCAACCTTTAAGCGCCCTCTTGTGGCGAGATTGTGTATGGTAACTCCGTATGACTTGCGTCGATTTGAGTTTATTGTAAAGTGTCATGGCTGAAGTGCTGCTCCTACGGTGAAGTTTTGGCTCGCATAAGGCTGTAAGTTACTATTATTTTTCATATAAATTTGATGTTTAGTAAGTTTAACATGTTTGTCAGTAAATTCAGAGAAGCAAATGTGCTATAA
The DNA here is from genome assembly GCF_029890125.1 of Rhinichthys klamathensis goyatoka. Lineage (NCBI taxonomy): Eukaryota > Metazoa > Chordata > Actinopteri > Cypriniformes > Leuciscidae > Rhinichthys > Rhinichthys klamathensis. The sequence goes on along the minus strand of NW_026606570.1, from coordinate 738,228 downwards.
CCGTGACGTAAAGTGATTGTGCAATACGTGAGCATTAGTTAGCGCCGTATGCTAGCGATCTTTTGTTATGATAATTAGGCTGATTTGGTTTCCGTGATTACAAGCTATTACCTAAAACTAGGAATATAATTATTAAATGCACATGACAATGTAATGTTTAATGCTTAATATGTTGATTTAATGTTTCAAATAAGTGCTTATTATAGGCAGTAAATACTGTTCAGTCAGCTATGCACTTTGAATATGTACAATTCTAATTGCTGTATTTTCTGTTTGTTTACAGTTTTACAATGTTAAAGTTTAATGAGAAAAGATTCATGAAAGCTAATGGAAGATTAAAAGCCATGAATCAACATCTCGCCTGTTCACTGTCTGTCTAGCTGGATAGAGAAGTGACACGTCTAGTGAGGACAGAACAACTAGTAACTTCCTACTACTCAATTCTGAAAAAAACAGATTCTAATTATTGGACAAAAAACTCATGTAATAACCTAGAATACTGTCTAACACTTGATGGCTGCTCTGTCAAGTCTTCGTCGTCAGTTAGGAACCTGGGTGTGCTCTTTGATAGCAATCTTTCATTTGAAAGTCACATAAATAGTATCTGTAAAACCGCATTTTTCCATCTTAAAAAGATATATAAATTACGTCATATGCTCTCATTGACAAATGCGGAACAGTTAGTTCATGCGTTCATGATATCAAGGCTAGATTATTGTAATGCTCTACTGGGTGTTATGAGGGTGCAGATAGACGAACCCAAAAGCAGACTGAATGCTCTACACACAATTTATTGAAGACAAAACAAAACCCACGAGGGGGCAAAACAAGACTAGAGGTAACAAGCAAGACTAGATAATAAATAAAGACTTGACTAGAACTTGACTAGGCAGGAACTAATAACAAAAACTCACAATACATTAAACTGGATTCTAGACAAAGTACTTACAGAAGTGTGCTATAAAGATAGACACACAATGATCAATGATAGACAGAGTTTGACAATGAACCGACAAAGGACAGCAAACACAAGGGGATAATATAGGGAGACACTAATGACAAGAACAGGTGAAACTAACTAGACAATAATGACAAGACGAGGATAACAAGGGGGCGGGGTACGTAACGAGACAACACAAGCACATGGCCCAAGCAAAAGGCCATGTGCTTGTACACAAAACATGGGTCTGCCATGATCCTGCCACAAGACTAGAGAAATCAAAGACATGATGGCAGAATCATGACACTGGGTGGTTGCCCTGCTGTACGCTTAATAAACAAATTACAGCTGGTCCAAAGCGCAGTAGCTCGAGTTCTTTCCAGAACCAGGAAGTATGACCATATTAGCCCGGTTCTGTCAACACTGCATTGGCTCCCTATTAAACATCGTATACATTTTTAAATATTGCTGATTACTTACAAAGCACTAAATGGTTTAGCTACCCAGTAATTGAGCGAGCTCTTAACGCATTATAGTCCTTCACGTCTATTGCGATCTCTACGGTCTTCCCATAAATCCTGATGTACTCGTTAAATTATGATGTAGAATGAATGGCATCTACACTAATATTAGTCTCTTTGTTTATCCCGAGGTTTACCGCAGTCTGCCGGATCCGGGCCGTATCCAGATCTGATGAAGGGCCTGCGTCTGGACGCAACGACAACGCAGTCCTGAAGTGTCAACTAGTCCTTCCCCTGTGAAGGCTTCCTTCCATTTACCTCTGTACAGATAATCGTTGTCGGGATAATTACGGTTCACGTGGCTACGCCGAAGCAATACAATTCTGTATTATAAATTTTAAGGCCAGACAAGTAGTTTGTTGAGGGTTGGTTTTTTAGGGAAGGACTACATGCCTGCGCACATATATTCAAACGTGTATACCTATAGAATGAACTCTTAATACGCATGTGCACGCTATCAGCATTCTCACAGGTTCGCGTTTAAAAATTAATAACTAATGATCGTTGCGACGGAAGTGAATCAATCAAAACTAACTTTAACTGGAAAATAACTTTATTCTAGAGCTGCCATAAAGCTAAAAAAAATCTGTTACTATCCTCATCCCTGGATAAGATTAAGAGAGCTTGGGAGGAAGACCTTGACAGACCACTCTCTGAAGACACATGGAACTGTGTCCTTAAACAGGTCCACTCATCGTCAATGTGTGCTCGGCATTCACTTATACAGTTTAAAGTTGTACACAGAGCTCATATATCTAAAGTTAAACTAGCTCAAATGTTTCCTGGTACTAGTCCTATGTGCAATAGATGTCAATGTGCTGAGGGAACATTAACTCACATGTTCTGGACATGCCCCAAATTAGAACGTTACTGGCGATAGATATTTCACACCGTTTCTACGGTTCTTCCGTAGAGTTGCTCCAGAGGACGTACGGTTGTCAGCATCAATGTGTGAAGTCCTTGCTTTCTCTTCCTTGCTTGCACGTAGAGCATTATTATTAAAGTGGAAAGATTCCTTGCCACCCACTCATACTCAATGGATTAGAGATATGATGTCCTGTCTCTGCCTCGAAAAAATTTGGTATTCGCTAAGAGGATTGGAAAAACTATTTTTTAAGACGTGACGCTCTTTTATTGACTATGTTGATAAGTCTGTTTAAAGATACACTATGTAGGAATTCCGTTTTTGTCAAACAGCGACCCCTAGAGTCGCTGTGGAGTACTTGTACTGCCGTAAATAACGAGTGGAAATAAGGTGTGGCCCCTTTAAGAGCTGCGTGCGCCGGGTTATTTCTGTTTAATGCTCTTCTTATCCTATTTTAAGTGAAAGCCTGACCGAGTGAGACTCTTGTCCGGTTCCCTTTCAAGGGAACTTCGAGCTGCGTTTGAGACGCGGTGGGAACGCTCTGCGTGATTGCGTCATGAAGCACGTGTAAAATCAGTCCAATGGAAGCCCGATACGTCATAGGTGACGTCATAGACCAGGAAACTATAAAGCACCCTTGAAAACAGACCGCGACAGCTTCTGTTGTCTTCAGTAAGCGCTCTCTGTGACTCTGTCCTTGTCTATTTATTGTTGTCTGTCCGATCATTCATATATATATATATCATTATGGCGAGCAAGCAAGATTACAAACGTTGTGTTGTCCCTTGCCCTCGTTTCATTACGGGTGGGGACACACATCAGATGTGTGTTGCTTGTTTGGGAGTGGAGCATGCTCAGTCGGTCCTCGAGGGGGCTGACTGCGAGCATTGCATGAGTTTGTCCATGAAAACTCTCCGCTCTCGCCGGGCATTCTTTGAGGAGGATGGTTCGGTTCGTGTTCCCCGAGGTGCGGGTCCCGCGGCTGCCGAGGCACTGCGGCGGCGTTCATCTTGGGGTTCACATATGGATTTAGTAGCGGGGTTTGAGACGGGCCCCGCCCTTTCTCAGCCCTTACCTGCTGGATCCGGTGTCCCAGCCCAGGAAGGAGCCCGCTCTGCGGTTTCTCCTCCCCAGGCTGAGACACCACTGTTGCGGCTATCCAGTTCTGAGGAACTGGATGTCGTTGATATGGGGGAATTTGAGTTTTCGCCAGCTCATACCCCTGCTGATGAGGAGCTTATGGAGGTTTTATCTCGTGCTGTTACTAAATTAAATATTGAGTGGCCAGCTGATGATATTGATGTTGAATCAAGAAAGAGTCTTCTAGATGAACGTTATTTACCATCTAGATCACGACCTCCTCGTCGGGAACTCCCGTTTTTTCCTGATCTTCACACTGAGGTGTCCAGATCGTGGAATAAACCGGCGTCTTTCAGAGTTCATAATCCTCAAACTAGTAATTATAGTAAAGTTAGAGGTATGGATAATTATGGTTATTTGACGATGCCTCGTGCGGAAGAGACGCTTGCGAGCTATCTCTCCCCCGAGTCAGCGTCATCACTGAAAGCCCCGACGTTACCCACCAGACCATTAAAAAATACATCAATGCTGGTGGGTAAAGCGTATTCGGCAGCAGGTCAGGCTGCAGCATGTTTACATACAATGTCGATTTTACAAGCTTATCAGGCTGACCTGCTGAGGGACATGGATGAATGTGAGGAAGTTAGTGCTGATACTGTTCGAGAATTACGTCGCACAACAGATCTATCTCTCCGGGCCACCAAGGAGACAGCTAAATCAGTGGGCCGTTCTATGGCAGCCCTGGTGGCCACGGAGCGTCATTTATGGTTGAATCTTTCTGAAATCAAGGATAAAGATAGATCTGTTCTCCTGGACGCACCGCTTTCTCCTACAAGTCTGTTCGGCGATGCTATAAATTGTGTTGTCGATAGGTTTCAAGAAAATAAAAAACAAGCGGCTGCGTTTCAGAGGTTTCTTCCTCGCCGGTCCAGTGTCCCCGAGGCTGCACGTAATATAAAGATGGAGCAGCCTCGTCCGTCTACGAGCTCCGCACACAGATTCCAGCAGAAACAGAGCGTCGCTGCTCGGGCTCCTCCACAATCTGGGGTTCCCGAGTGGCGTTCGCAGTCCAGGCCTGTTGGGGGTAGACAGGATCTGAGGACTGTCATCTCCAAGAGAGCCTGGACTAAGAAGAAGTCCTGACGCCGAGTGTGCCAGGCTTCTGAGGGTGGTCCCCTCCAAGGAGGAACGATTCCGAGGAACCGTTTCTCTTTGGCGCCCTCCGGGGGGCGATTCTCCGAGGAGAGTCGCAGCGTTGCCACATCGGTTGTTCCCTGCCGGTTCGCCGTTTCAGGGCACCGAGGTGTCAGCGTCCCCGTACAATCCTCTGAGGAGGTTTGTAGAACGGTCAGTTCGGTTGTTCCCTGCCGGTTCGCCGCTTCAGGGCGCCGAAATGATTGTTCAATCAAATCCAGAGGCCAGTCTCGAGGGACTGGTTCCCTTATCAGAATTTCTGGCAGCGTGGAAACTTCTGCCAAATATTTCTTTATGGGTCCTGCACATAATAGAAAAGGGTTACAGAATTCAGTTCGGTTCTCGTCCGCCCAGATTTCAAGGGGTCCTTCCCACAGTGGTGGACCCACAGCAGGCTCTGGTTATGGAGCAGGAAGTTCTGACACTTCTTCAAAAAGGAGCGATAGAGAGGGTGCCTCCTCCCAACAGAGAGTCAGGGTTTTACAGCCGTTACTTCATTGTTCCGAAAAAGGATGGAGGGTTGCGTCCTATTCTAGATCTGCGCCAGTTAAACAGCAGAGTTCAGAAACTCAAGTTCAGGATGCTCACACTCAAGCAAATTGTTTCACAGATTCAGTCCGAGGACTGGTTTGTCACAATAGACCTGAAAGACGCTTATTTCCATGTATCTATCCATCCTCATCACAGCATGTTTCACAGAAGTTCCTGAGGTTCGCTTTCGGGGGCGAAGCTTACCAGTATCGGGTTCTGCCGTTTGGCCTAGGTTTATCACCCCGCACCTTTACAAAATGCGTGGATGCAGCTCTGGCTCCCTTGAGACTCCAGGGCATTCGCGTATTAAATTATATCGACGATTGGTTGATTTTAGCTCAGTCAGAGCAGTTGGCGGTTCGGCATCGAGATGTCGTTCTGTCTCACATAAAGGAGTTGGGGTTGCGGCTCAACACCAAGAAGAGTGTTCTCCTCCCTACTCAGAGGACCACTTTTTTAGGTGTAATTTGGGATTCGACCACAATGCAGGCACGTCTATCTCCTGCTCGGATCGCTGCGATTCTCACAGCCGTAAAAAATGTAAAACTAGGCCAGTCACTCACTGTGAAACAGTTTCAGAGACTGTTGGGGCTCATGGCAGCAGCGTCCAACGTGATTACTTTTGGCCTGCTGTACATGAGACCCCTGCAGTGGTGGCTCAGAACCAAGGGGTTTTCTCCGAGGGGAAATCCGTTCCGCAAGATCAAGGTCACGCGGCTATGCCTTCGTGCTTTGGTCATGTGGAAGAAACCTTGGTTCCTCGCCCAGGGCCCAGTGCTGGGAGCTTCTTGTCGACGCGTCACGCTTTCGACGGATGCTTCCCTCACAGGATGGGGGGCGGTCATGAGTGGCCGCTCGGCGCAAGGTCTTTGGCAGGACCATCATCTGTCATGGCACATAAATCGTTTGGAGATGATGGCGGTATTTCGAGCTCTCAAATATTTCCTGCCAGACCTGAGAGGCCATCATGTGTTGGTTCGTACGGACAACACGTCAGTGGTTTCATATATCAACCATCAGGGGGGTCTGAGGTCACGTCACCTTTGCAAGCAGGCCCATCAGATCCTCCTATGGGCCCAGGGGAAGTTGCTATCTCTCAGAGCAGTTTACATTCCGGGGCGTCAGAATGTGGGAGCAGATATACTGTCAAGGCAGGGGCTGAGGCCCGGGGAGTGGAGACTTCACCCCGAGGTGGTGGAGCTCCTGTGGGAGAAATTTGGTCGTGCTCAGATAGACCTTTTCGCATCCTCAGATACAACCCATTGTCCCATGTGGTTCTCTCTCACGCACCCAGCTCCTCTCGGACTGGATGCGATGGTGCAGGTGTGGCCGAGGCTGCACCTGTATGCATTTCCCCCGATATCATTGCTCCCGGGGGTTCTGGAGAGGGTTCGCCGGGAAGGGGCCCGTCTGCTACTAATAGCCCCTTACTGGCCGACTCGAGTTTGGTTTTCGGACTTGGTGTCTCTTCTGAACGGCTCTCCCATGGAGATTCCAATCAGGAGGGACCTGCTGTCCCAGGTAGAGGGCACGATTTTTCACCCTCGGCCGGAGTTGTGGAAACTGTGGGCCTGGCCTCTGAGGGGGCCAGGCTCATAGAATCCGGTCTCTCGACTGAGGTCGTTGAGACCATTCTCCATTCCAGAGCCCCTTCCACGAGAAGACTGTATGCGCTGAAATGGAAATTATTCTCCACCTGGTGTGGTGAGCGTCAGTTAGATCCTGTTAACTGCCCTGTTGGTTCAGTTCTCGATTTTCTGCAAGACCGTTTCTCTGCTGGATTATCTCCTTCCACCTTAAAAGTTTATGTGGCGGCTATATCGGCCTATCATACCCCTCTGGGGGGTCCTTCTATTGGGAGAGATCCTCTGATTATTCGTTTTCTCCGTGGTACATTGAGGTTAAGACCTGCACTGCACTCTAGAGCACCGGCTTGGGATTTAGCCATTGTACTTGAGGGTCTGGCTCTGGCTCCCTTCGAGCCTATTGAAGAGGTTTCAGAAAAATTCCTCACTTTGAAAGCTTTGTTTCTCCTTGCTATTTCTTCTATCAAGAGAATTGGAGATTTGCATGCCCTGTCGGTTGCTCCTTCATGCCTGGGATTTGCACCTGGTATGGTGAAAGCATTTCTATACCCTAGACCGGGCTATATACCTAAGGTCCCAGTGAATGTTGGGGGCCCAATAGTGTTGCAGGCCTTTTATCCTCCACCTTTTAATACCCCAGATCAGGAACAATTGAACCTGTTATGTCCAGTTCGGGCATTAGATGCCTACGTTCACAGAGCTGCCCTGTGGCGTAAGTCAGAGCAATTATTTGTATGTTTTGGGTCACTCAGAAGAGGGTGCCCTGCATCGAAACAGGTTATGAGCAAATGGATAGTCGAGGCTATATCATTGGCTTATGAAGCGGCCGGTCAGCCTTCACCTATGGCTGTACGGGCCCATTCTACTAGGAGTATGGCGGCCTCTACGGCCTTAGTTTCGGGTGTTTCCCTTCTTGACATTTGTAATGCGGCAGGCTGGTCCTCTCCGCATACATTTGTCAGGTTTTATGACCTTGACCTCTCCACTCCTGGGGCGAGGTTGCTTGCTTCTTAGTGTGCGCCAAGGACTTCACACAGAACGGGCATTTGTCACTATGGCGTAGTGGGTATGGGGTTCCCACCGCGTCTCAAACGCAGCTCGAAGTTCCCTTGAAAGGGAACGTCTCAGGTTACGTATGTAACCCTGGTTCCCTGAGAGGGAACGAGACGCTGCGCTTGCCTGCCATACTTCCTGCATACCCTGATCGACTTACTTCAGACTTTTCAGAAGCTGTCGCGGTCTGTTTTCAAGGGTGCTTTATAGTTTCCTGGTCTATGACGTCACCTATGACGTATCGGGCTTCCATTGGACTGATTTTACACGTGCTTCATGACGCAATCACGCAGAGCGTTCCCACCGCGTCTCAAACGCAGCGTCTCGTTCCCTCTCAGGGAACCAGGGTTACATACGTAACCTGAGACGTTTTCTCACACGGTCAGTTTCTCGTTTTCTTTTCCATGACTCTTCCGAGCCTGTGGTCACTTGGCGGCCGTAAAGTGATACGTTCTCCAGGCATTCTCCAGGTCACATGACCTGGCCAAAGACGGTGCGCCTTCTCCAAACTTACATAGGCGGTATTTCAAGAGGACAGCCCCGCTCGGAGCATTGATAGTGTCAAGCGCTGTATATTGGCCTGAGGAATCATTTAAAATAACTCATATGCGTCAACTCTTTTGGCCAAAAGTTTAAATAATGCCACTACTATTATGATTTTTTTTATTATAATTATTATTAATTTTTTTAAACTTTTTATGTATTTGTTGTATTTGGTTGGAGGTTAATGTTTGTTAGCATGTTTGTAACTATTGTATGTATGCTCGGTTCTTACAATTCCATTTTGAATTAATGGACAGTATGGGCGTGGGCGTCATTCTAAAGATGTGATGGTGAGGGGTGGGGGACTGTGAACGTGATGTATATTGTAAAAATCAATAAAAACAAACTTTGGACCAAAACAGTCTGTTACTGTAATTTCCTATTATCACTGTAAAGCCGCTTTGGAACAATCTACATTGTTAAAAGCGCTATATAAATGAAGATGACTTGACTTGACTTTGTAGTGTGTTTTTTTTCCACGGCACCCCAACCCAATTAAACTAAACGTATATGTGTACATACATATATAAAATTAAATCCAGATGAGCAAACAACAAATGAAGCATAAACAGCAGCATGAATTTATTATAAATGCATCACAACAGACATAATATGAGGTGAACCCATTCAAATGAACCATCTGTCTTTTACAACTGGATGACACGTCAACAGACTGATTTGAACCAATTACTGTTTGTGGGATTCATTGGAACAAAACACATTTAAAGATTGATACTTAACTCTTTAAATAATAATAAACAACTCCAATAAAAAAACTTTAGATTCTCATTTGCTTTGTTCAAACCTGACCTTATAACTTAAAGGTCCCGTTCTTCATGTTTTTTTTTTTAGCTTTGATTGTGTTTACAGTGTGCAATATAACACGTGTTCATGTTTCGCATGTAAAAAAACAGTATTTTTCACACAATTTACTTATCTGTATACCGCTGTTTTCACTGTCCAAAAAACGGCCCGATGACTTCCTTGTTCTATGAAGTCCCTCCTTCAGAAATACGTAACGAGTTCTGATTGTGCCAGCGGTTCCTGTGTTGTGATTCGACAGCAGCTTATCGCACGTTGCCCGGAAAGGTCACGCCTCTTACCATAAATTAGAGATGCATGCGCAGCTGAAGTGCTTCTTCTTCGTGGGAGCGCAACAAGACCACGCCCCCTTTTTTGTGTATTCCTGTGGGCGGAGATTAGTCAAAAAACTGTTCTAGTTACGTCATTAAAAAAGGAAGTAGAGGGATGTAGTCCAAACCGGCCGTTCGCTGTATTTTTTGAAAGGGGACTTCTGTTAAATAAAATATCTCGCTAGGCATTGAACTTTGAGCTTTATAATTTTACAGGTATTATTTATGCTCTAACAGCAACATTACACACTAATTAAAGTTTGAAAAATGGAATCGCGAAGAACGGGACCTTTAAAAAAATGAAACTAAAATACCTGTAAATGGAATTGTGTCGCGTACATTTTAATGGGACATGCCTGCCTTTGTGCGCACAGCCTCTTGATACGGGGGTAGATTGAGGATAGTGCAACTCGTAGATCGTGCTCCACTGACAGACGCTGTTTTTTTATTTTTCACGTATGCCAGGGATGAGAACGTTAGCTCACACAAGTAAGAGGTTGAAAACGGCAACAGCACATGACGGCGCATTCTGAGATTCTGAGAATGAGCAGAGCATGAGAGTGTTTAGGCTTTTTGAGGATAAAAAAAATAAAGGAGTGAATGGATTTTTTCATTATATGGTGGCTTTGTCAACACACTGCAAAGACACATTTATATGCAAAGTGAATTTTGCATCCGATGACCCCTTTAAGTCAAGTCAAGTCACCTTTATTTGTATATGTAAGGAAGATGTAGGCTGAGTGGATTCCATAAGCGGGTCTTTATTAAAGGATCTGAGATTACAATCCGAACAATAGTCTCAACTCGTAGTCAGGTCACAGGCCCTGGTCGAAGCACAGGTAAAACAATCCAATGGCAGAAAATCCAAAACAGCAATCCAAAAGCATGAGTCAAAAGGCAAAAACAATGGTCATAACAGTAATCATCAACAGAGATATGGTAGAACACTTAGTAGAATATTGACATATATTGACATATCACATATTGACATATTGACATATCACACAAGGACAAGGATAACACCATGCAGCCACAACAACTTCTGCTCACGGACACAATCTCAGCAGAGCCCTGCCCACAGAACTCACCACAGACAGACCGGGACATATTAGAACTGCTCCAAGATTCAGCTCCCAAGGACGACTTTCTGGAAAACAGTGAGGGAAACCAGGACAGCATATTACAGCCTCCGATAACACCAGAGCAACAGCCCCTCTCCCCAGACACGTTATCCCTCTCTCCAGCATCTCCACTTCTGTGCTTCTCAGAGAAAATGGAAAAACTGGTGTATGCTGGAACCAAACTATCCCACTCTTTTGCTGCAAGCCCCCAGATGTCAACCAAAAAACGGCAGGCCCCACAACCACCAAAGCCTGCGGGCCCAGCCCCTCCTCCTCCCCCTCCTCCTGTGAGAGCTCTTTGGCCTCTGCCACAGCGCCAGGGCTCACACCCTCCTCCATCGGCTCGAAGTGAACCAAAAACAACTTATACCAGCTCTCAGTGATATGTGTCGGGTCCCCGCTATGATAACAGTAACTTTCTTAAATGTTTACAAAACAAGCGGGAACCCAGTGTGCCTGAATCTTTCTTTATTGCTGTTCAATTACATGATAGAAAATCTAACGCCTTCAAAAGCCGTACAGCAAACCCATCTAATCTGGTGCCTATTACACGCCAAACTAAGATTGCTGTGGGGACAAAAAGTAAGACTGTTAAGTTACCACTTTTAAACATCTATTGAAAAACAAAACTATTCTCAGTTTATGTAATCTGTATGAAAAGAGAGAGATGTCAGTCTTTTTCCTTTCAGCTAATTATAGCATATGACGTGTTAATGTGCCACGCCCACTGAGAGCGCGCGCTATTCAAACGCAAACGTTGAGGCAAGCCATGAAAACGCCCACATCAGCTGGATAAAACATCCAAAAAGTTACCTCAGAAGTGCTGGTAGTTTCATTTCGAGGAGCACGGATCCAGCTGATGAAGTAAGTTTATTCTTAAGTGCTTTGTTCTAATCACGTTATTGAATAGTGTCTGTAAACTGCACAAAGACTGTTTAAATATGAATTGCGTGTCTGTGTGTGAATGAATGAATGGCACAGACGCGCGCGCGATGTTGTTTACTACAGATGTACATCGCATCTGTGCGTTCATTCACTCTCGCTCCTACATTAGTAAACGTTATTTGTACATGAACACATCCAAACTATATTGCTATAGCCTACTGAGATTTGTTCTAATCACGATATAGAATAGTGTCTGTAATGACAACATTTCGTTGACTAGTTTTGGATAGAATATAAAGTTTTTACTCTAAAATAGACATCAAATAAGCTGTTAGACAGTTTCTGCTCATATGTTAAATATATAGTATGTTTTGTCAAAAATAAACTAATCAACTGTTATAGTGTTTGTTCCAATGCAAGATAGGCTATATCCAAATAATGAATCCTTAACTTTGAAATATGTATGATAAAATGTGTTGGCCTACTTTAAAAAATAATACTTTATAAGAGATTTATGGGAAAAGACAATTTTCTTTTCAAGATGTTTCCAACTCTAACTTTGAACCAATTCTATTGAATGGCCCATATAACCTATTTGAACAGGATTTGTTTCCAGGTATGACTAAAAATGTGCTTTTGACTTTAATTTATATTTTGATTTTATATATATATATATATATATATATATATATGTCTATGTGTGTGTATATATGTATATATATTGTCCTTGCATTCTTTCTTGTGTGACACACCTGAATGAAAGGTTCATTATTATGCGGGTCTTTGTCTTCTCAGGTGAGAACCACCTAATTATTAATGAGGGGGTTTGGGCCGTTCACGCCCATTCGCATATTGCCTTTCAAACAAAAAAATGTTTTTTACAATTTAAAAGAATCTATTGTTTTATGTGAATGATTAGGCAGGATGATTTTCAGATCATTTTGAAGCAAATACTCTAGGCCACAACATCCATTTGTCAAAAGTATTGTGGACACATATTTAGTATGTGTTTTGTGGCCTTATTTCAGAAACTTTAATTTTTAGTTTTATCAATAACCATGCATAAACAATATTCTCTCAAAAATACAAACATGTACATACATGTTGCTCACATATTATGGTAGCCCTGTTTGTGCTAAATAGAGTGTAATTTCACCTGTGCCATTAATATGTTTATAAGCAACTGAAAAAAGCACAAATGTCAGGGCATGTCAAAACATCTCAAGGACCCCAAAAACACCTTAGACCCCAGAGGGTTAATAACCACATACAACCTGGACTTTATGTTTCTAAATGAAACTTGGCTAGAAGACAGCTGCAGTGGAACAGTCATCAATGAAACATCCCCTCCTAACTTTACTTTTATGAGTGTCTGCAGAGCAGGTAAGAGAGGCGGGGGTTTAGCTGCTCTTTTTAAAGATGTCTATGAATGTAAGCAAATATCATTTGGGAATTACCCGTCTTTCGAATATCTGGGTATCGTGTTAAAAGGTGCTCCACGTATTTTACTTATCATTATTTACAGGCCTCCAAAATACTCTCCAGCCTTTGCTGAGGACTTTACAGAACTGCTATCAACAATTTCCTCAGAGTTTGACTGTTTTGCCATTGCTGGAGATTTTACATTTACATAGATAATGCAGAAAACAATATGGCAAAAGAAATCAATTAAAAACGTTTGATCTGACTCAGCATGTACATGGTCCCACACACAATCGTGGACACACTCTAGATTTACTTATCAGTAAGGGTCTAAACATCTCATCGATTGTTATTAAGGATGTAGCACTGTCTGATGATTTCTGTATTTTCTTTGATATATTGATCTCTCCTGCCATTGAAGCTAGATCTGTGTCTGTCAAGAAGAGATGCTTAAAGGGTCACTCCACCCATTTCAACATTAATCTTTATTGAAAGTGGGTTATATATGTAGTCGAAATGTAAAAGAAATTTTGAATTTGGTGCCCTCTTGACCGAGAAAAGACAGAAAATAACTTTAGGGCGCATTTGTATGTAAGACAACAACTCCCACAATGCACTACATTGCACAGCTCCGCAAGCCACTCCCACTAATCCAGAACAGCGCAAACAGAGAAACCACTCTTCCGTCTACAAGGCTAGCTGCCAAAAGAGTTTGAAATTCATTTCACACAAAATGTCTAGTTAGTTGGCTGTGGCGAGCAGGACGAGGGACGTGAGAGGACGGCGCGAGTGATAATGAATGACACCTGTGAGACGCAGCAGTCTCATATATCTCTCACGGAGGAGCGGAAGCACAAAAGGAACAGGCCTGATTTTATGTTTTGTTTCTGTTGTGTGTGGCCAGCTGGCTTATACTTTTGTTTTGTATTTGTTTATTTTATTATTAAAATGTTTAAATGTTCGCCAGTTCCCGCCTCCTTCTTCCCACAACAACGAACCCCGTTATATTGGCAAACTCATTAGCGAATTACTCCTCGTTTGTATTTCTTTCTATATGGTGAATTATTGCATGATACCTGGATGTTCAGTCAGAACATGTGCGGTGCGACACTAGGATGGTTCACATCACAACACAAACGTCCGTGTGCTCGTCTGATTCAGAGATTTCGTCCAGGAGAAATTGCTATCGTTGAAATTCTCTGCAGCAGACGGACTCTATCTGTGTCCGTAGCGCACAGCGAGAGCACAGGCACCAGCAGTCCGTCCAGCTCGAGCCAGTCCGGGCTCCTCGTCCGCGACAGGCAGGTCTTCTGACTCGGCTGCAGAAGCCGCAGCAGTCGCCTCCTGTTCCTCCATCAGGCTCAGCTGCTCTTCACTATATTGCGGCTCGTAAAGATAGCCACGAACAGCGGATTCGAGCAGCAGAATTTCAAAATCCTCTAACGTTACTTCCATATCATGTTTAGTTTCTTCCATATCATGTTTAGTTTCTTCCGTCATTGTCATAACTTCCTATCTCCACAGCGCTTGTTAGCTTAGCTTATAAACAAGATGGCTGATATTTATTTCAGTATCTACAAGTCCCACCCACTGATCTGTGATAGCTATGTTAGCGCATTAGGTCCAACCCCCTATGGGCGGGTTTGAAAGGATGGGAACTAGTGCTTGTAGTCTTTACAGAAATCCCCCCCTCTTACACTTCCTCCTACAATGACGTAAAATGACGATTTTTGCGTCATTGTAGGAGGAAGTGAAAAAGGTAATTAGCGGATTTCTCTCGTCTCAGGGGAAAATGAGAGAGTGTTGCACGACCATTCAATAGTATGACTGGGTTTCTAACAATGGAAAGCTTAATGCAAATGGGTGGAGTGTCCCTTTAAATGAGAACACTAGTGTGCTATTTATGAAGGCTATATCTTTAAAACCAAGCATATCTGCTGACTCTGTTGATTTTCTCCTTGATTCTTTTAACTCAAAAGTTAAAAGTGTAATTGATGATATTGCTCCTGTGAAAGTCAGGAAGAGTGGTAGACAAAAAGCACCTTGGAGAAACTCAACAGCTGTGCAAAATATGAAAAGACAATGCAGAAGAGCAGAGCGCATGTGGCGGAAGACAAAACTTGTAGTCCATTATAACATCTACAAAGACAGCATCCATACTTTCAATGTGGAACTAGGCAAAGCTAGACAGACTTTCTTCTCGAATATTATAAACAGCAACTTAAACAAACACTTTTTGCTACTGTAGAGAGACTGACAAACCCCCCAAGCCAGATTCACAGTGAAATGCTCTCAGACAGCAAGTGCAGTGAGTTTGCTTCTTTCTTCTCTGAGAAAATCAATAATATCAGAAAGGTGATCAGCACATCCTTGAGTTGCTCTGGGGTCAGACAGATCAGACCACAACCGGAGAAAGTAGTTACTATGTCTGTTTTCGAAGAAATTGAAGGCAAAATTTTGGAAGAAACCGTACAGCACCTTAAAACATCAACCTTTCAAAGGTGTGTTAAACAGCTTAGAAGCAGATCTCCTAGAAGTGGTAAATGCCTCACTTCTCTCTGGGAGTTTTCCAAACTCCCTGAAAACTGCAGTTGTCAAGCCCCTCCTGAAAAAGAGCAATCTGGATAAGACCATCTTAAGCAACTGTAGACCGATCTCAAATCTTCCTTTCATAGGCAAGATCATTGAAAAAGTTGTCTTCAATCAGGTGAACAAATTCTTAAGCTTGAATGGATACTTTGACAATTTTTAATCTGGTTTCCGATTGCATCACAGCACAGAGACAGTGCTCATAAAGATAATAAACGATATTCGCTTAAATACTGATACAGGCAAATTATCAGTACTGGTACTACTCGACCTCAGTGCTGCATTTGACACTGTCGATCACGACATACTTCTTGACAGGCTGGAAAACTGGGTGGGGCTTTCTGGGATAGTCCTAAAATGGTTCAGGTCATACTTAGAAGGGAGAGGTTATTATGTGAGTATAGGAGACCATAAGTCTGAGTGGACATCCATGACTTGCGGAGTCCCTCAAGGCTCAATACTTGCGCCACTCCTGTTCAACATGTATATGCTCCCAATGAGCCAAATAATGAGAAAGAACCAAATTGCTTACCACAGCTATGCAGACGACACACAGCTCTACTTAGCCCTATCGCCTAACGACTACAGCCCCATTGACTCCCTGTGCCAATGCATTGATGAAGTAAACAGTTGGATGTGCCAAAACTTTCTTCAGTTAAAGCTGCTGTAGGTAACTTTTGAAAAAATGTATTTGCTAAAACTGTCATTATGTCCTGACAGTAGAATATGATACAGATAATCTGTATAAAAATCAAGCTCCTCCCAGTGGTCCTATTGCCATTTGCAAGAAATACACGCTCCCGGTCAGAAACAACCAATCAGAGCCAGGAGGAATGTCTTAGCAGTGTCAATCACGCTCGTGTACGCGCTGATCACACCCCTCTCTTGCACAGCGCGAGCCGTCGTTCAAACTCAAGATTGCCGGCGTGCTGCAGCTGTGCTTATGACGGAGAAACAACCTAAACTGCCAATTCTCGAGTGACACCTGCTCATAAAACAAAGAGGTAAAAGGAAAAAGACTGATGACGATAAACAAGCGAAAAAGAAAGAATTACACAGAGCCCATTGACTCGGTGTCAAAACTCTAGCCGCATAACATGTAGATAAAATGTCACGCACTCTGCTAAGCAACAATTGAAACCTGCTAATTCACTGGCTTGTCATGTTGCTGAAATAATCTACTAGCACACCTTATCTAGCATTATATATCGCTAGAATAATTACTTACATACTGTAACGTTAGTTACCGTTATATTAATGTTATCTTACTAGCTATTTATAACTTATAGAAAGAGTGCAACGTTATAAAGTTACATGTAGGCTATTGCAAAATACATAATGATTTGAGGACCAAGTTTGTAGTCAAAGTATGGGCAGGCCATAGTCAATGTAAAGCATATTATTGACGTTTAGTCCCTATTAGTGAATGTGCCATATAACTTTTTATCCGCTGTTATCGGTGGCCCTGTTTACTAGCCTGCGCGTTCACGACAGGCTCCGCTGTGGAGGACGAGCTGTGGAGGGAGGGCTGTAGCGCAGCAGAGAGCAAGGGGGTGGGACCTGTAAGTTGTGCTTGTTCAAATTTTCAGGCTAAGTCAACGTTTTCTCAAAACTCCCTACTGCAGCTTTAAACAAAGACAAAACTGAAGTCATTGCGTTTGGAAACAAAGATGAAGTTCTCAAGGTGAATGCATACCTTGATGCTAGGGGTCTAACAACTAAAAATCAAGTCAGGAATCTTGGTGTGTCTCTAGAGTCAGACCTTAGTTTCAGTAGTCATGTCAAAGCAATAACTAAATCAGCATACTATCATCTGAAAAATATTGCAAGAATTAGATGCTTTGTTTCCAGTCAAGACTTAGAGAAACTTGTGCATGCTTTTATCACCAGCAGGGTGGATTATTGTAATGGACTCCTCACTGGCCTTTCTAAAAAGACCATAAGACAGTTGCAGCTCATACAGAACGCTGCTGCCAGGATTCTGAGCAGAACCAGAAAATATGAACATATCACACCAGTCCTCAGGGCCTGTATTCATAAAGAATCTTAATGCAAAGAGTAGCTCCTAGTGACAAAATTCTAAGAAAATTCATAGAAATGTGGGCGTTTACTCTTAAAATTAAAGAAAAAATCCTAGTAAAGAAAAAAGTAATTCAGAAAGCATCTTAACCCTTAAAAGAGGTCTTAAGGTCAAAATTGTTAGGAGTACGGATGTGGACTTTTAAGAGGCTTAAGAGTTTAGCAGAGGAGAAAATGACAGAACGATGAAGAGGGAGAAGAAATGTGATGCAGACAATAGATGACAGTGAGTTAATAAGACGCTATAGATGAGATCGTGCAGGGATCATGTTTGTGACTGATCTTATTAGAGACACGCTAATATCTCCGACACAGCGCAGGAATACCATAACGCCAGAATGGAAGTAATCACTACATTAAGATATTTGGCATATGGGAAAATGCAATAAAGCAGCAGTGATTTGGGTCTGTCACAACCTTCTGTAAGCAGTGATCACACAAACATTACAGCACTTTCAGAACCTCTTATTGTGTCGCAGTTCATTTAGTTTCCACTGGACATTCCCACCTTGCAGGCTCAAAAAAACTGCAGTTATGAATAGCAGGCTTCCTGCGCACAAACAGGGGAATGAACCGTTAATCATTTGCGCTATAAGCTCCCACGTCCGCTTCTCATTCCATGCTGTGACACCCGGTCCGAATTTTCCTTTAATGATGGCCTAGTGTTCATCCACTAACTGGGCTAACAGTAAACACGGTTTTCTGACCAGTCGGGCTTTCTCGTCTTTCTTGTTTTTTAATTCATGTTTGCTATATTAAAACAAACATTCAAACCACCACTTAAATAGACAGCAATCAGTGTAATTGGAAAGAGTGGAACAATATTTATCATTCTAACCCAATCAAATACCTTAGGAAATTAACAGCAAGGTAAAAAAAAAGATTTATATACATAAATATAATGTGTGTGTGTGTGTGTGTGTGTGTGCGTGTGTGTGTGTGTGTGTGTGTGAGTAAACTCTATACTTAAAATGGCTCTTTTTTTTCCTTCTTGGACAACCAACCAATCACAGTCTTCAAAAGATTGTGTCATACGTAGCAACGGGGTCAGCCGAGTTTTTGTCTTTTCCTTACTCAGAGTTGCTCTCAGATCGTTCCCGAATCGCTCTTAAGCTAAGACTCCTACGTAAAAGTTTTTAAGCTAAATTAAGAGTTTTCTGAGAGGATTCTTAGAATCTTTATGAATACGGGCCCAGGGCCCGTATGTATAAAGCCACTCAGAGTAAAATTTTAGTCTCAAGTCTGTCAAAATTCTAAGAATTACATAATTTTACTCTTATTCCTAAACTTAAGAATAAGTGTGATTCATAAAAGTTCCAAAGTGCTAAGACATGGTCTCAGCTCCTAAATTATTTAAGAGAGCTGGAGAGGTCTCCTAACCTAGTTAGGAGTAACAAGATGGCAGCAGAGAGGTTAGGCCATGCACTTTTCAACGAAAATATGATGTATTGTAGTTAAATGAGTTGATCAAACAATAAAAAAAAAAGTTTAATCATCAAGGTATTCTTTTTGTAACTTACCTTTAAAAAGTTTCATAGCAATGAAATTAAAGTAATAATTATATTTTTGGCGACTGGAGAAATGCAGCAGTGCACCTGTGATGATATATTTATTTTAATGGCTGGTGAGCCAAAGACAATTTTTGTAAAGATATTACAATTAAAAAGCTCACAGGAGAAAAAAATCATATATTGTCTGCAACATAATCATTTATTAATATTTGATTTTCCTCTCTTGTTTTTTCACCTGTTCATAATTTATTTGTATGACAGCTTAGCTAAAAATTACGTCAATTTGGAATGTTTCATTGTGTTATCACAAATAAACAATTGACTCCAGGCACAACTACACAATACGCTTACAAAATATTGAACACATTTTTAATACTATTTGAATAAAGGGTGAATCTGACAATTTTCCTTCAATACTAAGTTGTGATCATTTTGCACAATGCAAAGCCATTTTAAAAAATACATTTCAATATTAAAGTTTCAGTGTCTTAATTAAATTATTTTATTATAATTACATTAAATAATTGGTGTCATGCTGCTGTGACCTCACCCTTGCAGGCTCACTATTGGCTGATTCAGAGGTTGAGGGCGGCCATTTTGGGTTCACATCATTGTAGTCCTTAGTTTGCAGCACTTAAGTCCCACTTCAGTCAGCACTTAAGAATCAGTCTTATACTTTACTGAAAGTTGCTTTTAGCTGCTTTATAAAAGTCTCCTACTCTTAGAAAAGTCCTACTCTTTACTAAGTATTTTTTTACACTTAAGTCAAAGCTTAAGACTATTCTTAAGATCATTTCTTAGAAGTTTTATACATACGGGCCCAGGTCTTTACACTGGCTCCCAGTTACATTTAGGATTGATTTTAAAGTATTATTACTGGTATGTAAATAATTGAATGGGCTAGGACCTCAATATATTGCAGATATGCTCACTGAATATAAACCTAACAGATCACTCAGGGGCCGTATTCACAAAGAATTGTATCTTACCACTAGGAGTACTCCTAAATCGCACTAAAATATTTTAGCTAGGAGTTTTCTCTTAAAAGTTATTCACAGCGCCTTTCAGACCTACTCTTAGTAAGGAAAAATGACAACTCCTAAACTAAGAGTGAGTCTTCGTTTCTATGGATGACGTCACTTCTCATGCACGAGCTTCCTCGCAATGATCACGGTGATTGGTTGTTAGATGACAGGGCCATCATGCGGAACATAACACAGACGCAACAAATCATGGAATTACGACATCTAAATATGTCTGTGTCCTACACAAAATAATAATAGTGATGTCATCGAAATGCATATCATGTTTGTGGAGGCCCCAGTGAAGTGTAATTCTAAAAAGGCAGAGAGAGAGAAAAGTCGTGAATTAAAATAAATTAAATCAAGGTAGCCTAATACCCTAATGAAAACCTCCACTTGCCTAATAATGAAAAACAACACTTGCATTAACACTTGCTTGGTTAATTGACATCCTATTAGCCTAAATAGACTACTTAAAGAAAGGAAATGTTGCTCTTATTGATGTAATGTTATAGTTGAATGACAGTGGATTTTGAAGTCGCCAAAACGTAAAAGAAAGCCCAACTGGACGCAGGATCAGTTACTGCTGCTGGCCGAGTTGGTGCTGAAAAAAAACAAAAAAAAACATAATAAAAGTGAAATTCGGCACTGGGATATCAAGCAAAACTAAGCGTGAGAATGGGAGAGGATTTGTTTGCAGATCAATGCCGCATTCCCGCTTGTGTCGCGGACCCCGGACGACTGCGAGAGGCGGTGGTATGCGCTACGATCCTTTGTGAATAGGTCTTAGTGAGTTAGGAGTCCTCTCGACTTCTTTTAAGCTGTCCCAGACTTAGGTGCTACTTTTAGGGCTAAAATGCTTCGTGAATTGCTCTTAGTGAAAAAAATTAGGAGTCCTAAAGTTAGGAGTGACACGCCCATTATTTTTAGGAGTTGCTCCTAAATTCGCCAGTTAGGAGCTACTTTTAGCCTTAAAATTCTTTGTGAATACGGCCCCAGGGCCCGTATGTATAAAACTTCTAAGAAATGATCTTAAGAATAGTCTTAAGCTTTGACTTAATTGTAAAAAAATACTTAGTAAAGAGTAGGACTTTTCTAAGAGTAGGAGACATTTATAAAGCAGCTAAAAGCAACTTTCAGTAAAGTATAAGACTGATTTTTAAGTGCTGACTGAAGTGGGACTTAAGTGCTGCAAACTAAGGACTACAATGATGTGAACCCAAAATGGCCGCCCTCACCCTCTGAATCAGCCAATAGTGAGCCTGCAAGGGTGAGGTCACAGCAGCATGACACCAATTATTTAATGTAATTATAATAAAATAATTTAATTAAGACACTGAAACTTTAATATTTAAATGTATTTTTTTTAAATGGCTTTGCATTGTGCAAAATTATCACAAATTAGTATTGAAGGAAAATTGTCAGATTCACCCTTTATTCAAATAGTATTAAAAATGTGTTCAATATTGTGTAAGCGTATTGTGTAGTTGTGCCTGGAGTCAATTGTTTATTTGTGATAACAC
Source organism: Rhinichthys klamathensis goyatoka (assembly GCF_029890125.1). NCBI lineage: Eukaryota > Metazoa > Chordata > Actinopteri > Cypriniformes > Leuciscidae > Rhinichthys > Rhinichthys klamathensis. Next base: position 716,630 of record NW_026606570.1, on the reverse strand, counting down.
AATGAAACATTTCAAATTGACATAATTTTTAGCCAAGCTGTCATACAAATAAATTATGAACAGGTGAAAAAACAAGAGAGGAAAATCAAATATTAATAAATGATTATGTTGCAGACAATAAATGATTTTTTTTTCTCCTGTGAGCTTTTTAATTGTAATATCTTTATTGTCCACCAAGGTGGAAAATTGTCTTTGGCTCACCAGCCATTAAAATAAATATACAGACCATAATAGAAGACAAAGACATAAAACAGACATATCACAATTCATAAAAAATAAATACATAATAATCACATTTCATACTATAGTCATTTGGATTATCATTTACTTGCCGAGTTGAGAATTTTAACAGCATTTGGAATAAAAGACCTCTTAAACACATTTTTATTTTGTTAGAGGGGTTCTGTAGCGTCTTCCCGATTTCATGGGCTCAAATTGACTGAAGAGAGGATGAGAACTATCTGCAAGAATACTCCTTGCCTTCTTCGCCCTTTCAGCATAGAGCTGTACTAGTAGCCTCTGTTGTCTGCCAACTATTCTGCTTGCAATTGTCACAATTCTGGCAAGTTTGTTCTTAGATCTGCAATTTAAATGATCATACCAGGCTGTGAGATGAAAAGTTATTACACTCTCCACCATGGATTTGTACACAAGTTCTAAAATATGCTGACTAACTCCAAGGCCACTAAGTTGTCTAAGAAGAAATAAACGTTGCGAACACTTTTTAAAAAGGTAGTCTGAATTGTCAGCAAAATTCATGTGTGAATCAAGAATTGAACTAAACTTCTTCACAATTTCAACTTGTTGACCCACAAGTGAAATTGGCTGGATTGACATATCTGCTTTTGGGCAGATAACCAATTATTTTGTCTTTGCCACGTTAATTTCTAGTTGGCTAAAATGACACCACTTCTCCAGGGCCTTAATGTGAGCCAGATAGGCAGCGTCATATAACAAATTAGTTTTGTCCAATAGGCCCACTAAGGCCATATCATCAGCGTATTTGAACAATCTAAAATGTTCTTCTTTAATCGTAAACTTATTAGTAAAAAGAGAGAAGAACACAGGGGAAAGGACACAGCCTTGTGGGCAACCTGTACTTAAAGTTAGCATATCAGACACAGTCCCTCGAACACAGACCCTCTGTGTACGACAAGAAAGACAATTTCTAATCCAGCGGACTAAACCTGTATTAACATCTTGTTAAGAGAATATGAATCTTCATTGAATTAAAAGCCGAGCTAAAATCCACGAATAAAACCCTGACATATGCTTTGGGATGCATGAGATGTTTTGTAACTGTATTAAGCAGTGTCAGTACAGCATCATGTACCTCTGTTACTCTTATATGCAAACTGAAGTGAATCTAACCTAGAGGCGACAGTCGAAGTTAGATGATTAGCTAAAACTCGTTTCATAGTTTTACACAATATAGAAGTTATTGCAATGGGCCAGAAGTCATTTGGCATGCTCGCCCTTGGCTTTTTTGCCACAGGCCTAATTATTGAGTACTTCCATAATTTTGGCACTTTACCTGTGTCCAAAAGTAATTGGAACAACCTTGCAAAGACTCCTTTTAGTTGAGGAGCACACTCTTTAAGAAGGCATGCTTTTAAACCATCTGGGCCAGTGGTCTTATTAGGCCTTAGTTTACAAAGGCTTGCCATGACACCAGCCTCATTGATAACTATTGATGATTCTGCAGGGAGATTATTACATTTCTCATCACATTCAGTCTTGCCTTCCACAGTGTCAAATCTACCATAAAAGTTATTTAAATCATTAATAAAACTTTTACTTACACAGTTATCATCCTTTTTATTTGGCCTACCCATTAATCTATTTAATCCCTCCCAAGCCTGTTAAGATATAAGTATCACTAGTTAAGAATTTTCCCTCTATCTTTTTGTTTTGTTTTTCTAAAACCTGTAGCTGTAGTTTGCCCTTATTTGTCACTTAATATTTAAAAATAATATTGATCTGCCTGCATTGATACCATTATATGAGAACTGAACTGAACTGGACGATGACATCACTGTTTTCACCAGAGTGGCTGTATAGATAAATTAACTAAATAGATAACTAATGATTTTTTACAATGGAAATAAAAGCTTTTGCTTAATTTCTGCCAGGAAGACTAAATTGTCACGTCACTTATTACCTTCTCATCTATCCAATCCTGGGGGTCCTTCATCTGTCCATACCTCATACCTCCCGGGGGTCGCTGCACCCCTGCCTTCGTCTTTAAATGCGAGCTACGGATGGGACCTACGCAACAGAACTTTATAACACAATACTTGCTTGCTGGGCTGTTAATAAATGTATTTGTCACATCATTTTGCCATATTTTCCTCATAATTTGATGGTTTAAGCAAACTTGTAGGGTCATTTTTTTTTTTAAACTCCGCACATCACTTTGGCCACCACTGTATATTTGGTGTGGTCAGTGTCACAATAGTGCTATTCAAGAGCTTATAACTGTGGACTGAAGGGCCCGAGTCATCACAGGTGCACTGCTGCATTTCTCCAGTCGCCAAAAATATAATTATTACTTTAATTTCATTGCTATTAAACTTTTTAAAGGTAAGTTACAAAAAGAATACCTTGATGATTAAACTTTTTTTTATTGTTTGATCAACTCATTTAACTACAATATATCATATTTTCGTTGAAAAGTGCATGGCCTAACCTCTCTGCTGCCATCTTGTTACTCCTAACTAGGTTAGGAGACCTCTCCAGCTCTCTTAAATAATTTAGGAGCTGAGACCAAGTCTTAGCACTTAGGAACTTTTATGAATCACACTTATTCTTAAGTTTAGGAATAAGAGTAAAATTATGTAATTCTAAGAATTTTGACAGACTTGAGACTAAAATTTTACTCTGAGTGGCTTTATACATACGGGCCCAGATCATTAGGATCACATCAGCTAGAAATACCAAGGGTTCACTCTAAGCATGGAGAGTCTGCTTTTAGCTATCATGCCAGCCGCAGCTGGAACCAGCTTCCAGAGGAGATCAGATGTGCTCATACAGTAGTTACATTCAAATCCAGACTCAAAACACATCTTGGGCTGTATTCACAAAGAATTTTATCTTACCACTAGGAGTACTCCTAAATCGCACTAAAATATTTTAGCTAGGAGTTTTCTCTTAAAAGTTATTCACAACGCCTTTCAGACCTACTCTTAATAAGGAAAAATGACAACTCCTAAACTAAGAGTGAGTCTTCGTTGCTATGGATGACGTCACTTCTCATGCACGAGCTTCCTCGCAATGATCACGGTGATTGGTTGTTAGATGACAGGGCCATCATGCGGAACATAACACAGACGCAACAAATCATGGAATTACGACATCTAAATATGTCTGTGTCCTACACAAAATAATAATAGTGATGTCATCGAAATGCATATCATGTTTGTGGAGGCCCCAGTGAAGTGTAATTCTAAAAAGGCAGAGAGAGAGAAAAAAAGTCGTGAATTAAATTAAATTAAATCAAGGTAGCCTAATACCCTAATGAAAACAGCCACTTTCCTAATAATAAAAAACGACACTTGCATTAACACTTTGCATTAACACATTAATTGACATACTATTAGCCTAAATAGACTACTTAAAGCAAGGAAATGTTGCTCCTATTGAAGTAATGTAACGTTGAATGACGGTGGATTATGAACTCGCCAAAACGGAAAAGAAAGCCCAACTGGACGCAGGATCAGTTATGGTGTGTTCACACCGAACGCGAATAGAGCGTCAAATACGCGTCTATCGCGTCTAGTTAGACGCTTGAACATTCGCTCGAGTTCAAATTTTTCAACTTGCGCGGAAGATATTCGCGGCAAACGCGTCGCCCAATTCGCGTCATTCGCAACGCCCGGCGCGAATGATGCGTCCATTCGCGTCTTTGCATTGACTTTGTATGTAATCTACTCGCGCAAATAATTAAATTCGCGTTCGGTGTGATTGAACACACCATAACTGCTGCTGGCTCAGTTGGTGCTGAAAAAAAAAAGATAAATGGGAAATTCGGCACTGGGATATCAAGCAAAACACATGGGAGAGGATTTGTTTGCAGATCAATGCAGCGTTCCCGCTTGTGTCGCGGACCCGGGACGACTGCGAGAGGCGGTGGTGTGTGTGTGTGTGTGCGCTACAATCCTTTGTAAATAGGTCTTAGTGAGTTAGGAGTCCTCTCGACTTCTTTTAAGCTGTCCCAGACTTAGGTGCTACTTTTAGGGCTAAAATGCTTCGTGAATTACTCTTAGTGAAAAAAATTAGGAGTCCTAAAGTTAGGAGTGACACGCCCATTATTTTTAGGAGTTGCTCCTAAATTCGCCAGTTAGGAGCTACTTTTAGCCTTAAAATTCTTTGTGAATACGGCCCCTGTTTAGCTATGCATTTACTGAATGAGCATTGTGCCACTGTTCGTCCGACTGTTTTTACAGTACTTTATTTTATTTTTTATTCTAAACTGTTTTAATTATTCTTATTTGTTTTGATTATTTTAATTTCTTCTATGTAAAGCACTTTGAATTACCATTGTGTATGAAATGTGCTTTATAAATAAACTTGCCTTGCCTTGCCTAGTAGGCAGAGAACTGGCAATACTTCGCAACATGGCAGTGATAGCACATGGATTAAATACAGGGTGACAAGAAATAACAAGGCAGGACACATTTTATGCAGTTAGGCATAAACACAGGCAAAGTGATAAAAAAAACAAAACTGAAAAAGACAAAAATGTCCATAAGGATGCACAACGGTTAAGAAGTGAGGTGATGGGTGCAGAAGTAAGCAAAGCCTAGAAATCGTTGTGACCCCTTGACAGTACTGGGTATGGGCCAGTCCATGACAGCTTTTACCTTAGCATCATCCATTTCAACTCCAGAATAGCTAATATTGTATCCCAGAAATTTGGTTGACGTAACATAAAACTCACACTTTTCGGCCTTGACCAATAGGTCATTCTGGAGCAGGCGTGACAAGACAGTTCTTAAATGACAGATATGTTCTTCCATGGAGTGTGAATAGATCAGGATATTGTCTATGTAGACAATCACATACTGATTCAAGAGATCTTTGAAAACTTCATTAACGAAGGACTGGAAAACTGAAGGAGCATTGGCCAGCCCATATGGCATAACCAAATACTCGTAGTGCCCCCTTGTGGTGAGAAAAGCCGTCTTCCATTCATCACCCTCACGGATTCTGATGAGATTATAGGCAGATCTGAGGTCCAATTTGGTAAAATACTAGGCCTCCCGTAATTGCTCCAGAGAAGAAGGAATACGAAGCAAGGGATGGCGATTCTTAACAGTGATTGCGTTGAGTGCTCGATAGTCAATACAAGGTCTTAAGCCGCCGTCTTTCTTGTCAACAAAGAATAACCCAGATGCTGGCAGGAGAGGTGGATGGTCTAATAAATCCATAAGATAAAGCTTCTTCAACGTATTCTTCCATGGCCTTGGTTTCAGGAATGGACAATGGTTAAACACGTTTTTTAGGTGGAGAGGTGTTAGGAAGGAGGTTGATTGCACAGTCAGAGGGGCGATGAGGTGGCAACTTGGTGGCCTTGTCTTTACTAAATACCTCAGCCAAGTCAGCATACTCATTGGGGACATTATCTGTTAATGAAAATGGATTCTTGGCTAGATGGGTAGTGCAGACTGCAAGTTTGGTGGGCAGTTCCAGACAGTAAGTGTGACAATGAGGTGATCAACGGACCAATTCCTTTTCCTTCCATGAAAATTGTGGGTCGTGAGTAGATAACCAAGGATATCCTAGGATAACTGGGTTTTGTGGTGATGAGATGACATAGAGAGTGATTTCTTCAGTGTGAAGCAGGCCAACTCTGAGTTTTATAGGGAGTGTTTGATGAATGACCACCTCTACCGATGGGACCATCATCAACGGCAGTAACAGCAATAGGCGATTCACATTTGGTTGTAGGAATGTTCAACTGCTTAACTAAATCTTGATGAATCACATTAGCAGCTGCTCCAGAATCTATTAACACTCAGAAATGGTGGTCTTGATTAGCAACTGACAAAATGATGGGAAGTGATACGCATAAACTGATTTGTAAAGTATTAAACATGTGACTCACTCGATAATTTGGAGAGGGGTTGGCTGCGGGTTTAACAGGACAGTTGGAACAACAATGACCTGATTCACCACATTAGAAGCAGAGTTGATTGAGTAATCTTCTTCTCCGTTCATCAGGTGGTAAGTGAGTTTGTCCTATTTGCATGGCGTCAGTAGGACTAGACTGACATGGTATTTGAGCAGTAGTAGCAATAGTAGTAGGCACATGATAACATGACTAGGGAATTGGTTTTGTTCGTAAGAGATTGTCAATTTTGATAGCAAGGGTAAGGAACTGGGAGAAGACAAGGGAGTCATCTTTGCATAGCAATTCTGCTTATAATTTAGCAGACAGACTTGAATGAAAAATGTGCTTCAAAGCTGCAAGGGTAAGAAACTGGATAGTATAGTCAGAAGCAGGTCTGTTGCCTTGAGTTAGTTGAGAAGCTGCGTCCATGCCCCCAGCAGGATATTGGAAGACATCACAAATCAATTGAGTGAAGTAATTGTATGTAGGCTAAATGGATTCCATAACCGGGTCTTTATCAAAGGATCTGAGCATAAAATCCAAACAATAGTCACAACCCGTAGTCAGGTCACAGGCCTTGGTCGAAGCACAGGTAAAACAATCCAAAACAGCAATCCAAAAGCGTGAGTCAAAAGGCAAAAACAATGGTCATAATAGTAATCATCAACAGAGATATGGTAGAACGCTTAGTAAGGCAGAGAACTGGCAATACTTCGCAATATGGCCGTGATAGCACATGGCTCAGGCCCGGCGCAAGGATGGCATCAATGGGATGGGGGATGGGGGGGGGGGGGGGGGGGGGGTAGTTTCTAAAGTTATTAAAAACATTGTTAAAATAGTCCAAGTGACTACAGTGGCTCAATCTTAAGTTTATCAAGCGGCGAGAATACTTTTTGTGCGCAAAAAAACAAACAAAAATAACGACTTTATTCAACTAATCATTTCCTTCTCTGTACGGCCGTGATATTTCACGTAGTGGAACTGCGCAAAGCTTCTAGGTTGTACGTCACGCATCACACACATGACCAGCGTCGGCCAATAGTGAGCCTACGTGTGACGTGCAACCTAGAAGCTTTGCGCAGTTCCACTACGTGAAATATCACGGCCGTACAGAGAAGGAAATGATTAGTTGAATAAAGTCGTTATTTTTGTTTGTTTTTTTGCACACAAAAAGTATTCTCGTCGCTTGATAAACTTAAGATTGAGCCACTGTAGTCACTTGGACTATTTTAACGATGTCTTTCATAACTTTTGGGCCGGTCAGTTTTGATCCCTTAAGAAGCCTATGGAGGAGTGATCCAGCTCTCAGATTTAATAAAAAATATCTTAATTTGTGTTCCGAAGATGAACGAACGTCTTACGGGGTTGGAACAACATGAGGATGAGTAATTACTGACAGAATTTTCATTTTTGGGTGAACTAACCCTTTAAGTATACATTTATCATACATAACATAACATGCAGGTTCAGTACCATGAAAAATAATGAAGTTCACATGATAATTGGAGATGGGTGTACTCAAAAACAAGAGCATATATTCTGCAAATGATCATGTAGAAACGGCCTAAAGAAATTAAACGAGGTAATGGATCTAAGTACACTTGGTAAATTATTCCAATCTGAAGGAGCTTTAAATTTGAATGCCCGACGACCTACTTCTTTATTAATTTTAGGAACGTAAAAATATAATTGATTGGTGTGCCTTAAATTATGTGAAGAGCGAAATGGAATTAGATATTGTTTTAGATACAAAGGATAATTTAAGTAATGACATTTAAAAATAAACTGAAACCAGTGAAAATGCCTTCTTGATTTTAAAGATAGCCAATTTAATAATTCAAACATTTGGCAATGGTGCGTTTTGTATGGACACCTCAGTACAAATCTATAAAGATTATTATAAACAACATTAAGAGGACGAAGATTTGTAACGGAGGTGTTTTGGTAAATTATATCGGCATAGTCAAGGATTGGAAGTATTAACTGAGTAATAATTATTTTTCTAACCTGACGGGTAAAGCAATTAATAGAAAAATAAAGTATTCTAAGTCGATATGATATTTTCTTAATAACTAAGTCAATATGTGATCTAAATGACAATTAAGAATCAAGCAAAAGACCTAAATATTTAAACTCATCAACTTTTAACACTGGAGTTCCATCTATAAAATTAATTAAGTTGTCAGTTTGTGGCGAGATTTGTTTTGTATTAAACAACATATAATAAGACTTCTTTTTATTTAGCAAAAGTTTGTTATAGGAAAACCAATTTTAAACTACGTCAAAGTCGGACTGAATTGATCGCTGAATATAAGAAATATCCGAGCTAGAAAAGTAAATTGGGGGGTAAACAGCCCGCAGCCCTGCTCCTCTCCATTTATTTATTTACGTATTTATTATTACTCTATATTAAACAGGCAGCCTAATAATCATGAATACAATCCACTATCTTTTAACACATCTCCGGCGAACGGCTTCTTCGCGAAAAAGAAAAACTCTTTGTGAAGCGCAGTGGAATGCAGCAACCTATTTGGCGTTTCCTGATGGATCGAGGTGGTTCCTGAACTTCGTTTTCTACGTGCAATTCACACGAGCTTAAAAATATTAATGCCGCTGTCTTCACAAAGTGCTGAAAAGTCAATCACTATACAGTATCATCATGACATGGCCAATAGTCAGGAAAAGAGCAAAAGCGGGAATATGTAGCAAATCACACTTTAACGAAACAGAAGATCAGAGGGAATCATTATGGAAGCCCGTTTCCGCCACAGTTGAGTAAAAAATATAATTCTGTAAGTCATAATAATGAGAAACTTTCTCGTAATAATGACTTAAAGGGACAATGTGTACTTTTTTAGGTATTTTATTATCTAAAATCAATACTTTTATTCATAAATATGTCCTCAATGGTGTACAAATACCTCTGCCAATTATCGGACTTATCCTTGTAAACGAAGAATTTATTATCTTTATATACATGGGACGGGTAGGTCCACGGAGGCTTCCATGTAGTTCCGCCATCTTGAAAAACTATAATAGCAAGAGAGGGACAAAAAGTACTAGGCCAACGCGTTTCCACAACGCGTTTTCGTTCAGAGTCAGCATTCGTTCAGTAAAGCAGCAGAAACGGAGGAGCAGCAGTGAGAGGCGCTTGTCACTGCCCCGACAACTTTAAAAGGCTGCATTGCACTGTTATTTTTAATGGCGAACCATACATAAAGTCCAAAATAGAAAGTAAAAGGAAACATGACCGGAGATTCCAAAAAACAATGTCAGGATAGCTTTTTCCAGGTGGAAAGACTAACGTTAAGCTAACGTTAATGCAGGAGAAAGATTTCAAAAGAGACGCTGAAGTCCTGCTTTCTTCTCGACAGGTAAGTCAATGTTACAGTCTTAATTACAAGCTTTTTTCATTGCTTGGTTGTGTACTTTATTATATTGACAGTAGAACATTTATAGTTAAAAGTTAAACAGGCTCTTTGATGAATAGCAGCTATGTAGAGAAGGCGCTAAAAACAAGGTTTGTAAGTTTACTTTTTGTGACCTAGAAATTCGATAAGAATATATTTTAATAGAGCATATGATTGTTCTTGCAACCTGTTCACCCGAAGGAAAACTCGACGAAGTGCTACTAGAAGACATCCTGTCATAGCTCTTTGGTACATAACGGCTACCGTAGATGCAACACGCATTTGGAAAAGCAAGGCGCTGGAGAGCACAATTCGTTTGAATGCAAAAAACAATTTCACCGCTAGATGGGAGAAATTCCTACACAATGTCCCTTTAACATCTCGTAATAATGAGAAACTTTCTCGTAATAATGACTTAACATCTCATAATAATGAGAAACTTTCTCGTAATAATGACTTAACATCTCATAATAATGAGAAACTTTCTCATAATAATGACTTAACATCTCATAATAATGAGAAACTTTCTCATAATAATGACTTATTTTCTCGCACTTCTACGCATGCGCAAAGCAGCGGAGCAGAAGGAAGTGCCATGCTAGCGACATCCGCTGGTCAAACCCGTGTAAATGCATCACAGCAAACATGGCACATTCCGCAGTGAATAACATTAATAAATTATCAGTATATGAGACGGGCTTCCATACTAGATAGTCTTTTATTCATTTGTAATTTTCATTTGTATTTGTGTGTATAAACAAGCAGCAACACATTAGGGTGATCCATGGATTTCAAATAGATGGAGGAAAGATAAGACAGCACATCTTTCCAAATCTGGAAATCTGTACAAACATATTGCATAAGTTTTTGCATAAGGGTCCGTTCATACAGAACGCGCTTTTTCAATCCACTGCGCTGCTTTTTCATTGCTTTTTTTTGCAGCGTATCGGGCATGACACAGCGTATTAAAAACGCGGCGCTCAATTGAAAGGGAGTTCAGCGTTTAAAAACACGTCTCAAGACCTTGCGTTTTCCCCCATTCCACTGCCCACTTATGTGTAAATGTCTCCAAAGTCATAAACATCTTAAAGGTGATTTCTGTAGCCTATTGAAATCTTCCACCTGCACATCAAATATCCTAGACGCTACCGCAAAATACGTGTATACACATATATTTTATGAAGATGTTACACTTAAACTTAACGAATAAATGTAATATTCCAACTTTAATCTGATAGTTTTGTAGTTCATGTAACACAATTTCCATTGGAGAAAATAAGTCATTATTATGAGAAGGTTTCTCATTATTACGAGATGTTAAGTCATTATTACGAGAAAGTTTCTCATTATTATGAGATGTTAAGTCATTATTATGAGAAAGTTTCTCATTATTATGAGATATTAAGTCATTATTATGAGAAAATTTCTCATTATGAGAAAATGTCTCATTATTATGAGATACTGAAGTCATTATTATGAGAAAGCTTCTCATTATTATGAGAAAATTACTCATTATTAAGAGATACTAAGTCATAATTATGAGAAAGTTTCTCATTATTATGACTTACAGAATTATATTTTTTTACTCAACTGTGGCGGAGTAAACACTTCACTTTGTGAAGACAGCGGCATTAATATTTTTAAGCTCGTGTGAATTGCACGTAGAAAACGAAGTTCAGGAACCACCTCGATCCATCAGGAAACGCCAAATAGGTTGCTGCATTCCACTGCGCTTCACAAAGAGTTTTCATTTTTATTTTTTTTACAGGTTGGCCGGTCACACGGCTTTCATAGTTTTCAGTTACATGACATGGTGCAGACCTGCAGTGTTATTTTAATTTTTTATTTATTTTAAATTAATATTTTGATGTTGAATTAGTTTTATTTTTAGTTTCCGTGGTAATTTTGGTTTAATTTTAAGCAAATTATTTCTGGAGGGGCGACAAATTCTTTCTGGAGGGGCGACGCCCCTCTTTGCAAACATATATAAAAATGTTTATTTGAAAACGCATGTCATTTCTGGCAAAGATGTCTTAAGCAATGCTAGAGTTAAAATATAGTAGATAAAGTCTGATGTCACAAGTTTATGAAAATGCAGAGTACCAGTCCTGAATACCTCAGAGTCTCTCTCTCATTCAAAGTCAGCTAAAAGCTGCTATCTGAGCCTGTGTCATAAGTGATAAGCTATTTAAAGTAAAGCACAGTGTTTCAGTTGAAAATCATAGACACAGAAATGTTTAAAGGAATCATGCTACAGGCAGTTCATATTTTATACATTTAGATGGCAATTTGTAGTTAAATGTTTAAAAAGTAAAGATGAATGACTCTAAAAAAGTCTTTAAAATAATAATGCAGACCTTAGATGATATAAGTTTATTTTAGGACCAGTAACTTCTTTGTCTAATCTTAGTCTCCACCATGATACAGGGCTGATGGCTCCAGCTACAGATGTAGCAGTACATTGAATGGACGGTTGTGATCTAAATTCAGTATAATCTCAGCAGTGCTAGGTTGCTGTTAAGATTTTTAATGGATTTTATTGATTAAATACTGCTGTCATTTTCTGCTGTCTGCCTGTTTTAAGGCAATCCAAATGGCTCTGGTGGCTCTTGAATGCCCTTCCCTAAGCTCCAGAAAACACCTGACACGGGTAAGATACTTTTTGGCCAAACAGAGGGCAACCTAAGGTAGGGGGTCATGCCGCGACTGGGCATCTCCTGGAGGGAGGTGTTTTATGTGAGATGGGTATGAGAGTAGAGCGGATGACTGTGAGGCCATAAATATAGATAAAGAGCTAATATAATGGGCTTTCAAAGCCAGCTAAGACCGTGAGGTGATTGCCATTATTTGATGTGGAGACAGTAACAAAACTCTCTTAATTTATATCAGGAACATGATGTTGGTTGCCTTATGGGCAAGAACATGTATAGAAGTGTTGATATTGAACTAATATGTCTCTATCATAGTTTTAACTCCTGCAGGTCATTAGACATGGCATAGGATAATTTCAAGACATGGTGGTGGCTTAAGAGGAAGACTGCTTTTGTAGATTCAAGAGAAAGTCTGGATAACAACACTGAATGGTCAAAGGTTATTGTAATGAATTTTTTTATATTTAATATTAAATTCTGTCTAAGTTACAGTCTTAGGAGGCTGTTGAAAAGATTATTTGTGTGTATAGTGAGAGAGACTGTTTGAGTGGAGGCAGGGATGGTACTCTGTCTGTCTCTTATCAGCCTGCTAAAGCAAAACTGTTAGCAATTGATGTAAATTTTACAATAAATTTTACAACAACATATTGTATTCATGTTTTTATTGTAAATGCAAATGCATGATGGGAAATGTATGGACAGTCCTGTAATTGTATTGTAACTACACTGAAGAAGCATTATTTTACAGCCACCGCATAGCATTGTGGGATCGCTGCTGTTTGAATTTTGAAATTACGCGGCGGCTGCCAACGCTGCCAGAATCAAACATTTTTGGAAGAAGGAACACATCTCAGGTATGAAACGTTACCATGAAATCTATTTTTATAAGTCTATGGAGCCTTAAAATCAGATCAAGATAAAAAGAAGACATTAAATATCTGAAGATCTCAGCAGAGGAGGATTAAACAACTCCACAAACAGCATTACCAGCTTCACTTATTACTAACCAGACTGACTTTATTTCAGTCATAAGTCTATGAACGGAGGTTAAGATGTCGATGTTTTAAAATGTTTGGTCACCATTATGGTGATCAGTGTTTCCTTTAGTTGGGCAGTTTGACTCTTGCCATTTTAAGTGCAATTTTGGTCTTTGTAACAGTGTTTACCAAAGCACATAATTTGTTACAAAGGAAACCAAAAACAAAGGCGTTCAGGTGTTATAGTTTTCATTATCAAAAAGTAGAATGATTCACTAATATTATCCCTGACCAAAAGTTGTAATTTGTTATTAATAAATAACTTTAACCTTACTTGACACAGAGCAGACATTCTGAATTTTAATATACCTTGCAGATTTTTTTTTTAGAAAATTATTAATATTTTTTAGAAACAAACAGACATCAAGAATTAGCATATGAATCTCAACAATGGTGACATGCTTCATGCTACAATGCATGCTGGGAGCCAAGAGTTTTAAACTTTGGTGCCTCCCAGAATGCATTGCGGCATAAAGCATGTCACCATTGTTGAGATTCATATGTGGATTCTTGATGTCTGTGTGTGTGTCCAAAGATTACATTCCCAATATTAAAAAAAAATATATCAGCTTGATGACTGATCTGTATAAAGAAATTAATATTGTTGAAAAAAATCTATTAATAACAAATAACCACTTTTGGTCATTTTTTATACTTTATTATGTTGTAAACTATAGGCCTATCACCAGACAACCTTTGTTTCTGGCTTTCTTTGCAACAGATTATGTGTTTTGATAAACACTGTTCCAAAGACCATAAATACACATAAGAAGTCAAGAGTCAAATTGCCCAACTAAAGGCAACACTGTGGTTTTTACCATTGTTGTGTTTTTATTTGGCTAATACTGAAAATTACAGCATTTTATTACAATATTCACAAATAACAGGATATATACAGTATATTGAATTACAATATTAAATTGTTATTATATCCTGTGAAATTACAGGAAATTCCTGGCAACTTAGTTGCAGTAAATATACAGTAAATTGTAATAAATTACAGCATTTTACTGTAATAATGCTACTATAATCACAGTAGCACTGCTGTATAAATACAGTACTTTATTGTAACAGTAAACAGTAAAAATCCTGTATATTACTTGCTGTAAATGTACTGCAATTAGTTGCCAGGAATTTCCTGTAAAATTACAATAAATTGTTAACAGTGAAGCTTAAACAAAACATTGATAATGAACCAAAACAACCTAGGTGACTTTTCTAAAAACAAATGAATAATGAACAGACATGCTTTGAAACTGGTTAAGAGACCATGTAAAATTAAGTAAAACCTAAAGAAAAATGTCAAGTAAAATATTTTTTTTTAGATCTAACTGCTAAAGAAAAACTTGCCTATGAGCGGTTTATATTGATGTGTGTCTAGTATGTCTGTGTGTGATGGTGACTGCACTTTATGTCTTGTATGTGTTAGTTGTATGTGCTAGTTTGGGGTATTATTATTATTTTCCAGATTTTGTGGATATTGTGTGATTAAACCTCTGGAATGAGTGTTTTATCATTACAGATGGGTTAAGTAAAACAACAAACTTTAAAGAAGCAGATAAATCTGATGAAAATATGATACAGAACATGGTTTAATTGGATTGGTTTTCCAGCTCTGTCTGCTATTGGAAATGACTCGAAGAGAACTAAAATGTATGTAATAAAAGTTGAAGGAGAAAGCAGCTATATGGGTGTCTGTGCAACTTGGGGTTGTTCAACCCCTGTGCAAGGGGTTGAGATATGAGTAACAATATTTTGGTTTGTGAAAAACAGTAAAGATAAGTGCTGAACAAAAGTTTTGTTAAATTCATTGTTCTTCCAGGGGCGCGGCCTGCTGCTGACCATGTGTCTCGCTGTTGTCTCGTGGTGTTTTGTTTGTGTATCTAAGTTGTTATTTTATTCGTTTTTACACCCTATTTTTCTTTTTACATCACCATACAACTTTCCCCTTTTTGTGGACGTACACATTTTCTCCCAGTCATTTTTTTTGCTGTTGTGGTTCTCCAGCCTCGCCTTGGCAAGGAGATCCCCTAGCTTTGCCTCAAGCTCGCCGTCACTCTGCTAGCACCACGGACTTCCAGGCCTTCAGCTGTGTTTTGTCCCTCCACCCTTTAAGCTCCGTTGGGCCCCGCCCTCCCTCTGGCTTCGTCTTTGTCCACCTTGGAGGCTCGTCGCTGCGGCTTTGCCTCGGTCTCCAGACCCATAGGTGTAATTTTGATTCATCGACTCTTCGGCTCTACCTCGGTTTCCACCTCCATCGGCTCCTTCTCAGTCTGTCATCCCCCTGGATTCGCCTGCCAAATCTACCATATCACCTCCCTCCCTTGACTTTGTCTTGGTCATTCGTCTTGGCTGTGCTCTGGGTTCCAACCTGGCTCCTTCTGCTCTCTTCTCCACCCTGGCTCCTCCTACCGTCATGTCCGCCTCCAGAAACCCCATCCTCCCTCCTCAGTTGGACTGTTAATAGTTGCTACGGCGCGAGGACACACCTTCCCGGAAGGGGGTGTAATGTCAGGGTTGTGTTTAGTTCTGTTTAGTTTTACTATATTTTGGTTTAGTTTTGATCTGTCGTTATTAGCTACCTTGGTGACTGAGTTGAGTTCTCAAACTGTTCGCTGTTAAGTTGATTACTCCCTGTGTATTTAACCCCTTAAACAGGAAACAGTCACCTCAGGATACATTGAGGGGTAGGAATCGCAGTCCAGGGAAGTTAGACTCCCTAGATAGAAATCGCTCAGAGTGGTGGGGGGATTATAAATCGCTTCGAGGGGAGGGGTCCCACTCAATAGAAATCACTTTCCAGGGCTGGGACTCTTAGGAAGATACTTTTAGGCCCTCCTGGCCTCTGGAAACCATGTACACAGTCCCCTTTCTCAATCTATGTTTTTTGAGTGAAACATTGTGCAAATGTTAATATTCACATGCCAAACTGATATTATTACATTTGGTTGACTACATCTTTGCCTTTTTAACTAGATGTTTTCTTTCAGGGTTTCACACAGCTCATTTCATGGTAGAAAAAGGGTTTCCAAACTGGAGGGCTACCATCCTGCAGAGTTTAGCTCCAACCCTGATCAAACACACCTAAAATATTCCAAAGTCTTCAGGATCACTTAAAATATATATATGTTGTATCATAAATTACATTATATGATTGATTAGGAATGGAGCTAAACCCTGCACAGAGGGCCTCAAGTGAGTCTTTAACCCTTGAGTTTGAAGACAAGACAGTTCAGCAGTGTAAACATACAATAAATGTATATGTCTCGATTTTAGGACACTTAGACATGTCATACATGCAGCATATTTTGCACATTACATATCTTTTTGCATAAAAAAATAGAAATATTGATGACTTTTTTATACCCTAATAGGGCAACGTATCCTTGGTTTCCTCTGTTCTTGGTTCATCTCATTAATGTTATTGTGTTGTTGCCCTGTTGATTTGTCTCCTTTTTATTCTCCTGGATTTTTAAAAACACTTGAAATTTATTCGAATTGAATCAAGTCTTATGGGGGGTCCCTAGCCTTTATGGGGGTTGTAGTTGAGGGGTTGTGGTAAGTCTTGCAATATAAAATATATATTTAAAATATAAAAAAATAATAATATATTTATTTATAACTACGTATATTGATCATGGATATAGTGTTGATCAGGAATAATATATATATATATATATATATATATATATATACACACACACATTTTCAGTACAGGCAATGGTATAACAAAGAGAGATAAGGTACCTTTCTTCTTTTAAATGGCTTTCCTTAAGTTTTACTTGATTTAGAGAGAGACAAAGCAGCAGACCCAAAAGGGCAACCATGGCAAAAGAAGCAGGTGACTACCTTAAAATAAGAAATATTTTAGCTAAATAATGATTATTGCCTTTTAGAGCTAGCCTGGTAATACCAGACTCTGCTACTTCACTTTGCTTCGTAGACAGAGTCTGGAATGGCATAATAGAGAAGTGTTTTCTCTCTCGCTAGGGGGCGCTTGTCTGAAGTTTAAAATCATTGGTTACCCGTAAGCCAATCAGATAAGTTTATATATGACGTATCTTATGTGCCAACACAGCCGCATCGAACCACAGACATCATGCATCGAACTCAAATCAATGATCGAACTTCCACTGTAAACCTGCTGTAAACACTTGATGATGCGAGCGAAATACCGGATTGAACATGGCTGTAAACGACTTTTGCAGATTATGCAAAGTTAATCTACGCATCCACGGTACAATCAGGGCCTCTAAACTGATATTTGACAGTAGAGAGAAACAAAAAAATATTTGCAGCCAACTGTCAAAGTTAGGATTAGTTCTGTTAAACACAGCTCTTTGTTCATCTCGAGTCTGTCGGAAATGCTGCAACTTAATTGCAAGATTGCAGCATGTCATGGCAATATTTAAAACCTGGAAAAGAAAGGAGACACTGACCTGTCAAAAGGCTCCCCAGTTTCTCGCTGACGATCGGTAATAGTTGATAAATTAAACTTTTCCCAAAAGGGAGTAGGGCCACAACATCACCTCCATTCAAAATGTTTAATACACACTCTTCTTGTTTCGGGCTTCAGTTTGCTAATGCCGGAAATATTCTCCACAACAGAGCGAATTGCATCCGCGTCTCCATATCCGCGGTCGTTTTCGATTTCCCTGACCTAATCTTAAACTCGGCGCTTAGCGACTACGTCACGGCTTTCAGCCCGCCCTCTGTTCGTTGATTGGCCCGGCTGTTTTCAGGCCGGAGGAAAACGGATAGATAGGCCGCTGTCTCAGACTGAGTACAGAAGCGAAATGAAATTGAGCGGAAGAACGAAGTCTGACGTAGTCAGGCTATTTTAGAGCTGCTGTACAGCAGAATCTATATAGTTGAGTTTCCATAATTGATTCTGTTATTTTCCTATTTATAATTGTGAAGCTGCTTTAACACAATCTGTATTGCATAAAGCGCCGTAGTCCAGGTGATATGTGCAAATTTGAGGTAATATAGAAATAAAGGTGACTTGACTCGATATCCACCTTATTTTATAACACAGAAGTTGTTTTTTCTGTGAATGTGCGAGACTTCCAATTTATTAACCACTATAGGGAAATAATGAGAAGAACACATCAAAGTGTAGTAAACTGTAAAACTGTTTGCGCTACAAACCAGTGTGTTTATAATTAAGAAACTTCATTAAAATAATATGGTAAGAAATCGTCTAGGTTACGAATTTAACCCTAGATCCCTGACGAGACACTCCGTCGAAACCCTGTGGGAACGCCTCTGCTTGATTGCGTCATGAAGCACGTATGAAACAAGTCCAATGGCGTGACGGAACATCATGTGATGTCATCGACCAGCGTCAAACAGCGTCAGCTTCTGATAGGCTAAAGCAAGTCGATCACGGGTATGCCAGGAGTATGCTGCCGTGCAAAGGCAAACTTCATGTTTGGTCGAAAATTAGTTAGTGATATTTTTGGCACATTCAAGACCTCCTTTATCATGTGGATAAGTATCTTGAGTCAATTTCGTTGTTTTTTCGAGAAAATAATGGGTTGTCTTAACAGTAACTTCCAAAAGCCCATGAGAAACCAAGGCAGAATAATTACAGCTCTTTCGCTTGGTTTTGGAAAGCTCATATTGAGTTACGGTACTCTGCCTTTGTTTAGCCGTGCGTCAATATGAAGTTACATTTGGTTGACTACGTTCTATCTATCTAATGTTCTATCAAATAATGCTACCTTTCAGATTGTAGGGTGTTCTGCCTTTGTTTTACTCTCCATTAAAATTTTAATTACGATGTAGCCTGTGTACTTTGTACAGCTGCCATCAGTCCCTGTAACTTCTGATGTCCTCAGAGCTTTGTCCTGCACAAATGCGGTCAGAACATTTAGTATGGTCTGAACCCGCTCCATCGACAAACGTGCGATATCCATTGCGAAGGATATGCAGAGTTGACAGAAAAATGTTACACATGCCGTAGCAGGTAAATACAACAAAAAAAATAAAGCCCCTGCCCCAGTTCAGGTACCGGGTTCAAACAATCATGCATCTAGCTGGCAGATTGCCACAACTTCGCCGGCGCCTTCAGTACCGCCCTGAAAACGGTCGATCTGACGCGGGACTAATATATCACAGGGAGTGATAATAATGAAGCAACAAGGGTATATTGGTGCATACAACATAATGAAGCAAGAAGTGCTGGTGCATACAACATCAGACCAGCTTTTACAAGCGGGTTGGTACCTACAATCACAGCGTCCGGAATAAATCCGTGGGACGAGCGAAGTGCACAAGCACAATAATAGAGCAGACAGCTGAAACCACCGCAACTGAAAAGACACAGAACACAGAAGGTTGTGCTAAAAATGCATTAGTCGTCTGTCTAGGTAGTCCAGAGCGCGCTCCCCACTGAGTCTCAAGGGGGAAAGCACTGCGTTCGTACTTCGTACTTTTCGTGAAAGTACGAGGAGCATGACACCTTCAAACACGAATATATTATAAACCAGTCCCCGGGTCGAATGTGCGCGAGGATCTGTTTTATAGTGATCATTTTGAATGTACGTTTATCAAGTCTTATCTGTACCAATTGAAGATAGGCCTACTCTTTACCGCTATGGAGACATTTTGTCATGTCTAATGAATTAATAATGCCACCAGAATGCAACCAAAGCACAGGATAGCAATAAGTAGATGTCTATAAGTAATTGTAAATCATTCCAAATAAATGCCATGATCACTAGATTTTATACAGGTGTTACAATAATGATTTTGTTAATGGTGATCAGCAACCAAATATTGTGAAAGTTACTGCCTTTTGCCTTGGCATGACTTCTCACTTTTTGCTGACAATACAAAGGCAGAGTACAGTAACTTTAAAACTATAAGGCGCACTTAAAAGCCTTTAATTTTCTCAAAAAACGACAGTGCGCCTTATAATCCGGAGCGCCAATGGATGGTGAACACACGTTCACCAAGACGGGGAGACAGCGTCGGGTGACTTACGCCACTATCTGCCAATGGATCGTGGATGTCTGGGCTGATATATCAGTCTCAACTGTGATCCGAGCTTTCACGAAGGCAGGAATAATCTTTTAATAAAGATATAATAAAAATAATCCAGGAATAAAGTTTTCGGTCGAAGTCCACAGTAGTTGATTGTCGAGTTCGCGCGCGCGATCAAACCTCCTCCGTGTGTTCAACATCTGATCCGGATGAACTATCCATTTGAGCTGATATTCTCAGAACACCACACAGCACCGTCATCGGCTGACAGCTGACAGTCTGAAGCTGCGTTCACACTACAAGCAACTTTGTCGCTGCAGGTCGCCAGTGGCTGCGCTGGAGGGCGTTCCCACTACTGGTTGCCTAGTAATGTTTGTGAGTGACATTCACGGATGTTACTCTATGTAAGACAACAAATACGTTTTCTTGCCGCTACAAACAAATATTTTGGAAGGAAAAGTCTAAATATAAATGGAATCAGTACATAAAATGCATAATATTAAAGATGAACGAGAAACAGTGAGTGCTCTTTGCCATCGCGGCTATTTAACTGCAGAAAACGGGCAAATACCGGTCTATCTGGGTTCCCGAAACCATTCAGGCACGGAGTCAGTACGGTGAATACCACTGTATGTACACGGAGATATATCATAAATAATAGGACAGTTTCTGACTGCTAAAATGACCTTCTCGTTAAACTTGCCTCGGTCAGACTCAGCACTGAAGAGTGACGCGCTCCACTGACTTCACTCCTATTGGTTGTCGCTCCCGAAAGTCGCTCTGCATTTGCATAAAGTTAAACAGATCTCAACTTTGTCGCGTCGCCAGACACGCCCCATCCAGTCGCCAACGATCGCGACCACGCGTGTCGCCGGATGTCGCCCGCTCACCATTGAAAATGAATGGTATCTGTCGCTTGGTCGCGTGTAGTGTGAACGCAGCTTGACGGTAGAGATCCACTTTTGCGACACGACTGTAGCGTGGTGTCGCGATGCCTCCCCACATTTGTACTTTGATGGGCGTTCCTCAAGTTTACCGCTATGGGTGTGGTTTTGAGCCAGCGGCCAGTCTAGAACAGAGGACCTGCGAGAGACTTCCCCCCGTCTCCATATGCTCTACTTCTATTGGATAGTCGCGTCGCGTTCAACGGAATTCATTTGCATAAAGATGGGCATCGGCCAGCTTTTGACGCGCAGCATTTTTCCAAATGAAGCGCCGCCTTCCCGGGATGCTTTGCGGGCACGTTAAAGTCGCGTGACGTCACCCATAGGAATAAAGCGGAGCGCGTCGCGACAGAAGTATCGCACGGACAAGTGGATCCGCACCCTAAGTCTCCACTGTTGCTTAGTTACCAATGATCGCGCGCGCGCACTCGACAATCGCCTACTGTGGACTTCGACCGAAAACAGGATGAAAATACGGGTATGTGAGCTGGCTGAATAAACATAATTTTTATTCATATCTTTCACATTTACTGTAGTCAGATTCACCCTGTTCACTCACATGGCTGTGCACTTGTAATGACACATTAAGGTTGTTAAGAGGCTAAAAGCAGGTTTAAAACTTGCCCCGTTTAAGTCAACAGGGTGCAAATTTTAAAAAGAGGATAACACGGTGTAGGCAACACCGGTTTTTGTCGTTGTTATCTGTACTGACAGCACTCCAAATTTACAAAAAAATTAGCTCAATGTTAAAATTGACCGGAGTTCTCCTTTAACGTTTGAACAACGTTACCATGGGAGTGAACGGAGTTGTCAGAATGCTTAATAAAGTTTGACTTTATCTGACTGTTTTGTTGACATTCCCTTTAGCACATCTAGTGGATGCATAACGCAAACCCAGTCAAACGTTTGACTGCAGTATCTTATGCGCCTTATAATCCGGTGCGCCCTATATATGAAAAATGTTCTAAAATAGGTCATTCATTGAAGGTGCGCCTTATAATCCGGTGCGCCTTATAGTGCGGAAAATACGGTAGTGGTCAAAAGTCAAGTTTGAGCTCAAGATTTTTTTATGTAGATAATTTTCATTACTAAAACATAATTGCCAGATTTCCAGTGTCCTACCTACTGTATAATTAATTTGGCGGGACAACTAAAAATCTTTAAAGTCATTTTTCTCAGTTCCACACTCTAGCGAGTTAAGGTCTTTTGCCTTAGTAGGGCAGAATGGCAGGGTGACGCAGCCTTTTGTTCCCTCTTCAGGGAACTAGGGTTACATACGTAACTGACACGTTCCGTTTAAATGGAACTTGAGCTGCGTCTAAACGCTGTGGGAACGCTAATACCCACGCCGCCATAATAGCAAGTGTCCGTCTGTGTCAAATCAATGCGCACCAGTGATGCGCGGGTCAATGTATAAACAACCCGCACCCGACCGACGTTTTCAACTAACCCGCCCGCAACTCGGACCGCAAAAAAAAAGAAAGAAAATATTGTACCCGACCCGCTTCCTGACCCGCATTTTTTAAAAGTAGTAAATGCTCATCGTAGCGTCATTGGGCCATTAGACGTGTAACACAAATGTGTAAATAGCATCGCAAGAAGTAGGCTAATTGTTTATTAATAAACATGAAGTTGACGTTGCTGACTCGCGATCTTCACAGTAGTGAATGCGCCAGAGAGAAATGCACATTTCATACAGATAAGCAGAGAGCAGTCCTTTTTTTTCGTTTTGAATTGTTCTGTTTACAAGTAGACATTTCAATATAGATATATTTTTCAGGTCGTAGGCTACCTTATACGCTTCGGTTAATTTATGAGACGCGCTCCAGTTCACGCGCCGGCGCCTCCGTGTCGTGATTATCTTGTCTGCTATATTTACTTCTTATTTATTAAATCCAGGCAATTGGTTGATGAAACATTGATTAAAAATAAGATACAATTAGTACAAATCGAAATTCACTTTAAAGTAAGGCTTTGTGTCTTCTGTTTGAGGTCTTAAAACAGTCTTTTAGTGCCGCTTCAGAGCGGTCACGTCCTTACATTGTTTTTTCCTCATAAATGCGAACACGAAAAATAAAATAAAATGAATATTTTATGTTCTGTGGAGAGCCAACCCTTCTTCATCCGGTGGGTAGTATTACTTTTGATTTGCGCAGTGTAATTCGAAGGAATTACAAAAAAATATTTTGCCTCCTAAAAGTTAAATAATTGTTTTGTCACGCATGAATGCATGTGTAGCCTATTTCCCTCATATAAATATAAAATGCATGTCTGGCGTAGTCGGCAGGATATCCACATGTAAGACAGAGATGTGGGTGTATATACAGGTTGTTGTTTTTTTTCTTCTTTTTCTGTTTTTGTGTGTTGTAGGATTGACTTTTCTTTGGTGAGGAGTGGCAGCAGAACAGCAGTGCACGTCTTGTGTAGTGCAGCCTGGCCCATTGGCATTGTCTGCAAATCCAGTCGAGCCAATGCGCGGTTAGGAGGTGATTGGTTCGGGTATTTTAAGTATGTCCCGTTTAGTGATGTCACGTCCCCATCTTGTCATATAGATGGGTGGATTTCAAGTACCAGGTGTGGTCGACACTGGCTCTATGGTATCTATTGTTACTGAGAGTTGTATTTGTAAATAATTTTTTTAACTATGGGGACTGGACAGACTTCAGTCGTGCTAGTGGTTGTAGCTGCCGGCTGCTTATGGGCATTTAATTCCTTATATTGGTTATTTGGGATTGTACAATATGGCTCTGTTCTTTTCGGTCTGTCATTTACCCGTGAAACCACTAGTTTCGTTATACAGGCATTGTTCTCTGTAGATTTGAGTGCGATGATGCCTATCCATTGTTCTCTGTATCCATTTTTTTTCTGTAGATTTGAGCGCGATGATGCCTATCCATTGTTCTCTGTAGATTTTAAGTACGTTCTCTGTAGATTTTAAGTACGGTGAAGCATATCCATCGTTCCCTATAGATTATTTGAGTGACGGTGTCGCTACGGTGGCTCCTGTGACTAATTCTGTCCCTGCCCTCTTTAGGCCCTGGCACTAGGTAATTTCCTGGCTGTAGTGGGAGTCGGTCCATCGTCGGGGCGACGATGCAAGAGCTAGGGGCAGATGTGGCAGGGTGGGTTTGACCCCGCCCTATTATTTGTGGTTGTCACGTGAGTGATGTATGTGACAGCCTATTGGCAGCCGTACCTGGCCTATTTAAGGTGGAGTTCAGGCCACCTGGGTATGCGTCATTGTCACGATCGCTTCTGTGTGGGTGCGCGCGCAGCTCTGCGGGAGGTATGTACCTAGCTGTTTGGCTAATGTTGCTGCTCGTGCACATGTACTTTTAAAGAGGGGATGTATTTGTTTTAGCCAGGTTATGGCTGGGATCGGTGCGACCTTGCTTTTGGGTGCAGGCTGTCTTTTACTACAGCTGAGGTGTGTGATCCGATGGAACACCTGTGCATTTGTAGTTTGCCTATGATGAACGAAGCTGTGAGTCACCTGAATATTTTGTGGGTCTATATAGCGATCCACTACTGGGTATGTATATCTAACCACTTGAACATTATTAGGTGGGTGATTTTAAATTCATTCATTAATTTTGTCTGTTTTTAGTGCGTCAATCCGCTCGTGAGTGGTTCGTCTCTGTGGACTGCGGGGCAAATGCGCCCTAGACAATGCTGTTAGACTGCACTGTTTGTTCTGCTGCCATTTTAACCTACGGTGTGACCGTTTCCTGTTTGTTTTATATTTGTAGCTCTAAGCTAATGCTGGTGGCTTAGGTGAAGAGCGGCTAGTCTCAGAGCCGTCACTTAAAGTTTGACGTGCCAGTAATTATGTACATTAGCCCCACCTTTTGTAATATTGCCACCAGCAGTCTGTTAACTGTTTTTTTATTTGTTTCCTGTGATTTCATCTGTTTACTCTGTCCAAACAGTAGTTTTCCGTTTGTATTGTTTGATTTGCAAAATGTGTTTTGCTCTGTTTTTGTTTATAGCAGTTGGCTGCTCCACGGTGTGTCCAGGCTTGAATGGCTATGTAATGTAGCGTTAAACTCTTCAGGTTACGCCGCCTGGTTAACTTCTGTGGCCAGTAATTGGCCGTTTTTGACCTTCCTTGTATAGGTTGAATTGTTCTTCTATAACTTGCTACATGTGTCTGTGGCTAATTGTGAAACACTGTATATTATTGTGTATTATTGAGCTGAAGGCCCCCGGTGTAGGGAAGCTAGCTGTATTTGCCCTTTTTGGTGGTGGTGTTTCCTTCACCGAGTGTTTTGCCGTTGGCACCTGCGTTCCTTCACTTAGCAAGTATGAGAATGAGAGTATTTGTGTGAGTAGAATTTGGTGAGTGGTGTGGTCTTAGGATACTCACTGCCCAGCTAGCTGCCCTACTGGTAAGCCTCAGCCTGAAAGTGTTTTTTTTTTTTTTTGATCTGGTGCACCGAAGTGGTGTAAACCCGTGCCCCCTGAGTCAACAGTTTTTTAGATATTTAAGATAATTATTGTTGCGAAAATAAAGTATTTTAGTATTCAGATCCACGTCTCTTGTCCTCTGTGGTGGCGAATCTGTGTGTCTTAGGACATTTGCCCGTTCACGTAACGGGGTGGCGTTATCTGCTCTCTAATTTCTTCATTTCGTACATGAAGTGTAACTAACTTTTTACCCCCTGTGCACCAGCCCCGCCACACATGTGTAGACTGATATGTTTCTAATGTCTGGTCTCCGTTTCAATATATTGGTACTGTAGCCTATTAAATGCATTTTCTGAGAATTTATAGGCCTATTTCAAGTTTTGACTGCAAATGTCACGTCCATAACGCTGGAATTCCCCAATTTTAAATAATCTATCCTCAACTAGTTTTGTTGTGTTGGTCTACGTATTTTATAATGTTAACTTCAAAATTCAAATAATAGGCCTAATAATATAATTTAAAGATGTGGTAGCATTGGATCTGGACGGGAAGGATAACTCTTGAAACTGGAAGGGCTGTGTCGAGATTCTTTAGGTTCATGGATCTGAGCGTTGTGATTTCGGTTTCATATCGCATTTCGTTACAGCTACATATCTTTCCTCTCTCCGCCTCCATCTCTACCTGCAGACTGAGCTCGTGCATCATCTTCGTGCCAGTTATTCAGCCAATAAAGTGTAGGCCTATGTATCTCATAGAAAATTGTGTCTAGTAGCTACTATATAAATTACAAAGGTTTAATTGACATCTTTATTTCAAAGGACCCTACCGACCGCGACCCGAATATCATTAAAATATTTTTGGATGACTCGTAACCGCGGGTAACCGCGGGTGACCGCAGGCACCCGCTCATTTTGGATCAACCCGCGCATCACTGGCATGCACCGCCCCCAAACAAACACTTTAACTGCGTCTATACAAAGGGGGTAATCCACCAGCCGGGAACTGAAGTCTGCCTGGGGGCCGCCATTGGCTACCAAGCCTTCACCTGCTGTTAGCATTCCATTGACTCCCATTCATTTTGGCGTCACTTTGACAGCGAATAACTTTACATCTGAGGCGTTAAAAGACTCCATTTGTCCATTGTTTATTTCTAAAGAAACATGACAATGTATAAAAGGCTCCATTACCTTGTATCTTACGTTATGGCCCCGTAGAAGCAGTTTTTGTAAAAATAGGCTAACGATGGCGTCATAACACGCGACTCTCTGTCGCACAGTAGAGAAATTACCGTATAGACAGGAGAAACTCGCGGCAATCGGAGGGACGCGGAGGCATAAAGTCCAGGGAGTAGCCCATAGAGAGTCATAAAGTTGATCCTGCTGCTAGCTCATGGACAGTTTCTACTCGCGCTCTCCGGCTCTGCAAGATTCGGAAGGGAATGATTCAGATTCCTCTTGACACCGCTACTAGAAGACGTACAACTGTCAGACAGGTTGCTCACGTCACATCTACGTCGTCAAGCTCAGTTTGAGCCTGCGCAGTGCGCTTGGCAATTAGGAAGTGAGTGCTTCTAATTGACTTCACTTTTCTCCGTTGAAGTCTATGGGGTCACTGTGTCCATTTCTTTTACTGTCTATGGTCTAAACCCGCTCGTAATGTAGTGAGGGCAGGGAGGGACACGATTCAAAAAGCGGTTTGCTTCACATGAAGTGGCGAGTCTGTTTTGATACAGAGCTGCCAACTCTCACGCATTGGCCGTGAGACACACTCATTTGATTGGTTTCACACACTCACACGCCACACCCACGGTTTCTCACGCTGAAGTGTCAACCCGGTCGGTCAAATGCCAGAGTGAAAACTCCTGCCTAGCTAATTTTAAGACGGACAAAAAACACCATGACATATATTCACATAGAGCGCTGGCTGAAGACACAGAAGCTGACGCTGTGTGGTTCAGGTGTGCTTTATAGTTTCCTGGTCGATGATGTCACATGATGTTCCGTCACGCCATTGGACTGGTTTCATACATGCTTCATGACGCAATCACGCAGAGGCGTTCCGACGCAGCTCGAATTCCCTTGAAAGGGAAACCAGTTTTCCATATCAAGCATAACAAGCTGTTTTGTACAGCTAAAAATAACTGGAAGCGAATGACACCGGAAGCCAGACACATTAAAATTACAAATGTCCGCGCCCGCTCTTACCTGAAAAATAAGGTGGATAAGGCACTTGAAGACCCACAAAAAACATGTGACCTCAATATACATTGAAATGTCTCAAAAATCAATTGGCTTCCAAACTCACTGGAGGGTTTCACTGTCAGATTCAATAGTGACACAGGAATAATTACTTCATAATGTCTCAGACAGCAGTGAGAAAGGAGTAGTCAGTAACATCAAAAGGACCATAAATGGCCTGTTTAATTTATGTCATTATTTTATCTTCAGTGACAATTGGCCTTTGCGCCACTTGGTGATTTCGCAAATTAATTTCACATCCTTAAAAGAATGTCATGCACAATCATTTTGACTTATTTTTGGTCACAACAATGTTTTAGTACCATGAGTCAGTTTTGATGACTTTGAAATAATTATAAAATGTTAAAAATAGTTAGTTTTGAACATAAAAAAGAACAACATGCATATTTTAAATGTAACTCAATCAGTAAAGAGTAAATAGTAATGATAGCAATAGCAGTAGTATAATGATAGTACTATTATCGGTAACACTTTACAATAAGGTTAATTAGTTAACATTAGTTAACTACTAATGAATAATACTTCTACAGCATTTATTAATCTTATTTAATATTAATTCCAACATTTACTAATACATTATTAAAATCAAAGGTTGTATTTGTTAACATTAGTTAATGCACTGTGAACTAACATGAACAGCTTTATTTTTTATTAACTAACTTTAACAACTAATACAGTAACAAATGTATTGATCATTGTTAGTTCATGTTAGTTAATACATGAACTAATGTTAACTAATGAACCTTATTGTAAAGTGTTACCCTATTATCAGTATTACAGTTATTTATACAGTTACAGTGTTTTACCTGGTAACGCGAGCATGGACTGGAAATCCCAACAATTGAAAGTACCCGTGGAATCATCTGCACAGGACATCCAGAGGTTCTCAAAGATGCTGGATGTGATGATAACACTATCGTCATCTGAAGACACTTTCCAGTAGTGACTAAGTAATGATAATACAGCAAACCCACACCCCAAAAAACCCAAGAGAAGTGCAATAATTTGCAATATGTCTTTCATATCTCTGGATCTTCTGCGTTCCAAGGTGTTCCGGGTGGCTGGAGATCAGTCTATGTTCTGTGTGCATACTGCACATTTTCAAGGAATATAGTCTGCCTGTCTTGCCATGTTACCTGCACTCTCAGAAAAAAAAGGCACACAAGCTGTCACTGGGGCGGTACCTTTTCAAAAGTCACACCTTTGTACCCAAAGTGCATATTAGTACCTCAAAGGTACATATTGGTACCAAAAGTGTACATATTAGTACCTAAATGGTACAAAGTAAATAATGACCTTTTTAAAGTGTGGACCATACCCTTTAAAAAGGTAATTATTTACTTTGTACCATTTAGGTACTAATATGGTAGCTTTTGGATAATTTTTTTTCTGAGAGTGTGTTAAACAGTCTTACATAAGTCCAGAGTTTTGACAAAGGCAGACAGGTACAAAAGAGAACCACCAACCCAAATCAAATCTAGTTCACTTTTTTATAGAGCACCATCAAATTTCATAGTTCTACTGCTAGCCACACGTAGTGATAAATTAAACGATATGTTGCTCCAATAAATGGAATTTAACCTTGTAATGCCTTTTAAGCTGTTTGATTTCAATGCTTGGAAGCTGCCAGAAGTTATAAATGCATACTGCATGTTACTCTGATAGGTTAAACATTAAAAAGAAAGGTTCTTTAATAGTTTTTGGGTTCAGCAAAAAGCCTTCAGGCTACAGTTTTCATGAACTGATTTAAGGAAATATGCAAAATATAACACCACTCCTTAGAATTCAAGTTCCAGTTAGAAACCATAAAATAATTTGATGCCATAAAAAAAACATTCATAAAATGCAGAAACCATGACTGATCTCAACAACCTATATAGTAACATTAAGAACTTTTACTATCTCCGATGAACCATAGGCTACAATAATTTCAGAAATGTTTTATTATACAGTGAAAAGTGTTTAGTAACATTCAGGAGTTAAAGATGAAAACTTGCAGTTATAAATAAATAAATGTTTATAATTAAAAATAGTTTTTGTCTTTTAATACTTCACCAAGATGTCACTTTTAATACTAGTCACTGGTCATTATATTTACATAACAGTTTCAAATGTTTAGAAAAAAACAATGAAATAAAGAGTTAGCAAATATGAGAATGTATACTTATTTTTTTTTAAAAAGTGTATTTGGGTAAATCGATACATCATGTACAAAATGTTTATATTTACCATAGCATTAACATGTTCTAAGGATAGCTTAAGATATTGTACAGAATCTTATCTTTTACACATGTGCCGTTTACATTGGAGGGGCTGAATATGTTGATACAACATTCAGTTGTTATAGTGTAATGTTTATTCTGTGTATTTTGTATCAGTAATGTGAGCATTAAGTTATCAATAAAGATAGGTAATGTTATTTAAGTTAACAGATTTATAGGTTCTCATCTAAAAATAAATTTTTCAAAAAGTAATAAAATTAATATGCCATAGATAATTAAATCCAAATGTTACTACTTAATTTGTAACATGATAATTTCAGATATTTTTTTTAACATGATACATTTAGAACTACTAGTTCATAAAAAATAAACACCTTACTAGGTTTGCGATGTTGATAACTGGAATCGCATCACCGCCGTCTGTGAAAAAGGGTCCATGGGTTCAATTTCGTTTAACGTATACTTGACAAACCATAAACTGTCTTTTCCCCAATTGGCTGATGAGGACTTAGCATTTATTTCCCCTAATATATATATATATATATATATATATATATATATATATATATATATATATATATATATATATATGTATACCTAAAATATAGTGGATTTCCCTAATATCTATAAAATCCACAAACAATGCTTGATTTTGTTCTCTACAGCTTTTGTATGAATAGTTGTGCTCTGTAGGCACATCCAGCTGTATTTGCT
This sequence comes from Rhinichthys klamathensis goyatoka, assembly GCF_029890125.1. Lineage (NCBI taxonomy): Eukaryota > Metazoa > Chordata > Actinopteri > Cypriniformes > Leuciscidae > Rhinichthys > Rhinichthys klamathensis. Next base: position 685,885 of record NW_026606570.1, on the reverse strand, counting down.
ATCATTAAATTAAGATACAATGAGGAACCTTTGATGACTTGTCATCTGACTGATAAGTACACACCACCTCCACTATCTTATTGTTTTTAAAATTGGCTGTATGCTTTTTAAGTAGTCAGGCATCCACTTAATAAATAAATGATTAACTATAGAAGGCTTCGTCACACCTCAATAAACGCTCCCTGACAATGTAATCCATTACTTCAACAGAGGAGGAGTGGACAGCTATGTTAGGAAACAAAGGATATGCCTAAAATTGTTGCTGAATACATACATAAATTGGACAACTGTCATTGGGAAATCTGATCTCTGAATATGAAGGACATTTTAATAGCATCATGTTTAGTGTGCCCCAGTTGCAGCTAGTGTGAGTTGCCTAATAACAAAGTTCTCATTGAGTTCTTTCCAGCACTGGTTATATCATTGGAAAAGCCACGACAATAAAACCCAACACTTGCCGGAACTTTACACCCTCTCTCAATTTCATTCCTGAAAAGAGGTACACATATCCTGGGTGACTATCCTCACCTATTAAATTGCTTTAATACTCTCTTGCTCTCTTCGAAATGTTTTTGTTTTGTTTTGTTTTTGCAAATTCACTGCTGCCAAGGGTTAATAAATCATTTTTATGACTGAAAAGAGACAAGCAAAAATATATAAGAACAGCAACCACGACTTCTAAAGGCAAAATAAATACTATGATTATAATCTTAACAAACCTTTAATCCTTAATAATAAATGTCAGTGTGTAACTCAGCAGTACCTCTTTTTCTATGAAATAAATATTCTCTTTCCATATAGTAAAAATTTATGCAATAAACACAATGGGGTTTAGTTTCATTTGCAGCCTGTGTTCAAAGTTGGCAATAAGCACTGTTGAAATACATGAAATACAATACAATAAATACAACAAATCAGAAAACAAAATCAAAATAAAACAGATAATCTCAGTGACACACAATGAAGCAAACTATTTTCTTTGGGCCTTCATACAAAGAAAAAATGTATGCCTTTAAACTTTGTATTCAAATGTTTCCAAAACAAAACTCCTTACTGGTTTTCAACAACAACATTTTATATCAGTCAGCCTCTGTACTATCTATTGTCTTCTATACTTATAGCTACACACAGATTACTAGATACTTAGAAGCGGCACACTTTTAGATTTGGTCTAAACTGGAAGCTTTCTTCCAGTTCTAACATTCTAACAATTCCAAACTGTCTTAGAATCTGTTCAAATAAAAAGCAACATCACAAATTTACAAATTAGTTTTGCTCTGACTTAAATGTACACAAAAAGGTGTAATATTTGAGGAGGAGAAAAAAAACCCCATCATGTAATGATTAAGTAAAAAACACACACATATATATATATATATATACAGTTGTGTTCAAAATAATAGCAGTCCAACATCACTAACCAGATCAATCACTGTTTTTGGTAGAAATTATATTTCTACATGGCAAATAATTTACTAGTAGGTGTAGTAGAGTAATAGAAAAACAACAGACCCAACAGTCATGACATGTATGTTGCTAATTCTGTATAATTGAATCATTAATTGAAAGGGGTGTGTTCAAAATAATAGCAGTGTGGAGTTCAATTAGTGAGGTTAATCATTCTGTGAAAAAAATAGTGTCAATAAGTGGCCCTTATTTAAGGACGAAGGCAGTACTGGACTGTACATGGTGGTTATAGTGCATTTCTCTCTGAAGATCTGAATAAAATGGGCCGTTCCAAACATTGTTCAGAAGAACAGCGTACTTTGATTAAAAAGTTGATTGGAGATGGGAAAACTTATAAAGAAGTGCAGAAAATGATAGGCTGCTCAGCTAAAATGGTATCAAATGCTTTAAAATGGCAACCAAAACCAGAAAGACGTGGAAGAAAACGGAAAACTACCGTTCGAATGGATCGAAGAATAGCCCAAATGGCAAAGACTCAGCCAATGATCAGCTCCAGGGTGATCAAAGAAGATCTAAAGTTACCCCTGAGTACAGCAACAATTAGAAGACGCCTATGTGAAGCCAAGCTATCAGCAAGAAGCCCCCGCAAAGTCCCATTGTTGAAACAACGACATGTGCTAAAGAGGATACAATTTGCCAAAGAACACATTGACTTGCCTAAAGAGAGATGGCGCAATATTTTGTGAACTGATGAAAGCAAGATTGTTCTTTTTGGGTCTAGGAGCCGCAGACAGTTTGTCAGACGACCCCCAAACACTGAATTCAAGCCACAGTACACTGTGAAGACATGATGCTTGGTGGCACAAGCATCATGATATGGGGATGTTTCTCATACCATGGTGTTGGGCCTATTTATCGTATACCACGGATCATGGATCAGTTTGAGTGCATCAAAATACTTAAAGAGGTCATGTTGCCTTATGCTGAAGAGGAAATGCCCTTGAAATGGGTGTTTCAACAAGACAACGACCCAAAACACACCAGTAAGCGAGCAGCATCTTGGTTCCAGACCAACAAGATTAACGTTATGGAGTGGCCAGCTCAATCCCCGGACCATAATCCAATAGAAAACCTGTGGGGTGACATCAAAAATGCTGTTTTTGAGGCAAAATCAAGAAATGCAGAGGAACTGTGGTCTGTAGTGCGATCGTCCTGGGCTGGAATACCTGTTCACAGGTGCCAGAAGTTGGTCGACTCCATGCAACACAGATGTGAAGCAGTTCTCAGAAACCGTGGTTATACAACTAAATATTAGTTCAGTGATTCACAAGAAAGCTAAATCTTCAAGCATTTTTCAGTTTATACAGTAAATGTTTGACTTTGTAAAGAAAAATGCATACACTGCTATTTTTTTGAACAGCCTAATATTCCCTTTTCTTCACTTTCTATAAAGTAAAAACAAATTTCATACATTTTTCTTCATGTTTTGATCTTGAATAGAATGTGCAGTGTTCCCAATGCATTTTTGTGTATTGAAATAAAAGTTATTATTAGGATTTTGAGCTTTACTCACTTTTTTTAAACACACTGCTATTATTTTGAACACAACTGTAAATATATATACATACACACACATTTTTGTGTTCAGTAAGGGTATGTAGTAGGGGTGTAACGATACACAAACCTGACGGTTCGGTTCGTCCCACGGTTTTGAGGTCTCGGTTCGGTTCGGTTCATTTCGGTGGGGTGGGGGGGTTTAGAAAGCTAAAATTGCTTTTATTTTTTATTAAACAGTGCTTTAATGAACAAATTGTGTCCTTGTCTTTAAATTAATTCAATTACAAGTTAAACGTTTCTCAAGGATAACAAAATGATCTGCTAATGCTGTAAACTACAGCCCTTACTTGCACATTACTATAACATTAAAGCTTAACAACAGAGCCTAGACTTTTAGCCTAAATGATATAATAATAATCAACACTCAAATAACAAATTGTATGAAAACATGTAAACTGCACATAAGGCAATTTTTGCATTAACATGTTTTTACTCTAATTTGTTATTGTTATATAATAATTTACACAGTTGCTGTTATTTTCATGACAACTATTTTAAACATACATTAAATAATCAAGATATCATAAACAGGTTAAGTAAAATATAATATATAGGCTAATATATAGCATTTATTTAGTGAAAGAGTTAGCAAACCAGCAAGCTGTGGACACTGAATGACTTGCCTGAGGTAAATATAAAGCTATGTGAAAAACTAAGCGTTTTATTGACGTTTTTCCGCTGTTGAAACACTGATTGAGTGTTTACACGAGTTATGATGCCTTTCAGTAAGTATACTGTATCTTTCAACATACCTTCGGGTGTCCATTCATGTTTATTCTGTAACTGAGGGAGAGATGATCACGCTCCGCGCTGCCGCATGCATACAATGATATCTGTCACGCCACATCTAAGAGCGCCAAAACGGCATTTATTGTTTGCATTTCGTGATCAAATAGACATAATTTGAAAGATTACACCTTGCTTATTATCAAAAGTAACAAAACACTGAGCTTATTGCGATTATATGTGGTTAATGGTGGTTAGGCAACAGCCCTGTATTCGTTGTGTACACATAACACATGAGGTGCAATGAGCCGGGGCTGGGCGGGGCAGCAGGGGGCGGGGCGTGTTCGGTTCGCCATGAGAGTATCGCGATACGTATCGTGGGTGGTGTATCGCGGTTTTTCGGTTCGGTTCAAATATCGTTACACCACAAGTATGTAGGTACAATTCCAAAGAATAAAGAACCTATTGTATATCACTTATTGTGACATACATAAATATTGTCGAAGTTCCTTATCTTTTCATTAGAGCGATGTGAATAGGTGCCACTCTGTTTAGCATTATGCCGCAAGTGTGAGTTTCTTCTGACTTTAAAAAGTACTGGCTTCAACAAGAGGAAGCTAATAAGGCATCAGAGGGTGCCTTACTTCTCTGTCAGTGTCATGATGACAGATATTAGCAGGCCTTTCTGCATCCGTTCATCACCCAAAACAAGGCTTAAGGCATTAAGATTTGGCTCAGGTCATCCACTTATGCAGATTTCTTAGCCACAGCTAAACCAATCAGACCAGCCAATCCAGCCAAACCCAGACCAATGCCACCAACAATTGCCATTCCAACCAGCCCATCTAGAAAACATAAGAATGAGAAACATGTTCAATGCAAATTCCTTGTTCAATCTTAAGACATGTAAAGATTACTTGTATACAGTACCTATATAGCCTACACTACATATTATTACTATACACCTTAAATAAAGAAATGGACAATATACATGCTCACCTTTCTTCATGGTTTTATTAATGAGTTTCTCCAGATCTAAAGCTTGAGAATTTCCAGGTTCATTCCTCAGTAAAGTCCTGATGTATTTCAGAGCTCTCTCATATTCCTAGAGTTAATATAAAACAGGAGAATGAGATTCGCAGTCATTCCAACTATAAGTGTCCAATGTAAACATGAGATAACAACCTTGAACTTGTAGTTGGCTACAGCAAGATAAAACAGATAATCCCGCTGGTCATCTTTGGTGCCTTTATGAATAAGTTCTGGTGAAAGACAAAGCAATTCCACATTTATATTTATTAGTAAGACAAAATTATAGTGATTGTAAAGATTAAATGTAAATACAGAAATCTGATTTACTTCAAGAGCATTACATTTTTTATAGTATTTCACTCTTCCCTGCATGTATAAAAATTCAATTTCACCATTCTAAACTTTTGTAGTTCTATATAGGCATATTGGAAAAATTTACATGAACTTAAACACATGTGCCTTTCTTAGTAATGTACTCCTTATGTTCATGTTTGTTTAATAATATTTGTTGTATAAGATTTAGATTTTTTTTTTTTTGTACCATTTCCAAGGGAAAAATGTAGTGATGCTAAAATGTTATGTGGTGTAACCATCAAGTAAAAAATAATATATTCGACTTAAAACAGGGATTAAAAAAAATTCTCCCGACTGAAAACTTGTTTTCAGGCTAGATCATATTTCTTGAACCGGAATCCATAACCGGAATACAAATGCTATTATCTAGTAACTTATTAGAAACATACTTTTTTTTTAATTATAAACATAACAGCTTAAAAATTCACGTTTTGGATATATACGTCCAAGTATCGTCAATTTATGCTTACCACACAAACCTTATTTTACTCATAAATTAAAAAAAACCCATCATAATTTCCTTATTTCCCATTGGAAAATCTTGTGGGAACCACTGGCAAATTAATCTTCTGGGTTTTTTTTCACAATTTTTATTTTTTTCCACAAATGGACGTGGTGTCCAAATGTTAATAATTAATATTTCCTGCTAAATTATGTACATAGAGACATATATTTTGTTAGGTCAGTTATCAATGTCTGCAATATGCAGTAAACACACCCCTCTTAACGACTTTTGCAAATCCTGTGTAAAAAAAACCCTCTGATAACATCCTAGGTAACAATAAATTTACATATATCCTAGAAGCTAATCTAGAATGACTGAAAAACTGCAAACCGGGTCCTTTTAGGTCAAGGTCAGTCAATGATGTCCTCTGTCAATACACTGTAAAACCCAACAAGTTTGAGGAAATCGATTGCCTTAAACCATTTAAATTAAAAAAAATTATTTATGATGTTCAGGGGAGAGTGGGGCACAACCTAACACTTTTTGACTTACTCAGTTTGTGTAAATCCACTTGGAGTTTAGAGAAGTAATTTTTCCCCCACATTAATTTCCCACGTCTAGTACAATTATGGGCTTTTGTTTCATATGGTGTTGATATGGCAACTAGTAAATACATTAAGTTTCGTCATGCTGGCATGTGTGGAAAGTTTTAAACCATGTGTGTTACAACTAGCCCCGCATTAGGTTGTGCCCCGCTCACCCCTACTATGGACTTATTCCATTTGAGTCCACATCATATTAAATTAAACTATAATTATTCCACTTAAATACTTAAAAAATTTAATTAAATACATTAATTAAATTGCATTACACAATTAAAATCAGAATCTTTCATTTAGCTCAACTCTTTTATTGTTAACTGCTAGTTAGCAATAGCACTACTAAAGTAGTTAGCAAATATTATTACTGTGCTGGGGTGTGCACAGCTATTGCTTTTTAAATAAAGCAGCATATAGTCTTGATGTTAATTGGCCAGTCCTCAACCTAATCACAGGCTCTACTCTTCTCCACAATGGTAACCCCCAAAATTTAAAAGGGTTTCTGTTATGTCTAATATACAATATGGGATATATATTAATATTATATTAATACTATATTAATCTTGAACAAAATCACATAAAATAACAAGTCAAGTCACCTTCATTTATAAAGCGCTTTTAACAGTATGGATTGTTTCAAAGCAGCTTTACAGTTATAATAGAATTTACCAAGATTGTTTAGGCTTTACAACAGTATTAAGATAAAGTTATTGTCCAGATAAAGTTAGTTTTGATTGATTAACTTCCGTTGTGAAGATCATTAGTTATTAACTTAGGGGCCGCTATCACGACACCGTTCTAACAGAAAAACTCTTAACGCGCTCCGGCTGCCCATCCGCACAAAACAGTGCCTGGTGTCTCGAGAACGCACTCCCTGAAATAGGTTCGAAGGTGCAAACTATTACCTGTTATCTCAGCGCAAACCTCAAAAATGCAAAAACGCAGATGGTGCACACATGTGCATCACGTGTTCAGGCAATAGGTATGCGTGTTTGAAAATTTATGTGTGCAGGCGTGTAGTCCTCCTTCCCTCAACAAACTACTTATCTGATCTTAAAAATGTATAATACAGAATTTTTTGTCGCGTCTGCGTAGCCACGCGAAACGGAATTATCCCGACAATGTTTCATCTGTACAGAGGCCGGGTCGGCCCGATATTTCCCGACACTTTCCTGGGGCCGGGCCGGGCCCTTGATCTAGAGACGGGCGCGGGCGGTAATGCACTCACTCTGTGTGTGCGGGTTGTGGGAGAATAAAACGATTTGCGGGACTCACGCAAACTAGAAATATCTATGAATAAAACATATAAAAACTAATAGATTTTTATTCGTCTGTTGCAGAAAAGCAACTAGAACAACTAAAACAAAATAGAAATGATTTACAGGCCAGAGTTTCTATTCAAAACATGTTTGCAGCGTTGAGCAATGTAGCCAATCACAGACATATGTGTTGATTTCTTGAACGCAATGGCCAATCAGAAGCATTTAAGATAGACTCCCCTCAGCGCTCAAAACTGACTTTTTGTTCAGTGCTGAATTCTGTATGCTGGCAAATCCTCTAATTACAACAAACAAGGTGTGGATATTATGAATGATTAATTGTGCAGTCAGCTTCATTGATAATAACAGAGATGTGTGAGATCGCGATGAACTGTCAGCTTTTTAGGAATTATTAATTAAAGCAGCACACTTTGCACGTATTCAGTCATGCCAGACCATGCACGCAGTTGTCAGGATTCCACCAGCTTCACTCATTCCTCCCACTCGTTCACTCACTCCTCCCACTTATTCACAGTCCCCTGAGTTTTAATCACCATCACCTGCACCTCATCAGTTCACCTCCCTATTTATTCAACACCTCTTCACACACTCATTGTCTGGTCTCGTCTCTACAGACTATCACACTACTTACCTGCTACCTACCTGAGTTCCATCCATCGATCACCTGCTAACCTTCACACGGAAGTTCAGTCTCCAGTCTCCGGTCATCAGCCTGTTCCCAGTGACTTTCCATCCGCATCTGTAAACAAAGACTCTGGTTATCCTTCAGCTAAGTTCCATCCTGAATATCGTCTGCTTGCATACTCAGCATATCTCTGTCTGGATCTGCAACCTGTAAATAAACACTATTTCACTTACCACCTGTCTGACTCCTGTTCCATCCGTGACAGAAGACCAGACCAACGAAATGCAGAGTCCAGCGGAGCCCGTGGAGAATCCATCTCGCGATCCATTCGCGGAACTGGTTCAGGCTGTTCGCCAGTCCTTACTTCCTTCTCCACCGGCTAATCCACCCACCATTCCCGAGGATCTCCTTCACTCAGCACGCCACCATTCACTTCCGCAAACATCCGCTGCCTCGTCAGCTGCCTCTGCAAGTCCCATGGCCCGACCAGCGACATTCAACGGAGAGGCGGAGGATTGCAGCGTTTCTTTTGCTTCAGGTATCGCTATATTTCCAAATGCAGGCACATCAATTCTCTAACGATTCAGCCTGAGTGGCGTTTATTATCTCCCTGCTGTCTGGCAGAGCTCTCCAATGGGCCCAATCTCTCTGGAACTCAGATTCTCCTGCGGTTAAATCCCTCTCAAGTTTCATTCAACATTTCAGGGAAGTGTTTGGTCAGACAGTTTCCGATCTCACCGTTCATGATCAGCTCTTCAACCTTCGTCAAGGAAAGTCTTCAGTGAGTACATATGCCCTGCGAAATAGAAGGGCATATGTACTCACTGAAGACTTTCCTTGGCGAAGGTTGAAGAGCTTCTGTCATGGTCTTCTGTTTCGTGAGGCTTCTAGTGGCTGGAATGAGACAGCTTTGATGACAGCTTTTCGACATGGTCTCAACCCTAACATCCGTCAGCTGGTGGTGGTATATGAGGATTCCTTGGGAATTGAAAACCTCATTCAGAAAACCATTCGAGTATCTCAACGCTTATCTGCCTGTGATGTTCTAGAAACCGCTGTAAATCCTCCGTCCTCGGCTCCATTGGTCGCCCCTCCAGCACCCGAGCCCATGCAGATTGACTCCACTCATCTTTCTTCTTCAGAGCGGCAGCGTAGAATTCAACAGAGTCTTTGTCTATACTGTGGGGGTGATAAACATCTCATCAACTCCTGCCCTATTCGACCTCAACGCCCTGCGGTAAGCACCATTCAGATTCCTCCTAAGATTTCAACCTTGAACCGCACAACTGTTAATTTATTAACCTCCAGTGTATGCGTCTCAGCACAAGCCCTCCTCGACTCCGGCTCGGAACTTCATTTCCACTCAACTCCTACAAAAATTGAACGTTCGTAAACGCCGAAGTCATCAAGATCTCCGAGTCCAAACCATCCAGGGTAGACCGCTGGGTCGAGGTCGAATTCGTCACTTCACCCCCACACTGACGCTCCGCATCGGCTGCCTGCACTTGGAAGAGATCTCCTTCATGGTGCTGGAGGAGTCCACTGCTGAGCTCATTCTGGGACGCCCTTGGATGGTCCAACATCAACCCATCATCGACTGGAAATCCGGGGAGGTCCTTCGCTGGGGAGAAGACTGCTCGCATTCCTGTCTAGCTTCGGTTGAGAAGGTCCAGAAAGCCCCCTCTTCTTCATCTTCGGTGGGAAAGTCCGAGTTTCCCGTGTGTTCCACGTCCATTGAGAGTCCGGAGGTCCATCACCAGGTGGAGATTCCTGCTGAGTATAGGGCGTTCCAGGATGTGTTTAGCAAGCAGTTGGCGACCAAACTACCACCTCACCGGCCATGGGACTGCGCTATCGACCTGCTACCTGGAGCCACCCTGTCTAAAGGCCGCGTCTATCCTCTGTCCATGCCGGAGCAGAAGGCCATGGAGGAGTATGTGTTGGAGGCTCTTCAAAAGGAGTTCATTCGACCCTCTACATCCCCTGCCGCTTCGTCCTTCTTAGCCACGAAAAAGAAGCTGGGACCCCACTAACACAGAACGTTTAAGGAACGTTAGTTTATGGTTCTCTAAAGGTTAGTTTGAACCAAACCAAAAACTAACGTTCCCTAAATGTTAAGGGAACCAACCAACTAAAACGTTCTCCTGTGATTGCACTATACCTCCACACAACGTTCCCGTTTGGTTGTTTTTGGTTGTTCTGAGTGCGGTTTTGAAATGTTTTAACCAGCTCTCCATTTAATGACGTAGCATATAGAAGGTTTGCAGTCACTTGATTTAGATTCACTCAAAAATGATTGGTCTTATGAAATATAAGTAAGATAAACAGCATAGCAAGAGAATATATTTATTTTTAGGCTGATAATAAATTTAGCTAAAAACAATACTTTTTTGCTTGATTTAGTTTTTTTAACTGTATTAGTTAAAAATACTTAAAACAAGAATATCAATAGAACAATTTTTACAACTAAGAAAATTCACTTTCATTTCACATTTCACTTTTAACAAGTGGCTCAGTTCGGTGTACAAATCCAACCGTTACACCCCAACACCAGTAGGGGGAAGTGCCTCTGCTTTCAGGTGACAGATTGAAGTCCTGTACTGACTTCCGTGTTGTGCTATTTACATACACCAAAGTCCTTCTGGATCGACACAGAACTTGCCTGGGAACCCGTCTTTCAGGTAAATGGACGCTCGAGATAAATTGGTGCGTTTGAGCACAGGTATATTAGCCCTAAACGTTATAGACACGTTTTAGTTAGTGCTAGCTCCCAACTTAACTGACCAGTTCATGTTGCCTAGTACAAGCCACCTTGTGTAGTTACATTTTTTTTAATTCATTTTTTTTTCGTCTCTTTATAGAAATACACACATAGCACAGTTTCATGTAGGATTAAACAAATAATAATAGTTCGGTAAAATATTTTTATAATAGTTTTCTCCTATCACTGTTAGAATACATTCAGAACTTGTTTCATTTATTCCTGTACCGTTGGCATCCCTGTGCCGTAAGGGTGTGTGATGTTACACACTGTAGCATTATACTTTTACGTTTAAACAGTAAATAAAAAAACTCTATCTAATGGTTAAGTGCAGGAAAGAGATAAAAAAAAAACACTATACGTGGGTAGTACCACTGTGTCGGAGAGAGCAACACACTCCATTTTAGTTTAAAATTACCCTCTAAAATGCTGATTGGCCAGGTTGCCTGACGTCAAGGCGTGTGACGCAACACGGACGTTCCTGATTGGCTGGGAGAAATGGATAAGTCTACGTAGAACCCCATTCACTATCAGGAAGTCTTGGAAAAACGACCTACACAGCTTCACATTCTCACGAAAAAGTAAGTGAAATACGCTACAGTTTCATGATGTTGTGGTTGTAATGCAAGTGTTTGGGGTTTAACCTTAAGCCCTTTCCCTCGTAGGGCTTTGTTATATTCCGGCACAGCACATGCTCATATGACTGTTTTGGGTCCTGTAGCTGTAATAATGGATATAGCTCCAGCTAAATGGCTGTAATTCATATATATATATATATATATATATATATATATATATATATATATATATATATATATATATATATATATATATATATATATATATATATATATATATATATATATATATATATATATATATATATATCTGTAATGCATATATTGGGCTTTGTTTGAGTCTTTATATGCGGCTGTGCACGACGTGTATGCTTTGCCGCATTGTATGTTTTGTGTCATGTTAATCATGTCATGTCATCTCTTTACACCATTATTTACACCATTCAAATTTTCTTTTTGTAATCTGTACAAATTGTTTAGTCTTTTATTTCAGATTAAACTGTTCCACAAGCAATAAAGCATTCCAGGACAGAGTGTGTGTCTGGAAGCCCAGTCCGTAAGTTAACATTTATGCATGCATTTAAGAAACCAGAGTCATAATTCCTACCATGGAACTACTGAGTACTGACATTCAACCTGGTGCATATCATGTGACTGTTCTGATGTTATTGTCTCTTCCTGCCTTTTTTCAGGTCTGCAGTTGCCTCCACCACCTGCATGTAAGGTTTTTTTTTTTTTTTTTTTGCCATGTGCAAGAAACCTGCCATAAATGAACTGACCAATATTCATATCTACTTTCTTTTTAGATGAGTCAACACCACACAGAAAACCAGCCAGTCACCCAGAATTGAATGGGTCTATTGTGACACAAGCTCAGCCTGAAGGTACAGTGGCTTTGAATTTTCCATTTCCAATTAAATACAATTTCATGACAAGGAACTTGAGAGTAACTTGACTTTTTTTGTTGTTGTAAACAGCAGAACTCATCACACAGAGGGAGGTGGCTCAGCCATGGAGTATATATATGCAAGTATATAATGTATAACAACTAAAACTAACACCAATCATTTTTCCATAGCCGTGAGGACATCCATTACCCGCATGGCACAGCAGATGGACGCATTTGAGGAGAAGATGACATGTTGCATGACCTCTGCTCCAGTCGATGACATGTTGCTGTCGCCCTGCTCAACAGTCACAGAGCTGGAGGAGTTCGACAGGAGTCTCGGTCAACAGGAGAGGAGGGACAACATGGTAATTAAGTGGCCATAGTCCTGCCCTAAGATTAACACTATTTAATTGCATAACTACAAATATCATTATAACTGAACTGACGGCTCTTCCCAAATGAGATTGTACAAGCTCTCCACTTTGTTCTACATGTATAATTTGTATTTCTATATGTTTTACAGCAACTTTTCCTGACAACCCTTGGAGGTTCGACCAGAGGTACTGCCATCCGTCACATGCTACGGCAAGTGGCAACCAATGACGTGCTAAAACAGTATAGTCTGCGGGGCAGAAAGGCAAAGAAGGCCCGCTGGACCTGACAATCTGCAGGGTTATTACAGGCAGGTGTTATTTTATTGTTCACATTAGTATTACTTTTAGCTTGAAGGTTTTAATTTGACTTGTAACTATGCTTAATTTTGACTTCTACGCTAGCGGCCTCCCAGAAAAACTTCCCCGCGCTGACTGCAGCAGATGCGGAGGACTTGATTGGGCAAGTGCTAAAGTTAGCCTCACACAGACGGTAAATTGAAATTCTTCTATGTGATGTTCATAATAATCAATGGAATGGGAAAACTATCAATATTTGTGATCATAAAAAACAGGGTTGTTAGTAAAGCAATTTGTCTTGCTTTTGTCAACGTGTTCATTCTTAGTATGACATCAAACTTTTGTTTCTTTCTATTTAGGCCAGCTGAGATGGACTGAGCCTTCAGAACCATGGAGCTCTATTTTTTTATTATTGTATTTTTGCCACTTTGGCCATTCACCTACACATTACATACTTTATCATTCCAATATGCATCTTGCACACTACATTTGCACTATTACTTTGCACTCTTCATCCCACTCCATTTTTACTTGTATTGATATTATGTCATAGTTGTATACTAAAACTGTATAAAACTGACTCTGATTCTTGTATTATTTTTTTAGGCCTTTTATATTTTTTGTATTTTCATTTTATATTAAAGTTTTAAATCCCATCAAGTTTCCCTATTCATTCCTGCTAATATATAATAATTAATTCCTGCTCATGCACAGACAGTTTAAAGTAATAATAAAATTGGTACCATTGTTGTTAAAGTTTTTTAAAGGTTAGGAGAATGTAAAAAAGAACGTTACCTAAAGGTTGCAACGTTAGGGGAACGTTCCCTAAAGGTTGCAATGTAACTAAAAACTAACGTTCCCTGAACGTTAAAAAAACTTTCCATGGGAACCAAAACCAAACCATAACCTTAAGGGAACGTTCCCGCAACCAAAAACGAACGTTCCCAGAACGTTCTGGGAACCATAAATTGTTAGCTGGGGAGGCTTGAGGCCGTGCATTGATTATCGTCATCTCAACTCTCAAACTGTGAAGTTTAGTTATCCCCTTCCTCTGGTCCCAGCAGCATTGGAGCAGCTGCGTGGAGCCCGCATCTTTTCTAAGTTTGATTTACGCAGTGCGTACAACTTGATTCGCATTCGACGATTTGCGCAGTGCGTACAACTTGATTCGCATTCGACGAGGTGATGAATGGAAGACGGCATTCGTCACACCCTCAGGTCACTATGAGTATGGAGTCATGCCCTTCGGACTGTCCAACGCCCCAGCTGTCTTCCAGGGTTACATGAACGAGATCTTTCGAGAGTATCTCAACAGATTTGTGGTTGTCTATATTGACGATATTCTCATCTATTCCACATCTCTTGGTGAGCATCAGCGCCATGTCATTCTAGTTTTGGAGAAACTGAGAGCTCATAAACTGTACCTGAAACTGGAGAAATCCGAGTTTCACACCACCACTGTGCAATTTCTGGGCTACATCATAGGCCAACAGGGAGTGCAGATGGACCAGAGGAAGGTGGAAACTATCCGGAACTGGCCCCTGCCCTCTACTGTGAAGGATCTTCAACGGTTTCTCGGATTCGCCAATTTCTATAGAAGATTCATCAATAACTACAGTCACATCAGTTCTCCTTTGACCTAGTCTTTAAAGGGCCGGCCCAAGTCTCTGTCCTCATCTCCTGGAGCCATCTTAGCCTTTCAACAACTAAAAAGAAAACCTTCCTGACTGCTCCCATCCTGGTTCATCCTAACCCAGATATACCGTTTGTTGTTGAGGTGGACGCATCCTCAACAGGAGTTTGAGCAGTTCTATCACAGCGGCAGGGTGATCCTCCCAAACTCCATCCATGTGCCTTCTACTCTAAGAAGCTGTCCACGGCGGAGCGGAAGTATGATATTGGGAATCGGGAGCTGCTTGCCATCAAGCTTGCGTTAGAGGAATGGAGGCATTGGCTGGAGGGAGCTAATCACCAGTTTGAGGTTATAACCGATCATCGCAACCTGGAATACCTCAGAGAAGCGAAAAGGCTGAATCCCCGTCAGGCTCGATGGGCTCTCTTCTTTACCCGCTTTGATTTTACCGTGTCATACCGACCTGGAAGCAAGAATTGCAAAGCGGATGCTCTCTCTCGTCTTCATCATGCTTCAACCGAAGATTCGCTACCAGAACCTATGCTCCCTCCAGCCATGATCATCAGCCCCATCATCTGGGACATCGACGAGCAGATTTCCCAGGAGAACCTTCGTCATCCCGCTCCGCCGGGAGGTCCAGAGGGGCGCGTCTTCGTACCTCTCCATCTTCGTGCCGCCCTTCTGGACTCAGCTCATACCGCTCCGGGCTCTGAACATCCAGGTAGCAGGCGTACCCTCTCGCTCCTCAGTAATCGGTACTGGTGGCCGTCCATCTCACGGGATGTTTCAAGGTAGGTTCGGGGATGCTCAGTCTGTGCCATTACCAACACCCCCAGAAGACTCCCGGAGGGCAAGCTCGTGCCACTTCCTATCCCACAACGACCGTGGTCCCACCTTAGAATTGATTTCATGACGGACCTTCCCAGATCCAGTAACCACACTTGTGTCCTCGTCGTTGTGGATCGCTTTTCGAAGGCTTGCAAGCTGATCCCATTGCCTGGACTTCCAACTGTGTTTGAGGCCGCAGAGGCCCTCTTCAATCATGTGTTTCAAAACTTCGGCATCCCCGAGGACATAGTGTCAGACAGAGGTCCACAGTTCATTTCAAGGGTTTGGCAAGCCTTCTTCAGACTCCTCGGGGTTACTGTCAGCTTATCTTCTGGATACCACCCTCAGACAAATGGCTAGACTGAGCGGAAGATCCAGGAGATTGGACGACATCTCAGGATCTATTGCCACCAGTACCAGGACAGCTGTAGCCGGTTCCTTCCCTGGGCGGAGTACGCCCAGAATTCCCTTCGGCAATCCACCACTGGGCTCACCCCCTTTCAGTGTGTCCTGGGTTATCAACCTCCACTCTTCCCTTGGTCGGGTGAGCCCTCTGAGGTTCCAGCTGTCGATTACTGGTTCCATCAGAGCGAGAGGGTATGGGACTCGGCTCACGTGCACCTCCAGCAGGCAGTGCGGAGGCACAAGGACCAAGCGGATCGTCGACGTGTTGAACCTCAGCAGTACCAGCCTGGACAAAAGGTGTGGCTTTCGACCAGGGACATCCGCCTCCGCCTGCCCTGCCGTAAGCTGAGTCCTCGATACATCGGTTCTTTCACCGTGCAGAGGCAGCTGAACGAAGTCACCTTCAGGCTTGACCTTCCTCCACAATACAGGATTTCACCATCTTTTCATGTGTCACTGTTGAAGCCCTTCATTGAACCTGTCACTTCTCCTCCCACAGAAACCATCCCAGAGGACGTACCTCCTCCTCCGGTTCCAGTCGAGCAAGAGCCCATCTACCGAGTCAGGTGAGTGTATCGGCCACTTTATTAGGTACACCTGTCCAACTGCTCGTTAACACTTAATTTCTAAGCAGCCAATCACATGGCGGCAACTCAGTGCATTTAGGCATGTAGACATGGTCAAGACAATCTCCTGCAGTTCAAACCGAGCATCAGTATGGGGAAGAAAGTTGATTTGAGTGACTTTGAACGTGGCATGATTGTTGGTGCCAGAAGGGCTGGTCTGAGTATTTCAGAAACTGCTAATCTACTGGGATTTTCACGCACAACCATCTCTAGGGTTTACAGAGAATGGTCCGAAAAAGAAAAAACATCCAGTGAGCGGCAGATCTGTGGGCGGAAATGCCTTGTTGATGCCAGAGGTCAGAGGAGAATGGCCAGACTGGTTCGAGCTGATAGAAGGGCAACAGTGACTGAAATAACCACTCGTTACAACCGAGGTATGCAGCAAAGCATTTGTGAAGCCACAACACGCACAACCTTGAGGCGGATGGGCTACAACAGCAGAAGACTCCACCGGGTACCACTCATCTCCACTACAAATAGGAAAAAGAGGCTACAATTTGCAAGAGCTCACCAAAATTGGACAGTTGAAGACTGGAAAAATGTTGCCTGGTCTGATGAGTCTCGATTTCTGTTGAGACATTCAGATGTTAGAGTCAGAATTTGGCGTAAACAGAATGAGAACATGGAACCATCATGCCTTGTTACCACTGTGCAGGCTGGTGGTGGTGGTGTAATGGTGTGGGGGATGTTTTCCTGGCACACTTTAGGCCCCTTAGTGCCAATTGGGCATCGTTTAAATGCCACGGCCTACCTGAGCATTGTTTCTGACCATGTCCATCCCTTTATGGCCACCATGTACCCATCCTCTGATGGCTACTTCCACCATGTCACAAAGCTCTAATCATTTCAAATTGGTTTCTTGAACATGACAATGAGTTCACTGTACTAAAATGGCCTCCACAGTCACCAGATCTCAACCCAATAGAGCATCTTTGGGATGTGGTGGAACGGGAGATTCGCATCATGGATGTGCAGCCGACAAATCTGCGGCAACTGTGTGATGCCATCATGTCAATATGGACCAAACTCCCTGAGGAATGCTTCCAGCACCTTGTTGAATCTATGCCACGAAGAATTGAGGCAGTTCTGAAGGCAAAAGGGGGTCCAACCCGTTACTAGCATGGGGTACCTAATAAAGTGGCCGGTGAGTGTATATATATATATATATTTATATAAATTACATAATTTAAAAGAAGATAATTCAATGCCTGTGTGACTGAGTATTCGCTGAGTTACAGTTCATTTTCAGATGCGTTTCAGAATGGACTTCACTGACAGAAAGAAGGCAAAACTCGCATCATGTTTATTTTTCTTTATTTGGCAAAAATCACAACACTTTGTTTTTATTGTGAGTATACACAAAAAAATAGACACTTAACGGGATCGAATGATGTATAACACTTGTGTGATGTATATCACATGTTAGATCAAAATCAACGGAGTATTTTGAGTCTCTTTTGCACTGTTAAGAAAAAAAGCGAGCTGGTCACGCCGGCATGATCACCGACCACAGTGGGTTAATAGGGAGCCAATGCAGTGTTGACAGAACCGGGCCAATATGGTCATTCTTCCTGGTGCTGGTAAGAACTTTAGCGGCTGCATTTTGGACCAGCTGTAGTTTATTTATTAAACGTGCAGGGCAACCACTCAGTAGAGCATTACAATAATCTAGCCTTGATGTCATGAACGCAACTAATTGTTCTGCATTTTTAATTGAGAGCATATGTAGTAATTTAGATAATTTTTAGATGAAAAAATGCTGTTTTACAGATACCGTATTTTCCGCACTATAAGGCGCACCGGATTATAAGGCGCACCTTCAATGAATGACCTATTTTAGAACATTTTTCATATATTGGGCGCACCGGATTATAAGGCGCATGAGATACTGCAGTCAAACGTTTGACTGGGTTTGCGTTATGCATCCACTAGATGTGCTAAAGGGAATGTCAACAAAACAGTCAGATAAAGTCAAACTTTATTAAGCGTTCTGACAACTCCGTTCACACCCATGGTAACGTTGTTCAAACGTTAAAGGAGAACTCCGGTCAATTTTAACATTGAGCTCATTTTTTTGTAAATTTGGAGTGCTGTCAGTACAGATAACAACGACAAAAACCGGTGTTGCCTACATCGTGTTATCCTCTTTTTAAAATATGCACCCTGTTGACTTAAACGGGACAAGTTTTAAACCTGCTTTTAGCCTCTTAACAACCTTAACGTGTCATTACAAGCAATGATGTTTTCGTCAGTGATGACGATAACGAAATGATTTCGTTGACGCACTTTTTTTTTATGACGATAACGCGACGATGACTAGCTAAAAATGGCTCTAATGTGACTAAAACATGACGAGACGTTTTCGAGTTTTCGTTGACGAGACGAGACGGAACGTAAATGATAATAAGTCTGACGTTCACAATGCATGTCATTTCTGCCTGTTTTGCGTGCAATCTGTCTGTATTGAGCTAAAAAAAAAAGTATCAGCAATGCTGCCGTTTCCTATCCTTGTTTTGGGTAACGCGCAGCACCCGGCCGCAACGCGCGCACCAGATTCAACACAACAACAACACAGGTTTTATCGTAGTTTAGTCAAGTCAATGGAGTCGGACAAAAACTACGATAAAACCTGTTGGAAAGCATCTTTTGCAGCGATTTTTGTGTGAGCATATCAGTGAACATCCCTGACCACTCGGTGAGTTTCACGTCTTTGTAAAGTAAAGTTTAATGCGTTTTATATGAATGATTGTTCCAGTGCACAGACGTGTAGGTGGGGGGTAAACCTAAAATTCTCGGGACAACAGCATTTGTCCAAATTTTAATCTTAACCGTTCTATTTCATCAGAAACTATCTTAAAACAGGGCTTTAAGTGTAAAATACCGAACTAACCATTTAAATTCCAAATTGTTTACAGTATTCAGGAATTGTCTTATTCATTTTTATGTTCAACACACTTCAAGTGTCATGTTTGTTTCATACTTTATATTCAAGTATGCATTCCTAACAACCTATGTTCAATGCACCGTATTTTTTTTATTTATTTTTTATTATTTTGTTTCAGAATGTTTGCAACTTTTCAGTTTGCACAAGTTAAAGATAGACAGGGTTTTATGATGTTTGTGTTTACAAATAATATGCATCTTGTTGTTGCACTGGCAGACAAGTTGAAGATCATAAGTATGTGTTCCTCAATAGCTTATATTTTGGGCACGTTGTTCATTGCACTTTAGCAATTTCTCAAATAAAGCCACAATTGCCAAAGTAAGTGTTTTTATTCCTGGCTTTTTTGGAGTAAAACAGTGATTCCACTGTTACCACTTTATCTGTGTGTAATGTTGTAGTAGCTCAATTTTTTTTGCTGTTTAAACTTTAAACCATTCCTTTATTACTGTGATTACTGGTGAAAATAGCATTTAATATTCATGGAAAAAATATAACTTGAAATATGGGGATAAAAGGTTTCTGCCCAATGTGACAATGAAGTACAGCTTGGCAATGGCAGCACTGCATCTCCATCAATGAGAAAGTCTAGTTTATTATGCAAAGGTTTAAGGTTAGCTGTTGTTTTATGAATTGCAACACTTGCTACAACATGTCAAACCTAAGCCCATTTCCAATACTTTTTGACCTAAATGAATTTTTTAAAGACTAATTTTTTTTTTTTTTTTTTTACTTAAATTGACTAAAACTTTACTAAAACCTTTTTGTGTTTTTGTCGACTAAAACTTGACTAAAACCTTTTTGTGTTTTCGTCGACTAAAACTTGACTAAAACTATTAAGTTTATAAGTGACTAAAATGTGACTAAAACTTAAAAGCATTTTCGTCCAAAACACTAAGACTAAGACTAAAACTAGAAGGGCTGCCAAAAACAACACTGATTACAAGTGCACAGCCATGTGAGTGAACACGGTGAATCTGACTGCAGTAAATGTGAAAGATATGAATAAAAATGATGTTTATTCAGCCAGCTCACATACCCGTATTTTCTTCCTGTTTTCGGTCGAAGTCCACAGTAGGCGATTGTCGAGTGCGCGCGCGCGATCATTGGTAACTAAGCAACAGTGGAGACTCAGACTGTCAGCTGTCAGCCGATGACGGTGCTGTGTGGTGTTCTGAGAATATCAGCTCAAATGGATAGTTCATCCGAATCAGATGTTGAACACACGGAGGAGGTTTGATCGCGCGAGCGCGAACTCGACGATCGACTACTGTGGACTTCGACCGAAAATAGGAAGTAAATACGGGTATGGGAGCTGGCTGAATAAAGAGATTATTCCTGCCTTCGTGAAAACTCGGATCACAGTTGAGACTGATATATCAGCCCAGGCATCCACGATCCATTGGCAGATAGTGGCGTAAGTCGCCCGGCGCTGTCTCCCCGTCTTGGTGAACGTGTGTTCACCATCCATATATAAGGTGCTCCGGATTATAAGGCGTACTGTCGTTTTTTGAGAAAATTAAAGGCTTTTAAGTGCGCCTTATAGTGCGGAAAATACGGTACTAGATGTGGCTTTCAAATGAAAGATTGGTATCAAAGAGCACACCCAGGTTCCTAACCGACGACGAGGACTTGACAGAGCAGCCATCAAGTGTTAGACAGTTTTCTAGGTTATTACGTGAGGAAGTTTTTTGTCATCTTCATTTATATAGCGCTTTTAACAATGGATTGTTTCAAAGCAGCTTTACAGAGATAAACATATCATTTAAGGTAACAGATTGTTTTTGCGTTATAGCGGTTCTTGAATAATGTTACTTCCAGCTAAAGTTAACTTTGATTGATTCACCTCCGTCGAAATGATCAGACTTTAAACGCGAACCTGTGATTAACGCAGACGGCGTTCACATGCTCATTCAGAATTCTATAGTTATGTGCTTTTTAAAATATGTGCGCAGGTTTGTAATTCATACAACCCAGCCTAAACAAACTACTTTTCTTGCCTAAAAATTTTGATACAGAATTTTGTTTTATTTTATCACTTCGGGGTACGCGAGCCGGAATTCACAATGCTTTATCTGGAGAGTGGGAAAGGGATCCTCCATAGGGAGAGGATAGAGGATACTTCAGCACTGCATTGTCATCGGGTCCAGGCAAAGCCCTCTCGTCAGATCTGGACACGGCCTGGATCCGGCAGGCTGCGGGAAAACCTCGGGATAAACAAAGACACTAATATTAGCGTAGATGCCCTTCTTCTTATGATGTAGCGAGTACATCAAGATTTAAGGGAAGTGTTCCCAGTTCCGGCTGACCTAATCTATGCAGCCTAACATTGAATTTATAGAAGTCTATAATGTATTATGTGTATGCTAGGTCAAAGAGATGTGTTTTTAGTCTAGCTTTGAACTGACAGAGTGTGTCTGCTTCCCGGACAATGGTAGGAAGACTGTTCCAAAGTTTTGGTGCTAAATAGGAAAAGGATCTACCGCCTGCAGTCGATTTAGATATTCTAGGTATTATCAACTGGCCGGAATTTTGAGATCGCAATAGACGTGAAGGACTATAATGCGTTAAGAGCTCGCTCAAGTACTGCGGAGCTAAACCATTTAGTGCTTTGTAGGTAATCAACAATATTTTAAAATTTATACGATGTTTAATAGGGAGCCAATGCAGTGTTGACAGAACCGGGCTAATATGGTCATATTTCCTGGTTCTGGTAAGAACTCGAGCTGCGGCGTTTTGAACTAGCTGTAGTTTGTTTATTAAGCGTGCAGGGCAACCACCCAGTAGAGCATTACAATAATCTAGCCTTGAGGTCATGAACGCATGGACTAATTGTTCCGCATTTCCCAATGAGAGCATATGGCGTATTTTAGATATATTTTTAAGATGGAAAAATGCAGTTTTACAGATACTAGACACGTGGCTTTCAAAAGAAAGGTTGGTATCAAATAGCACACCCAGGTTCCTAACCGACGACGAAGACTTGACAGAGCAGCCATTAAGTGTTAGACAGTATTCTGGGTTATTACGTGTGGAAGTTTTTTGTCCAATAATTAGAATCTCTGTCTTTTCAGAATTTAGTAGTAGGAAATTACTAGTCATCCAATTTTTTATATTAGCTATGCATTCCGTTAATTTTGTGAATTGGTAAGTTTCGTTGGGTTTTGAAGAAATATACAGCTGAGTATCATCGGCATAACAGTGAAAGCTAACTCCATGTTTCCTAATGATATCTCCTAATGGTAGCATGTACAGAGTGAACAGCAGCGGTCCTAGTACTGAGCCTTGTGGTACGCCATACTGAACTTGTGATCGATAAGACATCTCTTCATTTACTGCTACAAACTGATAACGGTCAGTTAAGTATGATTTAAACCATGCTAATGCAATTCCACTAATGCCAACATAGTTTTCTAGTCTATTTAAAAGAATGTTGTGGTCAATGGTGTCAAATGCAGCACTAAGATCGAGTAACACTAATAGAGAGATACAACCACGATCGGATGATAAGAGCAAATCATTTGTGACTCTAATGAGAGCTGTC
Organism: Rhinichthys klamathensis goyatoka; assembly: GCF_029890125.1. Classification (NCBI taxonomy): domain Eukaryota; kingdom Metazoa; phylum Chordata; class Actinopteri; order Cypriniformes; family Leuciscidae; genus Rhinichthys; species Rhinichthys klamathensis. The sequence goes on along the minus strand of NW_026606570.1, from coordinate 662,924 downwards.
TCAGTGCTATGGTACGGTCTAAATCCGGACTGAAAATCCTCGCAGATATCATTTCTTTCTAGAAAGGAACATAGTTGTGAAGATACTGCTTTTTCTAATATCTTTGACAGAAAAGGCAGATTCGAGATCGGCCTGTAATTGACTAATTCTGTAGGATCAAGTTGTGGTTTTTTTAACAAGCGGTTTTATCATAGCCAGTTTAAAGGTTTTTGGTACGTATCCTAGAGACAAAGATGAATTAATGATATTAAGAAGAGGATATATGACCTCTGGAAACATCTCTTTCAGTAGCTTAGTCGGTATAGGATCTAACATACAAGTTGTCGATTTAGATGAATTAACGAGTTTGCAGAATTCTTCTTCTCCTATAGCAACAAATAAATCAAATTTTTCCTCAGGGAGACTACAATGCACTTCCTGATGCGATACTGTGGTAGACGGTTGCATAGTTTTAATTTTGTCCCTGATATTATCAATCTTATAAGTGAAGAAGTTCATAAAGTCATCACTGCTGTGTTGCTTTGACACTTCTGAGCTTGAAGCTTTCTTTTTCGTTAGTTTAGCCACTGTTTCAAATAAATACCTAGGATTATGTTTATTTTCTTCTAATAGGTTTGAAAAATAAGCAGATCTAGCAGCTTTTAAAGCCTCTCTGTAAGCAATCGAGCTCTCTTTCCACGAAATCCGAAATACCTCTAGTTTAGTTTTCTTCCAGTTGCGCTCCATTTTTCTGGCTGCTCTCTTAAGGGCCTGAGTGTGCTCGCTGTACCACGGCATTGGACTATTTTCTTTAATCTTCTTTAAGCGCAACGGAGCAACTGCGTCTAAAGTGCTGGAAAAGAGAGAGTTAAACGTTTCTGTTGCAATATCAAGTTCTTCTAAGCTATCCGGGATGCTGAGATGATGAAACTGATTAAGAAGATTATTGATAAAGCAATCTTTAGTGGCAGAAGTTATAGGTCTAACGTATTTATAACACGGAGTCGGCTTTGCAGCCTTGGCTAAATGTAATTTACATGAGACTAGATAATGATCTGAGATGTCATCGCTCTGCTGCAGAATTTCAACGGCATCAATATCTATTCCATGTGATAATATTAGATCTAGAGTATGATTACGACAATGAGTAGGTCCTGACACGTGTTGTCTAACTCCAATTGAGTTTACAATGTCTTTAAATGCCAATCCCAAAGCATCTTTTTCATTATCTACATGTATATTAAAATCACCAACAATTAGTACTTTATCTGCAGCCAATACTAAATCTGATAGAAAGTCCGCAAATTCTTTGATAAAATCTTTATGGTGCCCTGGTGGCCTGTATACAGTAGCCAGCATAATTCTCAAATGTGATTTATCGTTTACACTATATATTTTTACATTAAGCACCAATACTTCAAAAGAAGTATATTTAAAGCTACATTTCTTAGTGGTTTTGAAAATATTACTATAAATTACAGCAACACCTCCCCCTTTGCCTTTCAGACGAGGTTCATTTTTATAACTGTAATCTTGTGGGGTTGACTCATTTAAAATAATGTAATCGTTTGGTTTTAGCCAGGTTTCTGTCAAACACAGCAAATTAAGATTATAATCTAAAATCGTATCATTAACTATGAGAGATTTTGAAGTAAGGGATCGAATATTCAGCAACCCAAGCTTTATCATTTGCTCATCTGTATTATATCTGTTTTTTATTTGTTGAACATCAATTAAATTTTTAACCTGACGTTTTTTGGATTTCCAAATTCGGGGAACAGACACAGTCTCTATATGATGATATCTAGGTGAAAGAGGCTCTATGTGATGGGATTTATCTGACCTTGGTGACGTGAGGCCGCTAGCAGACGGTCGGTTTAGCCAGTCTGTCTGCTTCCTGACCTGAGCCCCAGATTGTCATGTTTTATCTCTAAGACTATGAGCCAAATTACTAGAGAGAAGAGCAGCACCAGCCCAGGAGGGATGGATACCATCTCTTTTCAACAGATCAGGCTTGCCCCAAAAACTTTTCCAATTGTCTATGAATTTTATATTATTCAGCGGACACCACTTCGACAGCCAACCATTCAGTGAGGCCAATCGGCTAACTATCTCATCACTCCTGCGTACAGGAAGGGGGCCAGAGCAAATTGCAGTGCCTGACATCGTACTTGCGAGTTCACACACCTCTTTAATATTAATTTTGGTGATCTCCGACTGGCGGAGTCGAACATCATTAGTGCCGACATGAATAATGATCTTAGAGAATTTACGATTAGCATTAGCCAGCACTTTTAAATTTGCTTTGATGTCAGGCGCTCTGGCTCCCGGCAAACATGTGACTATGGTGGCTGGTGTCTCTATTTTCACGTTCCGTGTGATCGAATCACCAATTACCAGGGCACAATCAACAGAATTCTCAGTGGGTGTTTCACTGAGTGGGGCAAATCGATTTGTTATGGGAATAGGAACGGAAGAGTGGTTCTTTGATCCGCGACTAGAGCGGTGATCTCTCACGGTCACCCATCTGCCCTGCTGCACGGGCTCTACTTCAGCCGGAACCGAATCATGTAAAGAGTTCACTATGCTAGGCGCATCCAAAACACTATCTAAAGCTCTAGCATTCTTACCATCCTCAATTCAAGTTTGGATGCGTGTCTCTAGTTCTGAAATCTTCTCCGTCAGCCTGACTGTCTCCTTGCATTTATCACATATAAATCCTATATTGCCATCGGAGAAGGCTATACTAAACATATGACATGTGACACAGGTGACAATAACAGGACAAGAAGACATTACTCACCGTGTTTGTTAACTGATTTCTTACTTACCTGGACTTTATGAACTCAAAGGCGCGGGCGCGCGAGAGAAAATAAATATATAAATGAGCGCACGGGTGGCGCGTTAGCAGGCTAACGTTAGCGAGTTACTAGCGTGCTGTGTTAAAAATAACGGAAGCTAGAGATGTAAGGTTAATCTGAGATGTTGGGTAAGCTGTATTTAGTAGTATAAACAACTAGATAGTAAATGATGGCTCAAAACATAAAGAAATACGAGGCTCAGGCGGAGCTTACAGCCTCGAAGCAAACAAACACACAGCAGGCAGCGAGGCAGACAGGAGCAATCGATCCTGTGTCCAATAATTAGAATATTTATTTCAATATTTTTCAGAATTAAGTAGTAGGAAATTGCTAGTCATTCATTTTTTTATATCAGCTATGCATTCCGTTAATTTTGTGGATTGGAAAGTTTTGTCAGGGCGTGAAGAAATATAAAGCTGAGTATCATCAGCATAACAGTGAAAACTAATGCCATGCTTCCTAATAATATCTCCTAAGGGTAGCATGTACAGAGTGAACAGCAACAGTCCCAGTACTGAGCCTTGTGGTACGCCATACTGAACTTTTGACCGATAAGACATCTCTTCATTTACTGCTACAAACTGAAAACGGTCATATAAGTATGATTTAAACCATGCTAGTGCAATTCCACTAATGCCAACATAATTTTCGAGTCTATTTAAAAGAATGTTGTGGTCGATATGTCAAATGCAGCACTAAGACCGAGTAACACTAATAGAGAGATACAACCACGATCGGATGATAAGAGCAAATCATTTATGACTCTAATGAGAGCTGTGTCAGTACTATGATACGGTCTAAATCCTGATTGAAAATCCTTGCAGATACTGAGATGCTGAAACTGATCAGGAAGATTATTTATAAAGCAATCTTTAGTGGCAGAAGTGATAGGTCTAACATATTTGTAACACGGAGTCGGCTTTGCAGCCTTGGCTAAATTAAGTTTACACAAGACTATATAATGATCTGAGATGTTATAACTCTGCTGCAGAATTTCAATGGCATCAACATTGATTCCATGTGATAATATTAGATCTAGAGTATGATTACGACAATGAGTAGGTCCTGACACGTGTTGTCTAACTCCAATAGAGTTAAGAATGTCTTTAAAGGGTCATGAAACCCTAAACCAAATTTTCTGAGATTTTATCAGAGGTATGTGTGTTGAACACCATTGAAGACAATGTTAGCATCTGTTAGATTTAATAGTAGGGTGAAAATGGTTAAATTTTAGTTTCTTTCTGCTATTTTCGTCTTCCGGGTTTAAAATCTTCATCGCAGGCTGTGACGTGGCAGAGCACAGTATAGTGCGTTGATGACTCATCGGTGTCTCATAATTATTTATGAGAATTATTAATGATCCTATGAGAAGACACTGTCTCTTAATTATTCATGACACCACGTGGATCTTTCCAGTGACAGACATGTCAAACTGTGATATCGCGTAGTAGATGAGAGATTTGTTTTCGTGGTGCAAAAGTCCAATTGGGTTGAATGTTTCCCCGCGATGCTGCCCGGGCTAGACTCTGGCTCCGGGCGGTTGGTTTTCCATCAACCACGGACACATCTGAACGTGTGTGCCGCAAACATTTTTGAGCTTCGAGAATTGGAGAATGGTGGACTTCGCCTTGTTGACAACCAATGCAGGTTGCGTCTTGCGAGTGATGCGGTACCAAGTCCCGAGGACTTTTCTATCCCTTCAGAGGTGTGTGTGTGTGTGTGTGTCTAAAATGAGAAGTCATCCACCTCCACAGAGCCATATTATTATGGGGGTTCAGGGGGCGCGTAGATCTAGGCTATGCACGGAACTTTTTTTTAAGTGGAAAATTAATAATTTTCAAATATATGTATAGTGTCTATAAACAACTATATATTTTATAATGACATTATAATTATACATGTAGCCTACATTAATATGTTCTCAATAGAATTATGATTACTGTAGGCTTACTAGGCTAATATAGCAGGGCATTCAGTTACTTTTGAAAGGACAATAATAAAGTGTCATATTTCATAAGACTTTAACTTTGCCAGCTATAAAAAAAAAAATCTAGCATTTCCTCACGTTTTACCACTGCTTTTAGTGACAGTCGATATGCATGGGATACTGGCGATGACAGTGATGGCCTTACCACACCCCTTCTCACAGCCATCCACGCCCATTTAAATTGCATTTTTCAAAAAGATTGTGAGCTAGACTTGAGCTGAAAGAGGGGGGTTTCATGACCCTTTAAATGCCAATCCCGATGCATCTTTTTCGTTATCTACATGTATATTAAAATCACCAACAATTAAGACTTTATCTACAGCCAGTACTAACTCTGATAGAAAGTCAGCAAATTCTTTGATAAAGTCTGTATGGTGCCCTGGTGGCCTGTATACAGTAGCCAGCACAAATCTCAAACATGATTTATCATTTACACTAGATATTGTTACATTAAGCACCAACAATTCAAAATAATTATATTTGAAACTAGACTTCTTAGTAATTCTGAAAATATTACTATAAATTACAGCAACACCTCCCCCTTTGCCTTTCATACGAGGTTCATGTTTATGACCGTAATCTTGGGGGGTGGACTCATTTAAAGTAATGTAATTGTTTGGTTTTAGCCAGGTTTCTGTCAAACACAGCACATCTAGGTTTATAGTCTGTAATCATATCATTAACAATAAGTGCTTTTAAAGTAAGGGATCGAATATTCAGCAACCCAAGCTTTATCAGACTGGCTAAACCGACCGTCTGCTAGCGGCCTCACGTCACCAAGGTAAGATAAATCCCATCACATAGAGCCTCTTTCACCTAGATATCATCATATAGAGTTGATGTTCCCCGAATTTGGAAATCCAAAAAACGTCAGGTTAAAAATGTAATTGATGTTCAACAAATAAAAAACAGATATAACACAGATGAGCAAATGATAAAGCTTGGGTAGCTGAATATTCGATCCCTTACTCCAAAATCACTCATAGTTAATGATATGATTTCAGATTATAATCTAGATGTGCTGTGTTTGACAGAAACCTGGCTAAAACCAAACGATTATATTACTTTAAATGTGTCCACCCCACAAGATTACAGTTATAAACATGAACCTCGTCTGAAAGGCAAAGGGGGAGGTGTTGCTGTAATTTATAGTAATATTTTCAAAACCACTAAGAAATCTAGCTTTAAATATACTTATTTTGAAGTATTGGTGCTTAATGTAAAAATATATAGTGTAAACGATAAATAACATTTGAGAATTATGCTGGCTACTGTATACAGGCCACCAGGGCACCATAAAGATTTTATCAAAGAATTTGCGGACTTTCTATCAGAATTAGTATTGGCTGCAGATAAAGTACTAATTGTTGGTGATTTTAATATACATGTAGATAATGAAAAAGATGCATTGAGATTGGCATTTAAAGACATTGTAAACTCAATTGGAGTTAAACAACACGTGTCAGGACCTACTCATTGTCGTAATCATACTCTAGATCTAATACTATCACATGGAATAGATGTTGATGCCGTTGAAATTCTGCAGCAGAGCGATGACATCTCAGATCATTATCTAGTCTCATGTAAATTACATTTAGCCGAGGCCGCAAAGCCGACTCCGTGTTATAAATATGTTAGACCTATTACTTCTGCCACTAAAGATTGCTTTATCAATAATCTTCCTAATCAGTTTCATCATCTCAGCATCCCAGATAGCTTAGAAGAACTTGATATTGCAACAGAAACTTTTAACTCTCTCTTTTCCAGCACTTTAGACGCAGTTGCTCCTTTGCGCTTAAAGAAGATTAAAGAAAATAGTCCAACACCGTAGTACAACGAGCACACTCAGGCCCTTAAGAGAACAGCCAGAAAAATGGAGCGCAACTGGAAGAAAACTAAACTAGAGGTATTTCGGATTTCATCGAAAGAGAGCTCGATTGCTTACAGAGAGGCCTTAAAAGCTGCTAGATCTGCTTATTTTTCAACCCTTTTAGAAGAAAATAAACATAATCCTAGGTATTTATTTGAAACAGTGGCTAAACTAACGGAAAAAGAAAGCTTCAAGCCCAGAAGTGTCCAAGCAACACAGCAGTAATGACTTTATGAACTTCTTCACTTATAAGATCGATAATATCAGGGACAAAATTATAACTATGCAACCGTCTACCACAGTATCGCTGAATCAAATGATTTTAAAGCATTATAGTCCTTCACGTCTATTGCGATCTCAAAATTCCGGCCAGTTGATAATACCTAGAATATCAAAATCGACTGCTGGCGGTAGATCCTTTTCCTATTTAGCACCAAAACTTTGGAACAGTCTTCCTACCATTGTCCGGGAAGCAGACACATTCTGTCAGTTCAAAGCTAGACTAAAAACACATCTCTTTGACCTAGCATACACATAATACATTATAGACTTCTATAATTCAATGTTAGGCTGCATAGATTAGGTCAGCCAGAACTGGGAACACTTCCCTTAAATCCAGATGTACTCGTTACATCATAAGAAGAATGGCATCTACGCTAATTTTAGTGTCTTTGTTTATCCCGAGGTTTTCCCGCAGCCTGCCGGATCCAGGCCGTATCCAGATCTGATGAAGGAGCTTCGCCTGGACCCGATGACAATGCAGTGCTGAAGTGTCAACTATCCTCTCCCTATGGAGGATCCCTTTCCCACTCTACAGATAAAGCGTTGTTGAAAATCCGGTTCGCGTAACCCGAAGTGATAAAATAAAACAAAATTCTTTATCTAATGTATAGGCAAGACAAGTAGTTTGTTTAGGCATGGATTGTAGGGAAATTACACAAACCTGCGCACATATATTCAAACGAATATAACTATAGAATCAATTCTTAATGCGCATGTGAACGCATGTGAACACCATCAGGTCACAGTTTCGCGTTTAAAGTCTGTTTAGAGAGAACGCCGTCATCTTAGTGGCCCCTAATTTGATAACAAATGATAATTTTGCTGGAAGTGAATCAATCAAAACTAACTTTAGCTGGAAATAACATTATTCAAAAATCGCTATAAAGCCAAAACAATCTCTGTTACCGTAAATTGTATGTTTATCTCTAAAGCTGCTTTGAAACAATCTACATTGTTAAAAGCGCTATATAAATTAAGATGACTTGACTGCAGAGGAATAATCGAGACTGATTTAATTAAATTTTTTATATTATTTTTAGTGCTGGGCAAGTTAACGCGTTATTATCGCGTTAACGCATTTATTAATTAATGCCGACAATTTTTTTATCGCGCGTTAACGCAGTTTTTTTTATTATTATTATTTTGAAAGTCCGTTGCTCACTGGCTCTGAATACACATAGGCCTACAGTCAAACCATGATCACAGGAGGGGTGGGATGTTGGTCAGCCAGCAAATAACCCACCCAAACAAGCAGTGGAGAGGCTTTGGCAGGTTCTCTCAGGTGAACAGAAAGGGAGACAGCGCCCCGCGAGTGAATGACAGGCGCTCTATGGATAGTAACCATGCAACGGCTTCTGTGCGCTACGCAGCTGTAGTCTTTTTAACTTAAATTAAAATTATACATAACTTTACCTGATAGGCCTGCGTTTAGTTTAGCGGGGATGCTCTGCCATGTGAATTCCCTCCTGTTGATGTCCTGATAACTATTTAGATTCTGGAAACTCACAAACAGCGAGCCAAGGATCAGTCTCTCTTCCAATGATTTGTGCTGCGCGTCGTGTACAAAAAGTTAGACAATTCAACTTCGGCAACGCGCGGGCGCGTGCGTGAGGCAAGCATGACCGCAACAGTTTCACAGGAACGCACCCGCTTGTCGCTGCACCTGTGCTCGACCACTTCACCTCACTCTAGGCTGATTTATACTTCTGCGTCGGACTTAAGCCGGAGCCTCTACGCTATAGACTACGCGTTGGTTTTCATTTATAAATCTGCGTCGTTGACGCGCAATTACACATGCAGAGGGAGAGTGTGAAACCCGGGGAGCGGTTCTAGCAATCACAGCGCTTGCAGTACGCGTAGAATTGACGTTACATTTTTGGAGAGATGCACGTCAGGGTACGCGCGCTACACAGCTACGGCGTGAGTTCGATGCAGAAGTATAAATTGGGCTTTACCTCTGTTTAATGTAATCTTACGTGGGAAACCATGGCATGCCATGACCAAACCTAAGCTGCTATCAGAGAAGTAACGTTGGTCGACTTATATCTGTAGTAGTGATCATGACCCTTTGACTACATAGACTGTTTCTGCTGCTCCCTGATTCAAGATACCTGTTCAAAAAAAAGAAAAAAAAAGAAAAGAAAACTGGACTCTTTTTAACAAGCTAGATAAAAGGTAATGCCCTGGCAGTGGCAAATAGCTTTGTTTAAATATTTGATTTGATTACGTTAATGTTTAAGTTGAGATTTACAAGAAATATTTTATTGATACTGTGTAAAGGGAATACTGCTGGTATAAAAGCACCTTATTTGTTTAAAGTTTTTGCAAACCACATGTTATTGCACTTTTGTAGCAGTACATTTAAATCAAAAGTGCGCAATACACTACTTTAGAATTCATTATTCAATATTGCGCGTAACAATGCGATTAATCGCGATTAATCGCAAGAAATCATGCGATTAATCGCGATTAAATTTTTTAATCGTTGCCCAGCACTAATTATTTTGTTTATTTTTGTAAAATTTTTGTCTACAGTATAATGCTCTCCAATCATTCCACTTAAAAACAGAATGATACGACTCATTTGTGATGATCAAACCAATTATTTTTTTAATAATCGTCTATAGGCTGGAAATATACTTTTATTTAAACAACTTCAATTTGATCTAATTATTTATGATTGCAGTGTAAAGTAAGTGTTCACAATACTCTATTAATGGTTGTAAACTAAGATTTGTGTCTTTAGAAGAAGTATCTGTGCTGAATTTTAAATGCACTACAAGTAAAAAGTTTTGGATCGGTAAGATTTTTAATGTTTTAAAAGGAAGTCTCTTCTGCTCACCAAGGCTGCATTTATTTGATTTAAAAAAAATAAATTAAATAAAAAAAAAGGTCACAGTTATGGAAAGGCAGGACATTTACCGAACATGCGCTAAGGGCTGCCAATCACAACACAGAACGTTTCATATTTCGGAAGGATTGACTTCATACACTGAACAAAATTATAAACGCAACACGTTTATAATTTGGGGGGTCCAAAAAAAGTCAGTATCTGGTGTGACCACCATTTGCCTCACGTAGTGCAACACATCCCCTTCGCATAGAGTTGATCAGGTTGTTGATTGTGGCCTGTGGAATGTTAGTCCACTCCTCTTCAATGTCTGTTGCATTGTTACATGCATCCTGCCACTGTAAATTGGCCTGTCAATCATTTGTCACAATTAAAATCCTCTACATTTAATTTAATTTCCAACCATATTGGAGAGAAAAGTAGTAGCACGTTGCTCTACCAGTCGCAGGTCTTTCATGCGTAGAACTCTCCTCATGTGTTTGAATAATGAAGCATTTAAAAGTTAATGGCCAAACAGATAGTGTTGCTTTCGTCAACGAAAATTATGACTAAATATCGTCGTCAACGAACCTTTATCACGTGACGAAAACGAGACGAGACGCAACGTAAATGCTGGTCATGTGACGATGACTATAATTAAATGTATAATGCAATATTGTTGACGAATAAAAACAAGACTAAAATGTCTCTTAATTTTCGTTGACCAAAACGAGACGAAATGTTATTCAACGTTATTTCGTCTCGTTAACTTGCATTATTATTATGCAGCATTTCTGTTTCGTGTGTCACTTCAGGGGCTGCATCAGATCGCACTGCGCAGACGCAGGCGACTTCACATCCTCAAGCCCCACTCGCGGCATTATTTAGAAGATGCAGCTGCGTGAGTTACAGCTGTTTCACACATACTCCGTGTGTAGTGCTTATGCGGTGCGTGTCGCGGTGTTTATGCAGGAGCAGCACGAGCCATTGTGCTTTCACATGTGCTCCGTTTGCAGTGCGAATGAACTGATCTACGGCTGTACCACAATCACAACATTTATTCTCTATTTTTTATTTCAAATCAATATTTTTAGCCTACATCCATTATGTCGCGTTGTTGAGGTACTGTGTAGATCTCTGCTCTGCTGTTATGCACGCACCGCTCCTTGCCGGACCGTATCCGCGTGCGTGTGAGCGCTCTAACCATAGGCTCTACATGGGTGCGGGGAAAAAATACGCACCACATACGCACTGCAAACGGAGTATGTGTGAAACATGCGTTAGCATAAACGACAACAAACAAAGTTAAGTCTGACACAGAGAAAGGGATTCGTCTTTGGGAGAAAAAGAAGAAATGACATTTGGAAAAACTTTCATTTCATCATGTGTGTAGGCTACTTCTAACATGTTTGGTTGGTAAAATAAATATGTTGTAAATTCAAATCAGAGCGTCTTCCGTGTCTGGAATGGATGTATTCTTGAGTCTATAAGGTAACAATAATATAATAAGATAACTATAAGACGATAAGATTGTTTGAAATGGGTTTGGCTAAAAGAAAATTTTGGTTTCGCTTATACTACTAGGTACTTATACTATATTGACTGGGTTAAATAGAATTGCATTACTAAAAAGAGACTAAAATACAATTTTCATTGACTAAAACTAGACTAAAATGTCATCAGTTTTCATCGACTAAAACTAGACTAAAATGTCATCAGTTTTCGTTGACTAAAACTAGACTAGACTAAAAAGAGTATGAACGTGACTAAAACTAATAAAAACTAAAATGACAGCTTGACACAAAGACTAGACTAAAACTAAAATTAAAACAGGCCGCCAAAAACAACACTACTAACAGATCTTTATAAAAGTCCACATTGTTGTTGCGGATGAAATATAACATGGATAACATGAAAACTATTTTTTGTCAGATAAAATGTTGATTATTAGTCACTCAAACCCCTTTATCTAAACCTCTCTATTTAACAGTCGGACCCGCACACGCACCATGTTTGTAGTTCTGAACTGAACATCCGGGGACTTCTGGCACACTCTTTTCAACATTTTATGCTTTGGGACACACTTATTGTATCTCACATACTATTTAAGATGGATAGTATGCACATTGGGACGCAGGGTTTACTATCCCATAAGGCCGCTGGAGAAGATTTGTAAATGGCCTTGAAGCGACGCAACTGACGTTGGTAGGTCATGTGATAGGGGCAACAGGGCGAATACGCCCAGATTCACCCTATACACACTTTCATAATATATAGAACATACTACACTCACCGGCCACTTTATTAGGTACACCTGTCCAACTGCTCGTTAACACTTAATTTCTAAGCAGCCAATCACATGGCGGCAACTCAGTGCATTTAGGCATGTAGACATGGTCAAGACAATCTCCTGCAGTTCAAACCGAGCATCAGTATGGGGAAGAAAGGTGATTTGAGTGACTTTGAACGTGGCATGATTGTTGGTGCCAGAAGGGCTGGTCTGAGTATTTCAGAAACTGCTAATCTACTGGGATTTTCACGCACAACCATCTCTAGGGTTTACAGAGAATGGTCCGAAAAAGAAAAAACATCCAGTGAGCGGCAGTTCTGTGGGCGGAAATGCCTTGTTGATGCCAGAGGTCAGAGGAGAATGGCCAGACTGGTTCGAGCTGATAGAAGGGCAACAGTGACTGAAATAACCACTCGTTAAAACCGAGGTATGCAGCAAAGCATTTGTGAAGCCACAACACGCACAACCTTGAGGCGGATGGGCTACAACAGCAGAAGACTCCACCGGGTACCACTCATCTCCACTACAAATAGGAAAAAGAGGCTACAATTTGCAAGAGCTCACCAAAATTGAACAGTTGAAGACTGGAAAAATGTTGCCTGGTCTGATGAGTCTCGATTTCTGTTGAGACATTCAGATGTTAGAGTCAGAATTTGGCGTAAACAGAATGAGAACATGGAACCATCATGCCTTGTTACCACTGTGCAGGCTGGTGGTGGTGGTGTAATGGTGTGGGGGATGTTTTCCTGGCACACTTTAGGCCCCTTAGTGCCAATTGGGCATCGTTTAAATGCCACGGCCTACCTGAGCATTGTTTCTGACCATGTCCATCCCTTTATGGCCACCATGTACCCATCCTCTGATGACTACTTCCACCATGTCACAAAGCTCTAATCATTTCAAATTGGTTTCTTGAACATGACAATGAGTTCACTGTACTAAAATGGCCTCCACAGTCACCAGATCTCAACCCAATAGAGCATCTTTGGGATGTGGTGGAACGGGAGATTCGCATCATGGATGTGCAGCCGACAAATCTGCGGCAACTGTGTGATGCCATCATGTCAATATGGACCAAACTCCCTGAGGAATGCTTCCAGCACCTTGTTGAATCTATGCCACGAAGAATTGAGGCAGTTCTGAAGGCAAAAGGGGGTCCAACCCGTTACTAGCATGGGGTACCTAATAAAGTGGCCGGTGAGTGTATACTCTTTTATACTCTTTTAAAACTTAAAAAGAGAGAATGCTTTTTCGGGCACAGCCTTACGCCGGGTTCACACCGGACGCTGAAGCGACGCGGAACGGAAAATCACGCGCGGTCTGGCGCCTGCCTGTTCACACCAGACGCGTATTCTTCGCGGAGGTCGACAAGCGCTTCTGCTCAGTTGTTGTTTATTCAGAGCTATTTTTTTACATCATGGGTAAGTAAATAACCTCATAATATAAATACACCATGTTTCTGTAACCAAGAAGTTTGTACACTTATTTTATTAATCCGTTGTTGAGACACACACGCAGCCAGAGAGAGAATATGGTAGACAGTTATAGTAGTGTATATATACCGTTGAAATATACATCCTCTCTTCAAATTTATTAAATCTATTTTCCTCTTCCTGTTTCCCAGTGCGAGTAGACAGGAGGAGAGCCCTTGCCCTATAACTTTTGATTATAGGGTATTATAGGGTATTTTAATTTAAAAATTGCTTATATTTTGACAATTGACCGGATGGTCGAGTGTTTCTTGGTGTAACTTCCTGCCGGAATTGACGCGGATCACTCGCGGCTCGCGAAAAAAATAGACCAGACGCCGAAACTGGCGCTTCACGGCGCGTGCCGGCTGCGCCGCATTGCGGCGCTCCGCGTCTGGTGTGAACGACACCATAGGTTAACATGGGCGCCGAAAGGAAGCGGCCTCCGTTCCGCGTCGCTTCAGCGTCCGGTGTGAACCCGGCGTTACTCTTCTTTAACAGTCGGAAGCAAAGCATGCTGGGAATTCGAACTCTGCTGTAAGTCATTCTGTTTGAGTTCTATTTAATATAATCAGTTAATGAGTTCACATAACTTTTTTTCTATTAAGCACAATTAACTAAGTAATGTCTGAGTAAAATGAACTAGTTTCATTTAGTAAATTTGACCAATATGGCTGCTGCAAAAGTTCCCATAGGATTTATCTTGGTTTCATTTTTACATAACAAAAACCAGCTGTTTTAACAGGGGTGTGTATACTTTTTATATCCATTGTATGTTGTTTTTTACACTTGCCAGAAAGAAGCAGAGAAACAGAAACACAAATATTCTTTGTAAAGATTTAAAACCAGTTCAAGTGAATGAATTGGCTGGGCTGCAGGTGTCAGAGCTCAAGAGGGCATGGAGGACAGAGATAAAAAGTTTTTTTTTTTATGTAAAACAGTTTAAGCTTTACAGAATAGGCTAAATCACATAAAGACTAACAAAGACATATCTTAATACAGTAGGTCCTATTTTGTTTAATCTACTGTGAAAATGTAAAAAGTGACTGGCTAGTATGAAATAAGTCTGTAATGTCTACCAAGTTATGTTCTAAAACTGCATTAGTATAGTGTAGATGCTGGCTCTGTGAGTTCCACCCAAAAAAAGTTGTTTAAAATCAACAGGATCTGATACATGTGGACAAGAAAAAATATCTCTTACTTCACACCCTTAACTATTTTTATTTGTATATCTGAAATATCTTGATGTCAAGCCTATCTCCTCCCTGCCCTATTAACTGTGACTTTACTTTTATTTCACTTTGCCCCTATTCTAAAAAGCCTATGGGATTGTATACAAATGCCTTGGTAAGATAGTGAAGCATGAATGAGTCACTGCAGTAACACTGTTCACTCATGGACTCCACATAAATCAAACAATAGCATTTATAACCTCTTCATTGCCCCTTCTATCAAATAAGAACAGAGAGTAATCCAGAATCCAGATAACAAGTGCCACAGCACTTTACTGTGAAGTTGTGAAATAAGCCCATGCTTTTGAGTAATGTTTACTGTAATAATGTGATTAGATAGTTCATTGTAAAGCTGCCAAGTATGGTATGGACAGGAAGTTGTTTACACCACTCATTATTACATCACGTTCAACAATAAAAAGTAGTAAACAATAAAACAATAAATGGATGGTGATTCAATCACACCTTGTGATTCTCACGTGGGCCCTTGAATACCCTAACCTGAAGGGTCACTCATTTAAAAAGAAAAACTCAATTAAAAAGCCATGTAAATCACACTGTTACGCTTTTAAAAGTCTAATTACTAAAGCTTAACATCTTTATGCAACATATATACATTTTGGCAACTTAATTGCACTTGAATAATATACTCCACTCTTATTTGTACAGTAGACGAAACAAGGAAGCAATATGTGCAAGACCCCTAAAGACGTGCATTTCTAAAACAGCAACAAACTAGTGTCCAGCAAAAATGTGCTCCTTAAAGGGATAGTTCAGCCAAAAATGAAAATTAGCCCATGATTTACTCACCCTGAAGCCATGCTAGGTGTATATGACATTCTTCTTTCAGACGAATACAATCGGAGAGCTATATTAAAAAATGCCCTGTCTCCTCCAAGCTTTATAATGAGAGTGAATGGCTGGAGAAAACTTGAAGCCCAAAAAAAGTGCATCCATCCATTATAAAAGTAATCCATATGGCTCCAGGGGGTTAATAAAGGCTGTGAAGCCATGCGTTTGTGTAAGGAAAATACCCATATTTAAAACTTTATAAACTATAATCACTAGCTTCCGACAGACGGTGGACGGTGGACTAACCCCTGACCCAATGCAAAACGTAATGACGAACGCGGAAGCTCAGAGGAAAGAGCAAAACAAAACACTGGTCGTGAATTTTGAAGATAAATGTTAGAGGATTTCTGTATAATAGAAGAGGAGCTTCAGTTTGTTGCACAGCCCTCACTCAAAAAAATGATATGTTGGCTTTAATTAACTTTTTTATGTAACCAGGTTCCATAAATTAACTTTTTTATGTCAACTGGTTCCACATAACTGGGTTACGTTAAACAAACATAATTTGTTCATGTAACTTCAACATCATGGAATTAAGTCATTTTAAGCGACCCAATTAAACTCTGAGCAGAGTGTTAAATGAACACTGAAGCAGTGTTAAAGTTAATGACATAATTAAGTGAATAATTTAGTGATGATTGAGCATTACTGAAGACACCTGATGTTAACAAGCAGAATCACTGAAGGAGAAAACCGGAATTTTAGGTCACCATTAGGTTGATCAGTGTTTGTTTTAGTTGGGCTCTTGACTAGGGATGGGCATTCGATTAAATTTTCTTAGTCGATCGTCGGGAGAATTAACGATCGACTATCGATTAATCATTAATATTTTTTATAATAAAATTAATTATTTAACTTTTAGAATTCAAAGAAAACAAAAATACAGCGTGTTTTTCCTCGATGAGACCTTTATTGCAAAATCAACTTGTGGAAGACAGTTAAACTACGTTCAGTCAGGCAAAATGAACATATATGCGCGTGCATATGCGGTGCTCTAAAGCAGCGGAACCTGCAACTGCGAGCCGGCGTTCTTAAACCGAGACCTCATTTGTTCTAAAATAATAATAATGAAAAATCATGTTAAACAATAACTTAACCAAAAAAACATAATAATACTTAGATCTGATAGGTTTTGTCAAAATGTAACTCAAAACTATCCAAGCCAGAAGAAAGAGGATGAGATAGCCTTCCTAACAATTAGGCTAACTTAACAAATTAGGCTACTTAAAGCCTCGTGAAAAATAACTAACGTTAGTAACTCGCATACAAATTCTGCACCAGTCTACTGATTTTTGTTGAGAAATATTAACATGTTGACATGATCTGGCGTCAGACGCGACCGCAACCTGGTGACCGTCAGTCCTGCAGCCGAAAACACCCGCTCTGCGGGGACTGATGTTGCCGGGATGCACAGGGTAGCTCCGCGCTAACTTGGCCAGCCCGGGGAATCTTAATTCGTTCACTTTCCACCAGTCTGTAGGTGTGCAATTCAGCGGTGGGGGAGTCTCCCTCAGAAAGTTCTGAAGTTCTGCTTCGATGCTTGCCTCGCATTGAGTAGTAGTAGGCCTACTATAGTGATCCCCAAGGAGTTGTGCCATAGCAGATGACTGGGAGGTCGTGACTTCAGTGTTAGCGCTCCCCTCGTCCGTGTCAGACAACGCAGCCTCGACCGCCCCAGCCTGTGGGATAGCCGCCCTATCGGTCCCCTGACTCCCCACCGCCTCTCCCAGTTCAACCAGTTTCACATTAGCAGCCAGTCTCTGTGCTGGTGTAAGAAAGCCCAGGTGCTTGTGACGAGGGTCCAGCATTGATGAGATCATGGGGGCGAATGACACAAACTCATCAGACTCAATCTGTATAAATATATGATGGGAAATCAATAATCAGGAAAAAAATGCTTTTTACAAAACGAAATATTAAAATGATTATTCTTATGGAGTAACAGTTTTATTCTTTGCGGGGCTTGTTGATTAAATCTAAATAGGTAACGAATAAACGAATAAATGTTGTTATATTTTTGTTGTTTATTTTATGAATAAAAAATATTAAAATGAATATTTTATGGAGTAAGAGTAACAGTTT
The DNA here is from genome assembly GCF_029890125.1 of Rhinichthys klamathensis goyatoka. NCBI lineage: Eukaryota > Metazoa > Chordata > Actinopteri > Cypriniformes > Leuciscidae > Rhinichthys > Rhinichthys klamathensis. The sequence continues at coordinate 645,190 of NW_026606570.1, read as the reverse complement.
TATTCTTCGCGGGGCTTATTGTTTAAATCTAAATAGGTAACGAATTAACGAATAAATGTGTTATAATAACTTCTTTTTTATGAATAAAATAAATATTAAAATTAATATTTTTATGGAGTAACAGTTTTATTCTTCACGGGGCTTATTGCTTAAATCTAAATAGGTAACGAATTAACGAATAAATGTGTTATAATAACTTCTTTTTTTATGAATAAAATAAATATTAAAATAAATATTTTTATGGAGTAACAGTTTTATTCTTCGCGGGGCTTATTGCTTAAATCTAAATAGGTAAAACAACGCAGATAACAGGAAAGTATCCATGTAATTATGTGTAAACTAAGATAAAAAGATGTAGCTTACATTCATTCGTTGGATGAGAGAGGAACGCACTTTTGTCTTGAACTCGATGAGTCTGGGCCCGTCTCCTTCACTGCGCATGAGGTGGATATTGATGAGGCCGAAGGTGACGGGATAAGTGTTCGAGATGGAGACGTCTTTCTCTGCAGACATAACCGTGGTGGCACATTTAAGTGCTGACAGTACGGGCTGTGTGTCCTCCATCAGCTGCCAGTACTCGTCCTTCAACTCCAGGATCCTGGCATCTTGAAGCTTGGTCACGGTTCGGTCCGACAGCACAGCAACAACAGCCCACCGCTGCTCCACCAGCCGATCAAACATCTCGCACACGGAGTTCCACCGTGTTTTACACGACTGGGTAAGCCGGTGAGTTGCGAGGCCCATTTGCTCCTGTTTCTTTTGCAGCGCTTTGGTTGCTGCAGTGCTGTGATTAAAGTGGCTAACGAGTTTACTAGCCGCTGATATTACCCGATAAAGATACAGTGCAAATCCGTCATTTATGGCCAACTGGAGGGTGTGTGCAAAGCAGGCAACGGAAATCCAGGGCACTCTGGTGTGACTGTTGGCAGCTACAATATTGGCCGCGTTGTCATGAACGCATGCAATAACTCGGCCTTCAAGTCCCCACTGCTCTACCGCTCCATTCATTTTCTCAGCGAGGTGGTCAGCTGTATGCCGGCCTGGCAGACTTTCTGTGAGCAGGACCGCTGAGATCATTTGCCAGTCATCACTAATGTAGTGGCAGGTTATGGTGATGTAGCTCTCAGTTGTTAAAGCGGTCCAGCAGTCTGTAGTTAGAGCAACTCTCTCAGCTTTGCTCAATTCTTTTAACAGCTGCTGCTTTCGTTCTTCGTAGCGAGTTTCTACCAGTCTGGTGATGGTACGTCGTGATGGAATTTGATATGCTGGTTCTAAAAAATGTATCAGTTCTCGAAAACCATTGCCCTCAACAATACTTAAGGGCAGAATATCCATCTCAATGAACTTGCAGATCCCTTGGGTAATTTTCTCTGCTCGTTGTGCATCACAGCTCCGAGTCCGAGCTAACGCCGACTTGATGCTAGGTTGAGACTGAGAGCAGGATGCACCGCCACCGACATTAACCAGGGACGGATGCACTTTGTTTAAGTGGTACATCATTTGAGTCGTGGACGTGTTGTACTTATACACAGCATCGCAATGTTTGCAGTGAACTATTTCGCTTTTTAAATCAAAATGGTCCCACGCCACACTTCGCCGTGACCTCTTCATGATTATTGTTTTGAAATTAAAACGGAAGATCACAGATAACCGAGTAGCCTATATGGTGTGAAATATTGCCCCCGGGTGGTAAAATGTTTAATTGCTGCCACACAGTGAAATTCATTTAATTGCATCAAGACTCACACTACGAAACGCAACCTGCATCAGATTTATATATAAAAAAAAAAAATCATTCGATAATCGATAACAAATTAACGGGATCGACGAAATCCTTAACGATCAATTATCGATCGTCGATTAATCATGCCCATCCCTACTCTTGACCCTCACATTATTAACTTTAGATTATATTTGGCTGTTGTACATGAGTTATAACAGCCAGATGATCAAATAGAAAAGGTGATCCGATGGTGTTGGATGGGTTTTAACATAATCATTATATCACAATCATTTGACCTGAACCACTGAACTCATATAGAACCCAATTTCTGAATTAAGTTTACTTTATGGATTATAGCAGCACTGTCATTGTAGAGCATACCATTTTTAGCCTTTTCAATTAAATCCAAATGATCAAATCAATAAAAAGTAAACAAAGAGGAACTTCTAAAATAAAATAAAAATTAGGCACACACAGACATCAAGATTCAGCCTGTGAATCTCAACAATGGTGACACTTATAAAGCATGTTGCAGTTCATTCTGGGTGCCATCAAAACTCATTCATGGCTCCCATCATGCATTGCTGCATGAATAAATAATGAGCTTAGGGTGATCTGTTTGTCACCATTGCTGAGATTCATACGTTAATTCTTGCTGTCTGTGTGTGCCTGCATACATTTGTTTTTTAGAAGTTTTTTTTTAATTGATTTGATTATTTGGATTTCATTAAAAATGCTAAAAATGGTATGCTCTACAATGATAGTGCTGCTATAATTCATAAGGTAAACTTAACTCAGAAATTGGGTTCTATATGAGTTCAGGTCAAATGATTGTGAAATAATGATTATGTTAAAACACAACCAACACCATCAGATCACCTTTTCTATTTGTTCTTCTGGCTGTCATAACTCAAATACAGCAGCCAAACAAAATCTAAAATTAACGATTTAAGGGTCAAGAGCCCAACTAAAACAAACACTGATCATAATAATGGTGACCTAAAATTCCGGTTTTCTCTTTCAGTGATTCTGCTTGTTAACATCAGGTGTCTTCAATAATGCTCAATCATCACTAAATTATTTACTTAATTATCTAATTAACTTTAACACTGCTTCAGTGTTCATTTAACACTCTGCTCAGAGTTTAATTGGGTCGCTTAAAATGACTTAATTCCGTGATGTTGAAGTTACATGAACAAATTATGTTTGTTTAACGTAACCCAGTTATGTGAAATCTGTTTACATAAAAAAGTTAATTAAAGCCAACATATTTTTTGAGTGTATTTGTTTAAACCGCGAGATGTGTCTAAGCTTACGATACTCCTACGTCATACATGCGCCACGGGTTAGTCTTGTGGCGCAAGTCGACTTGCGTAGTATGCGTACGGTCGTCTGGCGGAAGCTAGTTATTTTAGATTATAAAGTTATAAATATGGGTATTTTTCTTACAAAAACCCATGGTTTCACTTCTGAAGGCTTTTATTAACCCCCTGGATCCATGTGGAGTATTTTTATCATGGATGGATGCACTTTTTGGGGCTTCAAATTTTCTCCAGCCATTCAAGTCAAGTCAAGTCACCTTTATTTATATAGCGCTTTTTAACAATACAGATTGTATCAAAGCAGCTTCAAAGTGATAACATGAAAATAATACAACAAAGTTTGTTTCTAGAAGAAAATTGTGTCATCGTCCACCTTAAGTAAGGCAAATCAATAATATAGTTTATTAAAGCTGCAAGCAGCATTTAGCGGTGTTCAAGCAGTTAAGGCCTTTAAGGCCGTTAAGCACAAAAGCATCAAAAGACATTAAGTTTTATTAAGCATACATTTAACCACTGACATAATAGATGGAAAACACCATTTAAAGCCAATACAGGCAATTTACCATAGGAAATATATAGTTTTAAAGCTTTTTAACAGTTATAGCGCCACCTATGGTCCAATCTCCATAAAACTTTGCATGCTTGTTAATGATGTTATGTCACATATGCTCATCAATTTTTGTCAAGTTCTGAGTTTTCATTTATGATTTATAGGCTTTTGAGTGTATTTTGACACGCCCCTTTTCTAAATGACCCTGTTACAGTGAACCAAAGGGCAAAGTTCAACTTTTTTTTGATAATTATTGATCTAGAGAGTCCAGAGAATTGTCCTAGACTGGTCTGGTTTTGATCGGGCGAAAAACCAGGGACTAGTTCGCAAAAGTAGGTTTTTAACATATTCGTGAATATTTAATGAACGATTTGATTGACAGCAATGGTTCTAGAGGCAAAGTTGTTCACCATGAGGAGATCTATCAAATGATATGCATTTTGGGGGGATGTGTACAACACCACGTGATTACAGAGCCGTAAAACTCGTTAGCGCCAACTAGTGGCCGATTTCTTTCAAAACTCTTACAGACCTCTTAGGCCATGAGTCGAACATGCCCATCGAGTTTCGTTCCGATTGGCCTCTGTTAACCTCGTCTCAAATTCATTGGTCAATGGCGGCCATGTTTTTTGAGATACGTCAATGTCCTCATAGACATACATGGGGCCTTGGACCAAGACACTGCATACCAATTTTCAAGTCAATCGGACTAACGGTCAGTCCTTTATATGTTTTTTTCATGTTATAGCGCCACCTAGTGTTCGATCATCGCGATTTTTTTACTGTGACCTCAGATTGAACTCATGCACACGTGTACCAAGTTTGGTGAGCCTATCTAATTTACTTCTGGAGTTATAGCCATTTTAGAAAAATAGGCTCCTCCCACAACGTTATTTTTGCGCCCCCTAGCGACCGGAAATCGAAATTTCAACTTTTTTTCGATTATAATTTATGTTCAGACTCCACAGAACATTTGTGCACTGGTTTGGTTCCGATCGGGCAAAAAATCAGGGACTAGTTTGCAAAAGTCGTTTTTTGACAAAATTCAAAATGGCGGAAAATTTATCATGACGCAAATGAAATCGGAGATATACGTTTTTTAAGTCAGGAGTCCAGCTTTCCAATGATATAAGACACTTGAGTCTACGACTTACGGTCTAGGAGTTATGAGCAGTTTTGCGCAATTGGTTGCTATAGCGCCACCTATGGGCCAATCGGGCTCATAATTTGATAAGCTCTCCTCGATTTTTGTACTACCATCTGACAAAGTTTCAAGTCTCTAGCATTTACGGTTTGGGCTGCACGATGCGTTTTACGGCGGAAGAATAATAATAAAAATTAAAGCTGCAAGCAGCATTTAGCGGTGTTCAAGCAGTTAAGGCCTTTAAGGCCGTTAAGTACTTAAAGCATCAAAAGACATTAAGTTTTATTTAGCATACATTTAACCACTGACATAATAGATGGAAAAGACCATTTACAGCCAAAACAGGCAATTTACCATAGGAAATATATGTTTTTAAAGCTTTTTAACAGTTATAGCGCCACCTATGGTCCGATCTCCATAAAATTTTGCATGCTTGTTAACGATGGTATGTCACATATGCTCACCAATTATTGTGAAGTTCTGAGTTTTTATTTAGGATTTATAGGCTTTTGAGTGTATTTTGCCACGCCCATTTTCTAAATGACCCTGTTATAGCAAACCAAAGGGCAAAGTTCAACTTTTTTTCGATAATTATTGATCTAGAGAGTCCATAGAATTGTCCTAGACTGGTCTGGTTCCGATCAGGGAAAAAACCAGGGACTAGTTCGCAAAAGTAGGTTTTGGACAAAATTGGCCATAACAAATTTTTTTTTGCTCAAATCGAGAATCCGAGATATATATCTTGTCCGTCTTGAGCCAAGGAACACAGTGGTGCAAAAAGCTTGATTCCAAGTCAAACGGTCTAGGAGTTATGAGCAATTTAGTACTTTTGGTTGCTGTAGCGCCACCTATGGGCCAATCGGGGTCATACTCTGATAGGTTCTCCCCAAACTGAGGCCCTAGCACCTGGCCAGGTTTCAAGTCTCTAGGCCTTACGGTTTGGGCTGCACGATGCGTTTTAGGTTTTTTTTTTTTTTCAAATAGCAATTACAATAGGTTTTCAGCACTTCGTGCTTGAACACCTAATTAAAGCTGCTAGCAGCATTTAGCGGTGTTCAAGCAGTTAAGGCCTTTAAGGCCGTTAAGCACAAAAGCATCAAAAGACATTAAGTTTTATGTAGCAAGCATGATTTACCATGATATACTACATTTCAGTGTGATTTTTCATGATTTACCATGTTCCAGTATGATTTAACATGAATCTAACATGATTTTCCATAGTTTACCTTGATATACCATGTTATATGATGATTTACCATGATATAGCACATTCTAGAATAATTTACCAGGATTCTAGCATGATTTACCTTTTTTACTATGATTTACCATGTTTCTGGCATTATTTACCATGATTTACCACGTTGATAGCAATTATATGAAGCATAAGAACAATTGAAGTGATAAACTCTGACAAAATATGAATGTGTTATAAGAGTAATTGTTATATAAGTGATTTTATAGTGTCTATACAAAAAAAAGACTATTAATAAGAAGAGTGGCCAGCAGAGGGCAGTAGAAGACCACTTATTGGCTCACTTTCATTTTCAACTACTTTGTTTCTCCAGTATTCTCCACTGAAGCAAACCATTTTTTTCATGTTAACTCCATAATGCATGCTTACACACACACACACACACACACACACACACACACACACACACACACACACACACACATTTTTGGGATATGTTATTGTAAAAATCAGTTTTAATGGTATATGAGCATTTCACATATTTCTTTGCAATGTAATAATATAAAACTAATTAAAGAAAATGCTTTAAGCATTTGTTTGTTAGCCAATGCTGAAAGCTGATAAAAAAAGATTAAAAATGTCTAATGCTGCTGCTCCATCTAGTGGACAACAGTGCTATTACAGCCTACTTATACAATAGGCCATGTTTTTCATATAATTTAATCTACACACGCTCATTCTGATGTAGATAGAGACATTTGGAACTTCAGGAGCCAATGTGACTCAATTGTCACTTCAATAGACGATTTTTGACTAAATGTTATTGTAAATGTTAAAATAGTGAATTTATAAAGTCTAAATATTAATTATAGTTGAGTAGTGTGACAAAATGACTTTTTTTAAACAGCAGGGGGCAGTAAAATACCACTTATTGGCTGTTAGCCTTTTTCAAGCTGTTATAGCTGTTCTTGACCTTTTTTTAAGAAGCTATGAGCATTTATTGAAAAGATATTGGCTTTCGCTCAAGGCTACATATTGAAGTGACCCTATTATAGTCATCCAAATGAAGAAGTTATACATTTTCCTATAATTATTGTTCTAGAGAGTACAGAGCAATAGATGAATTTTGACAAAATGTGATTGTAAATGTTAAAATAATGATTTAATAAAGTCTAAATATCAATTATATATAAAAATATTAGAGAGTAGTATGATGAAATGACAGCAGGGGGCAGTAAAATACCACTTTTTGGCTGTTATAGCCATCCAAGCTGTTATAGCTGTTATAGCCATCCGATTTACACTCTATTATAGCCATCCAAATGAAGTAATTATACCTTTTCTGATAATTATTGATCTAGAGAGTCCAGATAATTGTACTACACTGGTTTTAAACATTAAGATATGAAAATTATACGATCATAGATGGAAAAGACCATTTACAGCCAATACAGGCAATTTACCATAGGAAATGTATGGTTTTAAAGCTTTTCAACAGTTATAGCGCCACCTATTGTCCGATCTCCATGAAACTTCGCATGCTTCTTCACCATGGTATGACACATATGCTCATCAATTTTTGTGAAGTTCTGACTTTTTATTGATGATTTATAGGCTTTTGAGTGTGTTTTGACACGCCCCTTTTTATAAATGATCCTGTTATAATAAACCAAATGGCAAATTTCAACTTTTTTTCAATAATTATTGATCTAGAGAGTCCAGAGAATTGTCCTAGACTGGTCTGGTTCCAATCGGGCGAAAAACCAGAGACTAGTTCGCAAAAGTAGGTTTTTAACATATTCGTGAATATTTAATGAACGATTTGATTGACAGCAATGGTTCTAGAGGCAAAGTTGTTCAGCATGAGGAGATCTATCAGATGATATGCATTTTGTGGGGATGTGTGCAACACCACGTGATTACAGAGCCGTAAAACTCGTTAGCGCCAACTAGTGGCCGATTTCTTTCAAAACTCTTACAGACCTCTTGGGCCATGAGTCGAACATGCCCATCGAGTTTCGTTCCGATTGGCCTTCGTTAACCTCGTCTAATAGGTGCTCAAATTCATTGGCCAATGGCGGCCATGTTTTTTGAGTTACGCCAATTTCCTCATACACATACATGGGGCCTTGGACCAAGCCACTGCATACCAATTTTCAAGTCAATCGGACTAACGGTCAGGTGGCCACACCCCTTTTTATGTTTTTTTAATGTTATAGCACCACCTAGTGTTCGATCGTCGCGATTTTTTTACTGTGACCCCAGACTGTCCTTATACACATGTGTGTCAAGTTTGGTCAACCTATCTAATTTACTTCTGGAGTTATAGCCGTTTTAGTAAAATAGGCTCCTCCCACAACCTTCATTTTGCGCCTACTAGCGACCCTGAATCGAAAATTCTACTTTTTTTCAATAATTATTAATATTCAGACTCCAGAGAATATTTCTGCACTGGTTTGGTTCCGATCGGGCAAAAAACCAGGGACTAGTTCGCAAAAGTAGTTTTTTGACAAAATTAAAAATGGCGGAAAATCCATCATGGCGGAAATAAAATCGGAGATATACGTTTTTTTCGTCAGGTGACCAGCTTTCCAATGATATAAGACACTTGAGTCTACGACTTACGGTCTAAGAGTTATGATCCGTTTTGCGCAATTGGTTGCTATAGCGCCACCTATGGGCCAATCGGGCTCATAATTTGATAACCTCTCCTCGATTTTTGTACTACCATCTGACAAAGTTTCAGAGCTCCAGCACTTACGGTTTGGGCTGCACGACGCGTTTTACGGCAGAATAATAATAATAATAATTAAAGCTGCTAGCAGCATTTAGCGGTGTTCAAGCAGTTAAGGCCTTTAAGGCCGTTAAGCACAAAAGCATCAAAAGACATTAAGTTTTATGTAGCAAGCATTTAAACATTGACATCATAGATGAAATAGACCATGTTTTAGCATGATTTACCATGATATACCAAATTTAGTGTGATTTTTCATGATCTACCATGTTCCAGTATGATTTACCATGAATCTAGCATGATTTACCACAGTTTACCATGATTTCCCATGTTATAGGATGATTTACCATGATATACCACATTCTAGAATGATTTACCAGGATTGTAGCATGATTTACCATGATTCATCACATTGCTAGCATGATTTGCCATGATCCACCATGTAATAGTATTTTTTACTATGATTTACCATGTTTCTATCGTGATTTACCATGATTTACCACATTGCTGCATTGATGTGAAGGGCCAATAAAAATGAAGTGATAAACTCTGACAAAAAATGATTGTGTTATAATAGTTAACATGGAAAAACTGGTTTGCTTTAGTGCTTTGATTTACTGTTGAAAATCAAGTGTGTCAAAATGAGAGTGAGACAATAAGTGGTCTTCTACTGCCCTCTGCTGGCCATTCTACTTATTAATAAAGTGTTTTCACAGGTGCTTTTACACTCATATGTAGACATTTGATCACACACACACACACACACATACACACAAAGTCATTATATAAATATATTTTAATGGTCTATAAGCATTTAATGTCTTTGCAAGCTATTAATCAGATTATTCAGCATTTATTCAGAAACCTAGGACTACACACACACATTCTGTTGTAGATACAGATATTTGAACTATGTGATGGAAAAAAGAAATGTTTACTGCAATTGTCCTTCAGGATTCATATTTCTCAATGTACTACAATAGTCAGTTTACCATGGTTTGTCTTAGTTTACCTTGATGTTACCTTGTTGTGACCGAATGTTACACAATAATTTATCATGATATACCACATTCTAGAATGATTCAGCAGGATTGTAGCATGATTTACTATGATTTACCACGTTGTTAGCAATTATGTGAAGCTTCAGAACAGTAAAGTGAATTGAAAGACAAAATATGATTGTGTTATTATAGTAATTGTCACATAAGGTTATTTTTTAGTGTCTGAATATATGAATGCAAAAGCACATGTGAAAAGACTATTAATAAGTATAATGTCCAGCAGAGGGTAGTAGAAGACCACTTATTGCTATAGTACCACTTTTATTTTGAACTACTTGGTTTAATCAGTATCAGGGTTTCCGCGGGGTCATAAAAAGTCATAAAAACGTCCGGCTTTTCCATACAAGGTCATAAATTACATTTAGCCACATCTTAAATTGATATGCTCATTCATTCATTATCGCGATATAATGTTTTCTCTATAAAACGATATCAAGAGTTCGATAAATGTTAGATCATGTTTATGCGCCAAAAGCGGAACGAAACTCATTTGAACCGCGCGCGCCTCACGGAGCGTTTAACCGCTCGGCTCAAAGTCCAAACGGCAGCGTAGCGCGATCAAGCTCACTAGAGCAGACACGTTCTTTTACTGTCTATGGTTAACTTTGATCAGTCTCGATCACGAGATCCAGTGAGAAGCACTTGAATTCAGCGAAGAACACAAATGTCTCAGTGATTTAAACCAGTTTAAAGGCAGATGAAACAGCGCTGACGAACAGGAGAAACACTGTGCGCAACTATACAGTCAGAAAGCTTTTCCATCTACACATTTACATCCTTTACCATGGTTTTACTGTAACGTTAGCCTAGTAATATTAACTGCACCATGAAATGTGGGATACATATTGAATTGTATTATATTATTAATGTAGACAATGTATTAAAGGACTAATGGAATATAATTACAGTATTTATGTATTTAGGCTATAGCCTACTGTTTTTCATACATTTCATAAAGATACGTGCCATCAAAGCCAGGCAACACAAACCTGTTTCAAGACTTGAAACAATATCCCCCATTAGCACATGCAGAAACTAAGAAATTAATTTTGAAATAAAGATATTATTTTTGTTAAGGAAAAAATACAAATGTTTGAATGTTCTACCTCAGATTTGTGAAATGTTCACCTGTTTGGCAAGTGTTTGTCATGATATGTTTTGACAATAAAGAGTAGTTTAAAACCACAATTAACGCTCTGGTTTCTACAACTTTCAGTTAGGAACAAAAATCTGCCTTCAAAGTTCAAAGAAATAAAGAATTGACATTTATCGTCATAATTATCGATATTGACTGATATTATCGTGATAAGTGTTGTGTTGTTCCTGTGTTATTGATACTTAGGAAAAGGGAGCCTTCAGTTTGTTACTCTTAAGAAAATGGAACCTTTAAATAATTAAACTTATTACTTTTAATGAAAGTCAATAAAAAAAGACTTTTGAAAGGAAGTTATTTTTCGTAATTCGAGTAGGTCATAAATTTAAATAATATTGGTCATAAAAAGGTCTTAAAAGGTCTTAAATTTGACTGACTAAACCCTGCAGAAACCCTGAGTATTGTGCACTAAAGCAAACCAGTCTTTCAATGTGAATACCATTATGCATGCTTACACACACACACAAACACACAATTGTGGGTTATGATATTGTGAAAATCTCTTTTTGTGGTCCTTAAGCATTTCAGATATTTATTTGTGATGTAAAAATATTAAACTTTCTAATAAATCATTATTTAATATTATATTATAAGCATTTGTTTGTTAGCCATTGCTGAAAACTGGTTAAAAAAGATTAAAAATATCTAATGCTGTTGCTCCCTCTAGTGGACAACAGCGGTTTTACAGCCTACATAAACGGTTGAAATGAATGACAGGAAATTCGTTTTTTTTTTTACTTATATCTCGGGAACGAGAAAGTGAAAAAATCTGAAACTCAGAACTTAGATAGGGTTAGAGGAGCCCTCTTGAACAAGACCATTCCCGTGTTGCTGAGTGATTGCTGTCGGGAGTAATGTCCGTTTAAATGCATATCTTTGTGGGCTTATATCTCGGGAATGCCCAGGCCAAATCGCACCAAACTCGAATCGAAGCTAGATGAGGACGAGCCCTTTCCAACAAGCTCTTCCACAAGGATCTAGATGGTCTGGATCAAGAGTTACAGCCGTTTCAAGTTGGGGTTCTCACAGATTAGCGATCCGCGGGGGGGCGCTCCCGAGCCCCGCGACGAAAGATTTGGATCAAGATCCCCGAGAGGACCTTACCATCAAAATTTCAGCGGGCAGAGACTTTCCGTTTTCGAGTTATGAGTGAATTCGTGCTTGGGGGGGCGTGGCCCAATGTTTTACTTTCGTTTTGAGGCTTCCTGTGACAATTAATTATAGAGGCAAATTTTGTCTGATTTGTCTGAAATTTTTCAATGCCGTACAGAGTGATATTACACATGTTCTTGACCTTTTTTAAAGAAGATCTGAGCATTCATTTAAGAGATCAGCATTTACAGCCAATACAGGCAATTTGCCATAGGAAATGTATGGTTTTAAAGCTTTTTGACAGTTATAGCGCCAACTATGGTCCGATCTCCATGAAACTTTGCATGCTTCTTCACCATGTTATGACACATATGCTCACCAATTTTTGTTTAGTTCTGAGTTTTTATTTATGATTTATAGGCTTTTGTGTGTATTTGACACGCCCCTTTTCTAAATGACCCTGTTATAGCCATACGAAAAATGCAAAAGTTCAACTTTTTTTCAATGATTATTGATCTAGAGAGTCCAGAGAATTGTCCTAGACTGGTCTGGTTCCAATCGGGCAAAAATCCAGGGACTAGTTCGCAAAAGTAGGTTTTTAACATATTCGTGAATATTTAATGAACGATTTGATTGACAGCAATGGTTCTAGAGGGAAAGTTGTTCATCCTGAGGAGATCTATCAAATGATATGCATATTTTCGGGATGTGTGCAACACCACGTGATTACAGAGCCGTAAAACTCGTTAGCGCCAACTAGTGGCCAATTTCTTTCAAAACTCTTACAGACCTCTTGGGCCATGAGTCAAACATGTCCGTCGAGTTTCGTTCCGATTGGCCTCCGTTAACCTCGTGTAATAGGTGCTCAAATTCATTGGCCGATGGCGGCCATGTTTTTTGAGTTACGCCAATTTCCTCATACACATACATGGCACCTTGGACCAAGACACTGCATACCAATTTTTAAGTCAATCGGACTAACGGTCAGGTGGTCATAGCCCGATTTAGGTTTTTTGTGTGTTATAGCGCCACCTAGTGTTAGGTCGACGCGATTTTTTTACTGTGACCTCAGATTGAACTCATACACATGTGTTCCAAGATTGGTGAAGATATCTCATTTACTTCTCGAGTTATAGCCATATTAGTAAAATAGGCTCCTCCCACAACGATCATTTTACTCCCCCTAGCGACCGTGAATCGAAAATTCAACTTTTTTTCAATGATTATTGATATTCAGACTCCAGAGAACATGTATGCATTTGTCTGGTTTTGATCGGGCGAAAAACCAGGGACTAGTTCGCAAAAGTAGGTTTTTGACAAAATTCAAAATGGCGGAAAAATTTGCATACCGGAAATGAAATCGGAGATATACGTTTTGTTCTTCAGGCCTCCAGCTTTCCAATGATATAAGACACTTGAGTCTACGACATACGGTTTAGGAGTTATGAGCAGTTTCGCGCAATTGATTGCTGTAGCGCCACCTATAGGCCAATCGGGGTCATACTTTCTGAGGCTCTCCTCGATTTTTGTACTACCCTCTGACAAAGTTTCAGAGCTCCAGCACTTACGGTTTGTTCTGCACGATGCGTTTTACGGCAGAAGAATAATAATAATAATTAAAGCTGCTAGCAGCATTTAGCGGTGTTCAAGCAGTTAAGGCCTTTAAGGCCGTTAAGCACAAAAGCATCAAAAGACATTAAGTTTTATGTAGCAAGCATGATTTACCATGATATACTACATTTCAGTGTGATTTTTCATGATTTACCATGTTCCAGTATGATTTACCATGAATCTAACATGATTTTCCATAGTTTACCTTGATATACCATGTTATATGATGATTTACCATGATATAGCACATTCTAGAATAATTTACCAGGATTCTAGCATGATTTACCTTTTTTACTATGATTTACCATGTTTCTGGCATTATTTACCATGATTTACCACGTTGATAGCAATTATATGAAGCATAAGAACAATTGAAGTGATAAACTCTGACAAAATATGAATGTGTTATAATAGTAATTGTCAGAGATGGGGGACTCGAGTCACATGACTTGACTCGAGTCAGACTCGAGTCGCAAATTTAAGGACTTGAGACTTGCTTGACTAAATTAAGAAAATGACTCGACTTGACTTTGACTTGAGATCCAATGACTTGAGACTTGACTTGACTTGAACTGTATGACTCGAGAATGACTTGATATACATTTTTATATAAATCATCGCAACATCCATTGATAAACAAAATGAAAGCAACGGAACCATTGACGTCAGTCATCAGATTCTGCGCGATTGCGTGACGCTGCACAAGCCCAGAAATAGCCTACATCGCGGTGAGCGTGCTAAATACAAAAACATCTCCCTGCATCGTTTCTTTTTGGATATAAACACTAGAAAATGACCATTTTCATGCAAGAAGATTTGTTGTACGCATAATAACTGGCAAGGGATATCGGACGACCATCACAACCTCGAACAGTCGAACTTCATTCATCACGTCTAAAAGTAAGCTATGGCTTGTTTAACCTGTTTGTTATAGTTAATTTGACTATCTTTAAATCTAGAGAGAATAATATTGGTCAAAACAGCATGCCTCTTTATACACAATTATGTTTTCAAATGTAGCTTAATGTTGTCAATATTCAAATGATAATTAATGATGGTATATGTTTTGTATAACATTTGCCACATTTCTTATTAAATCATGCTTTAAAGCCAAAAATGTTGTTCTTTCCAATGACGAAAAACAATATAGAAAACTGTTAGTTTTGTCGTTTATGTTTCTCTTAATGTTATCAGGGGGTTGGTGGCAAAAATGCCAGCAGAATTAATATGCACCCAAAATTCAAAATGTGGTGGAAAAATGGCCCTAGTATGAGTTATTTTCATAATTATAACATATATAAAAAAATATTTCCAGATTATTGGCGCGATTGCAAATGTGATGATTTTATAAAACAGTTCAGTAAACAAAGAGTGAATATTGTGATGTGACATTTTAGACATAATATTCCAAATATTTTCTGTTTTTGCTCTATTTCTCCAATGACAATAGTTCCAAACAAGCCACAGAAAGAGTTATGCGTATTTGTGATTCAGGGACCTAGTTGCTTAGTTCCACAACGAATCTGTCATTTTGAACAAATCAGTTGACTGCTTCTATGACTCGTACATTAAGACGGTGATTTGGCGCCACCTATTGGCGGCCACCTATAACTTCATAATAGGCTAAATACCAACGGCTGTTATATAACTAAAGGGGATGCCAGTTTGAAGAATGCCATTTGGTGGCATAGGAACCATTATACTTGAATTGTGAATTGTTTAATACCTTTTAATGGTCTTCTGCAATGTTTGAGGCATATTTATTTTTTCATGCTTTAATGTTGGCCTAATTTCAGTTACATTTACATTTTAGGCTATGTAGTTTGAAATTGTATTTATTTTTTATTTTTTAGATTTTTATTGTAGTAACCACTCAGCTGTATGTGGAAATGCATATTTAAAAAAATATATGTTGCAAATAAAACCATAGTCCACAACTTATGTAGTTTTAACTTATTTTAATATATAAATTCAGTGAAATCATCAAACGTTTGTATGACTTGCCAGTGACTTGTGACCCAAGCTATGACTTGACTTGACTTGCTTGACATAAGGCAGTGACTTGACTTGACTTGCTTGCTTTTATAAAAAATTGACTTGGACTTGCTTGAGACTCGAAGGTTAAGACTTGAGACTTGCTTGTGACTTGCACATGTGTGACTTACTCCCACCTCTGGTAATTGTTATATAAGTGATTTTATAGTGTCTATATACAAAAAAAGACTATTAATAAGAAGAGTGGCCAGCAGAGGGCAGTAGAAGACCACTTATTGGCTCACTTTCATTTTCAACTACTTTGTTTCTCCAGTATTCTCCACTGAAGCAAACCATTTTTTTCATGTTAACTCCATAATGCATGCTTACACACACACACACACACACACACACACACACACACACACACACACACACACACACACACACACACACACACACACACACACACACACACACACACACACATTTTTGGGATATGTTATTGTGAAAATCAGTTTTAATGGTATATGAGCATTTCACATATTTCTTTGCAATGTAATAATATAAAACTAATTAAAGAAAATGCTTTAAGCATTTGTTTGTTAGCCAATGCTGAAAGCTGATAAAAAAAGATTAAAAATGTCTAATGCTGCTGCTCCATCTAGTGGACAACAGTGCTATTACAGCCTACTTATACAATAGGCCATGTTTTTCATATAATTTAATCTACACACGCTCATTCTGATGTAGATAGAGACATTTGGAACTTCAGGATCCAATGTGACTCAATTGTCACTTCAATAGATGATTTTTGACTAAATGTTATTGTAAATGTTAAAATAGTGAATTTATAAAGTCTAAATATTAATTATAGTTGAGTAGTGTGACAAAATGACTTTTTTTAAACAGCAGGGGGCAGTAAAATACCACTTATTGGCTGTTAGCCTTTTTCAAGCTGTTATAGCTGTTCTTGACCTTTTTTTAAGAAGCTATGAGCATTTATTGAAAAGATATTGGCTTTCGCTCAAGGCTACATATTGAAGTGACCCTATTATAGTCATCCAAATGAAGAAGTTATACATTTTCCTATAATTATTGTTCTAGAGAGTACAGAGCAATAGATGAATTTTGACAAAATGTGATTGTAAATGTTAAAATAATGATTTAATAAAGTCTAAATATCAATTATATATAAAAATATTAGAGAGTAGTATGATGAAATGACAGCAGGGGGCAGTAAAATACCACTTTTTGGCTGTTATAGCCATCCAAGCTGTTATAGCTGTTATAGCCATCCGATTTACACTCTATTATAGCCATCCAAATGAAGTAATTATACCTTTTCTGATAATTATTGATCTAGAGAGTCCAGATAATTGTACTGCACTGGTTTTAAACATTAAGATATGAAAATTATACGATCATAGATGGAAAAGACCATTTACAGCCAATACAGGCAATTTACCATAGGAAATGTATGGTTTTAAAGCTTTTCAACAGTTATAGCGCCACCTATTGTCCGATCTCCATGAAACTTTGCATGGTTCTTCACCATGGTATGACACATATGCTCATCAATTTTTGTGAAGTTCTGAGTTTTTATTTATGATTTATAGGCTTTTGAGTGTGTTTTGACACGCCCCTTTTTATAAATGATCCTGTTATAATGAACCAAATGGCAAATTTCAACTTTTTTTCAATAATTATTGATCTAGAGAGTCCAGAGAATTGTCCTAGACTGGTCTGGTTCCAATCGGGCGAAAAACCAGGGACTAGTTCGCAAAAGTAGGTTTTTAACATATTCGTGAATATTTAATGAACGGTTTGATTGACAGCAATGGTTCTAGAGGCAAAGTTGTTCATCATGAGGAGATCTATCAAATGATATGCATTTTGTGGGGATGTGTGCAACACCACGTGATTACAGAGCCGTAAAACTCGTTAGCGCCAACTAGTGGCCGATTTCTTTCAAAACTCTTACAGACCTCTTGGCCCATGAGTCGAACATGCCCATTGAGTTTCGTTCCGATTGGCCTCCGTTAACCTCGTCTCACAGGTGCTCAAACTTCATTGGCCGATGGCGGCCATGTTTTTTGAGATACGCCAATGTCCTCATAGACATTCATTGGACCAAGACACTGCATACCAATTTTCAGGTAAATCGGACTAACGGTCAGGTGGCCACACCCCCTTTTATGTTTTTTTAATGTTATAGCGCCACCTAGTGTTAGATCGACGCGGGTTTTTTACTGTGACCCCACACTGTCCTCATACACATGTGTGTCAAGTTTGGTGAAGATATCTCATTTCGTTCTCGAGTTATAGCCATTTTTGTAAAATAGGCTCCTCCCACAACGTTCATTTTGCGCCCCCTAGCAACCGAAAATCGAAATTTCAACTTTTTTTCAATAATTATTGATATTCAGACTACAGAGAACATTTCTACACTGGTTTGGTTCCGATCGGGCAAAAAACCAGGGACTAGTTCGCAAAAGTAGTTTTTCAACAAAATTCAAAATGGCGGAAAATCTATCATGGCGGAAATGAAATCGGAGATATACGTTTTTTAAGTTAAGAGTCCAGCTTTCCAATGATATAAGACACTTGAGTCTACGCCTTACGGTTTAGGAGTTATGAGCCGTTACGCGCAATTGATTGCTGTAGCGCCACCTATAGGCCAATCGGGGTCATACTCTCTGAACCTCTCCTCGATTTTTGTACTACCATCTGACAAAGTTTCAGAGCTCCAGCACTTACGGTTTGGGCTGCACGATGCGTTTTAGGGGAAAATAATAATAATAATAATAATAATAATAATTAAAGCTGCATGCAGCATTTTAGCGGTGTTCAAGCAGTTAAGCCTTTTAGCACATAAGCATTAAAGACATTTAGCAAGCATGTAACCACTGACATAATAGATGGAAAACTGTTTACCATGATTTACCATGATACTAGCATGATTTACCATAGTTTTACCATGATTAACCATGTTCTAGTATGATTTACCATGAATCTAGCATGATTCACAATGTTCTAGTATGCTTTACATGATTTACCCTGTTGTAGCATAATTTACCATCGTTTACCATGATTTACCACGCTCTGGTATGATTTACCATGAATCTAGCATGATTTACCATAGTTTTACCATGATTTACCATGTTCTAGTATGATTTACCATGAATCTAGCATGATTCACCATAGTTTTACCATGATTTACCATGTTCTAGTATGATTTACCATGAATCTAGCATGATTCACAATGTTCTAGTATGCTTCACATGATTTACCCTGTTGTAGCATAATTTACCATCGTTTACCATGATTTACCACGCTCTGGTATGATTTACCATGAATCTCGCATGATTTACCATAGTTTTACCATGATATTCCATGTTGTAGTATGCTTTACATGATTTACCCTGTTCTAGCATGATTTACCATTGTTTACCATGATTTACTGCGTTCTAGTATGATTTACCATGCATCTAGCATGTGTCAGTACAAATAAAGTGTTACACTCTGACAAAATATGATTGTGTTATAATAGTAATTGTTATATAATGGATTTTATAGTAAGCATGGATAATGCAGTTAACATGGAAAAACTGGTTTGCTTTAGTTCAGAATTTTGTTGAAACTCAAGGCTGTTAAAATGAAAGTGAGCCAATAAGTGGTCTTCTACTGCCCTCTGCTGGCCACTCTACTTATTAATAAAGTCTTTTTGCATTCATATCTAGACACACACACACAAACACACACACAAGTCATTATGAAAATATATGAAATGCTTATAGACCATTAAAATATATGTCTTTGCAAGCTATTAATCAGATTATTCAGGATTTATTCAGAAACATGGGACTACACACACACATTCTGTTGTAGATAAAGTGATCTGAACTGTGTCTCATTCAGGATTAACATTTGTCTGTGACACAATGCTTCAATAGATGCATTTTGACAAAATGTGAGTGTAAATGTTAAAATAGTGATTTTATAAAGTCTAAATAAGAATTATAGAATATTATTAGTTAGTAGCATGACAAAATGACTATTTTAAACAGCAGGGGGCAGTAGAATACCAATTATTGGCTTAATATGCCATTATGTTATAATTTTCACCTTTTTAACTGTTATAGATGCATTATTTCTTATCTTATTTAGAGTCACATGTTCTGACTTGTTTTTAAGAAGATCTGAGCATTCATTGAAGAGATATAGGCTTTCTTGGTCAAGGCTACATATTGAAGTGACCCTATTATAGCCATCCAAATGAAAAAGTTATAACTTTTCTGATAATTATTTATCTAGAGAGTCCAGAGAATTGTACTGCACTGATTTTGAACATTTTGATATAAATATTATATGATCATAGATGGAACACACCATTTACAGCCAATACAGGCAATTTACCATAGGAAATACATGGTTTTAAAGCTTTTCAACAGTTATAGCGCCACCTATTGTCCGATCTCCATAAAACTTTGCATGCATGTTCATGATGTTATGTCACATATGCTCACCAATTTTTGTGAAGTTCTAAGTTTTTATTTATGATTTATAGGCTTTTGAGAGTGTTTTGACACGCCCCTTTTTATAAATGAACCTGTTATAATGAACCAAATGGCAAAGTTCAACTTTTTTTCGATAATTATTGATCTAGAGAGTCCAGAGAATTGTCCTAGACTGGTCTGGTTTTGATCGGGCAAAAAACCAGGGACTAGTTCGCAAAAGTAGGTTTTTAACATATTCGTGAATATTTAATGAACGATTTGATTGACAGCAATGGTTCTAGAGGCAAAGTTGTTCAGCATGAGGAGATCTATCAATTGATATGCATTTTGGGGGGATGTGTGCAACACCACGTGATTACAGAGCCATAAAACTCGTTAGCGCCAACTAGTGGCCGATTTCTTTCAAAACTCTTACAGACCTCTTGGGCCATGAGTCGAACATGCCCATTGAGTTTCGTTCCGATCGGCCTCCGTTAACCTCGTCTCACAGGTGCTCAAACTTCATTGGCCGATGGCGGCCATGTTTTTTGAGATACTCCAATATCCTTTTACACATACATGGTACCTTGGTCCAAGACACTGCATACCAAATTTCAAGTCAATCGGACTAACGGTCAGGTGGCCACACCCCCTTTTATGTTTTTTTAATGTTATAGCGCCACCATGAGGCCAATCACCACGGTTTTTTTACTGTGACCTCGAATTGAGCTCATACACATGTGTACCAAGTTTGGTGAAAATATTTCATTTTGTTCACGAGTTATACCCATTTTAGTAAAATTAGCTCCGCCTCCTTCGAACGTTTGGGCACCCCCTAGCGACCGTGAATCGAAATTTCAACTTTTTTTCGATAATTATTGATATTCAGTGTCCAGAGAATCTTTCTGCACTGGTTTGGTTCCAATCGGGCAAAAAACCAGGGACTAGTTCGCAAAAGTAGGTTTTGGACAAAACCGGAAATAGCGAAAAAATTTGCATACCGGAAATGAAATCCTTGAGGCCTTTTTTGTTCGGCTTGAGCCAAGGATTCCAATGATATAAGACACTTGATGCTGGGACAAAGGGTTATTGAGATTTAAGCAAAATAGTCGAATTTTTTTGTTTTTTGCGCTACAGCGCCACCTATGGGCCAATCGGGCTCATATTTTGATAACCTCTCCTCGATTTCTGTGCTACCTTAATCCCAAATATCAAGTCTCTAGCTCTTACGGTTTGGTCTGCACGATGCGTTTTACGGCAGAATAATAATAATAATAATTAAAGCTGCTAGCAGCATTTAGCGGTGTTCAAGCAGTTAAGGCCTTTAAGGCCGTTAAGCACAAAAGCATCAAAAGACATTAAGTTTTATGTAGCAAGCATTTAACCATTGACATCATAGATGGAATAGACCATGTTTTAGCATGATTTACCATGATATACCAAATTTAGGCCATGCTTAAAAATATTCTTGTTTGCCGTAACCCGACCGACCCTGTCAAATTAGGACCGACCCAATTATTTATTTTTTTCCCCTTTTAGTCCGACCGACTTGCCGGTTGTAAACTTGCATTAAGACCGACCGATTTTTTTTTTACTCTTCAAACAACTAATACAAATGCAATAAAATAATATACATTTATTATAGTAAGTATTGTGAATATAAATTGCGTAGGCTACGTTCTTTCTTTTAAATAAAAACCCGTGGCGTCATCTATTATGATTATGTTTACACCATTGGTTTACGCATGTCACACTATGGCCTGTGCGTTCGCTTCGTTTCATTCACTGTCAATGGTTCGCGCTCGGTGATGATGGCTGCGGCGCGGCTGCTTGTGAAATACGTCTGTATGAGCCTACATTTAGTCGCTCATTATTCGAAATTCTTAATGGTCAAATAGGGAATCGATGTTAACGGCCTTTTCTCGGAGCCCGTCCAGCTCGTCATGACATGCCCACCGCGAACGCGCGTCACACAGCAACTGCAGGCTCTGACAAACAAACACACATAAGTGTGGGAAGCCAAACACACCGAAAGGGGGACGAAACGGCGCGGTGTGTTACAGAGTTCGCGCTGCGCTGACTTGTAATCTGCGTGGCTCAATGGACCGAGACGCGCGAGCGCGACAGACTCGACAGCGCAGGAGAAGTGTTTGCTTGCGCCAGCCAATGGTCAGAGCGGCGCGAATTAATCTCACCAGCGCCGCGCTGACCAATAAAACAGCACATCCCATACCGAAATGTACTAAATTGCACAAAAGAAAATCGACCATTCCATAATATGTCAGGACTACTTAATCGGCCTGTAGTTTCCTACAATGCGCCTAGCTATTTGACCACACTGATTTCCGTTAATAATAGCAGATGTTTATGGGTCAAATCTCTCACTCTCTCCCTGCAACTTTTTGTTACCCTCCTTTCCTGCCCCTAGACCAGAAAGGGGGCTTGTAACAGTATGGGTCAAATGTAAACGAATGGTGCCAAACGCGCTGTTTTATTGGTCGGCGCGGCGCTGGTGAGATTAGTCATTTTAATTTATTTGTTTCCCTCTGAAAATCCACTTTCATTGAAATCTAGTGGCTCCTTTTTTTCTTTTGATTCTGCCTATTTTTTTCCAAATGAATGCAGCTGGAATTAATGCAATAAATATGTTTTTTTTTTACAAAGATTTCAAATTGTTTGTGGTCTATAACCTGTATCACAATGAGGTTCGCAATGGTGCGCCCGAAGGCATGGGGGTTGAAGACCCAGTCAGTGACGTCACGATATGCAAATTTGTTTAAATTCATACCGACCTAATCACCATGACCAAAATTATCCTTTTTTTTTTACATTGAATCTTGAAAAAAAAATATATAGACCTAGCTACCGACCCTTTTTTTTTTTTTTTTGCTGTTACTGCAAACCAAAATATTTTTAAGGATGGCCTTAGTGTGATTTTTCATGATCTACCATGTTCCAGTATGATTTACCATGAATCTAGCATGATTTACCAAGGTTTACCATCATTTACCATGTTATAGGATGATTTACCATGATATACCACATTCTAGAATGATTTACCAGGATTGTAGCATGATTTACCATGATTCATCACATTGCTAGCATGATTTGCCATGATCCACCATGTAATAGTATTTTTTACTATGATTTACCATGTTTCTATCGTGATTTACCATGATTTACCACATTGCTGCATTGAGGTGAAGGGCCAATAAAAATGAAGTGATAAACTCTGACAAAAAATGATTGTGTTATAATAGTTAACATGGAAAAACTGGTTTGCTTTAGTGCTGTGATTTACTGGTGAAAATCAAGTGTGTCAAAATGAAAGTGAGCCAATAAGTGGTCTTCTACTGCCCTCTGCTGGCCACTGTACTTATTAATAAAGTGTTTTCACAAGTGCTTTTGCATTCATATGTAGACATATGCTTACACACACACACACACACACACACATGGGATATGTTATTGTGAAAATCTCTTTTAATGGTGTATAAGCATGCATTTCACATATTTCTTTGTGATGTAATAATATAAAACTATATTAAAACTAATAAAAAAATTGCTTTAAGCGTTTGTTTGTTAGCCAATGCTGAAAGCTGATAAAAAAGATTAAAAATGTCGGTAACACTTTACAATAAGGTTCATTTATTAAACATTAGTTAATGTATTAATTAACATGAACTAACCATGAGCAATACATTTGTTACTGTTTTTGTTCATCTTTGTTAACACTAGAATGGCCACGACGGTCATTTTGACCGTTTTGAATTTTATATCTGCAATAACTTTGTTGAAAAAAAAAAAAAATCCTGCTGGTACCTGACTTTTCCTAAAAGTGTCTGTATTTTCATTTAAAATGTTTTTAATATAAATTACACATAAGGCAAACAAACAAATGAACATATTTACCTATTTCGGCCATAGACGGTCATATTGACCGCACTGAATTTCGCGGTATTCTTTTGTTACATTTCTCGCGGTTGACCTTTGTCTATTAGGAAATAATCAGAAGATTCAATTGCAAAATGACAGATATGTTTATTGAGAGCTGGTCAGATGCTGGGAGAGTTAAGGTGTGCAAATGTCCGGTATGAAGCCCTTGGCAGCACAGGGACGCTGGAGTGAGTGCTGAACCAGGAGTGTTGAACACGGGATGACACACGGAAAACGTATACAGGCAGGGAACAAACACGCAGGAAAAATCCACAACGATCTGACAAAGGGCCTTTCTCAATCTGTGTTCTTTTCTGTACTTGTGTCCTTGTGTTCTTGTGAAACGTCATCTTTTGTGGCCCAAGTACTGTCCCAATACACAAGTTTGCATTTTGGCAAGAACAGTTAAAAATCCCGGATGTGTTCTTGACACGCCCATTTTACCAAGGATGCATCGGTTGGTAACTTGTGTTGACTTGACGGCAGAAATATCCCAGCATTCAATTCGGCATTCGAGGAAGGAGAGGCAGGTCAATACAGTATTTCGTTTTTCTACAATTACGTACACTATTTCATCACTAAATTCACTTCTGAGAACATTTGATGCGAGAAATCAACTGTGTAGATTTCAAATATTGGCATTTTTACGAAAATGTATGGCTAATCGAAAATGTGCTCAAACGTTTTCGGAAGTGAGAATCTCCATAAGCGCCTGCGGGTGTAACGTCAGCTATCGAGCCAACCGGCCAGTTTGCTCACAGACTCGTTTTTCCCCACAGCCAAGAGACCATTGCAGCCTGGCTGTTATCGTCAATAATTCTCGTTATGTTTGGGTACTGCAGACGGTGTCTGTGCGGGGGTATTATTGCGCAATACCAGCAAGAACACATCGTCTCAAACTGTCAGCAGCGTTCTGTGTGCTCGTTAGCTTGTGAGTTCATTCTTCCAAGAACAACTAGCAAGAGCGTTCTCCCCAAGAACACAAGTCCGTTCTTTGCATTCTTGGTTTTGAGAAACACCCAAAGACTAGGCGAGAACAGTAACACTGAAAAGGGTCGAATCGCTGATCAGTTGCAGCTGGCGCGTTGATCAGAGCGCACGTGCTGATCAGCTGCATTGATCAGCGACCACGCACACACACACACAACAAGACGAGAAAGGAGACAGCGAATTCATAAACCATGACATTGTCTCTCTCACTGTCAAAAGAATATCTAAATAAGATACTTTTAGTTGTTATTATCTTGTTCTGAGTTATGTTGAAGGGATATGGAAATATAGCTCTGTTGTGAATAGGCCCTATGCGATAATTACGGGCTACTGATATTATTATTTATAAATGTATAATTAAACTTTTTAAAATGTACAGTTTGGTGTTGTTTTGTTTTTAAAAGATATCCTAATACAACAAATGCATTAATCTCTCAATTGGGTATTTATCATTAAAGATATAGAGTTTGCAATCTAACGGTCAAAATGACCGCTTGTGGCAGTTCTAGTAGTTATGGAATTCTGGCACTTCTAGTGTTAACGTTAGTTAATACAAATCCAGCTGTTCATTGTTAGTTCAGGCAAAGAACGTATATTGACAAGAAGTGAAAGCCAATAGAACGTTCCATTGCAACACCAGCGCCCAGCAGCAGCCCTACGCGTCCGCCATTTTGGGGTGAAAGCGACTCGGCAGTCATATATTATACATATATTTAGTCCAGTGCAGAGGTCATTTTTAGGTTGAAATAATTAGGTGATTATTTTAATTCACAACAGTTAACGTTATATCCATTAAAAAGAAGTTGCTACTAGGCTTTTCCCCCACATAACTTGAGACAGGGAAGTTCAAGGATTTAATTAATTATATTAATCTCTACATTAAGTTTGACAGGTAAGAAGAATAAAGTGATGTAAGTTCATAAAGTTATAACGTTAGACCGTTTCCCAGGAGGTACACATAACCTTACATACAAAAATAAGTTCAATGAAATAAATGAATTCAGCAAATAAATGTAATTGTACTAAAATGTAAATGTTGGACAATAAATATATAACAGCAATAGAATAGCTTTACAGTAAACTGTTTTTTTGCAGTACTATTTTATATTAATGACCGTTAAAGCAAGCCTATGTAAACAAAAAAACACAGATAACGGACACACCAATGCATCATGTTAAGATCATCATGTTTGTAGCACGATCCAGGGGATTAAAACGTACAAAATATATTTCAGGCCTAGTGGAGTTGGTAACTAATAATAGTAGTAAATGTGTAAAGTTGCATAAAAATGCAAGAAAAACTACCTAAAAAACTGTTATCTGTGCTGTTGCCCAGTAACTCCAGTTGGAATTTTCACCCCAAAATGGCGGCCGCGCCACCTAGTGGCTGTTACCAGAAAAGCATCGGAGTTTCGCCTCTTGTTCTTCTATACTCTTTGGTTCAGGTTAGTTCACAGTGCATTAACTAATGTTAACAAGATTTTAATAAAGTATTTGTAAATGTTGAAATTAACATTAACAAAGATTAACAAATGCTGAAGGAGTATTGTTCATTCTTAGTTAATGTTAACTACATTAGTTAACATTAACTAAGAATGAACAATACTCCTTCAGCATTTGTATAATGCTGCTGCTCCATCTATTGGATAACAGTGGTATTACAGACTATATACAGTTGAAATAAATGAATGGAAATTTGGTTTTCACTTATATCTCGGGAACGAGATAATGAAAAAATTATCTAAAGATTGGGGGCGTTCCCGAGCCCCGCGACGATAGATTTGGATCAAGAACCCCGAGAGAACCTTACCATCAAAATTTGAGCGTGCAGCGACTTTCTGTTTTCGAGTTATGAGTGAATTTGTCCTTGGGGGGCGTGGCCCAACGTTATACTTTCGTTTTCAGCCTTCCTGTGACACAATTGTAAATAGTAATAAATAAAATAAATAAATGCAGTCCATAATACTCCAATAGATGAATTTGGACAAAATGTGATTGTAAATGTTGAAATAATGATTTTAGAAATTCTAAATATGAATTATAAAACAATATTAGGGAGTAGTATGATGAAATGACTGCAAGGGGCAGTAAAATACCACTTTGGTATTTTTTTAATAAAAAAATAGCTTTAAGCATTTGTTTGTTAGCCAATGCTGAAAGCTGATTAAAAAAAAAGATTAAAAATGTCGGTAACACTTTACAATAAGGTTAATTTATTAAACATTAATGTATTAATTAACATTAACTAACCATGAGCAATACATTTGTTACTGTTTTTGTTCATCTTTGTTAACGTTAGTTAATACAAATCCAGCTGTTCATTGTTAGTTCATGTTAGTTCACAGTGCATTAACTAATGTTAACAAGATTTAAATAAAGTATTTGTAAATGTTGAAATTAACATTAACAAAGATTAACAAATGCTGAAGGAGTATTGTTCATTCTTAGTTAATGTTAACTACATTAGTTAGCATTAACTAAGAATGAACAATACTCCTTCAGCATTTGTATAATACTGCTGCTCCATCTATTGGACAACAGTGGTATTACAGACTATAAACAGTTGTATAAATAAAAACTTTCGTTTTCAGCCTTCCTGTGACACAATTGTAAAGAGTAATAAATAAAATAAATAAATGCAGTCCATAATACTCCAATAGATGCATTTTTACAAAATGTGATAGTAAATGTTAAAATAATGATTTTAGAAAGTCTAAATATGAACTATAACAATATTAGGGAGTAGTATGATGAAAATGACAGCAGGGGGCAGTAAAATATCACTTATTGGCTGTTAGCCATGCTTGACCTTTTTTTAAGAAGCTATGAGCATTCATTGAAAAGATATTGGCTTTCGGTCAAGGCTACATATTGAAGTGACCCTATTATAGTCATCCAAATGTTATACATTACAAGTTATACATTTTCTGATAATTATTGTTCTAGAGAGTACAGAGCAATAGATGAATTTGGACAAAATGTGATTGTAAATGTTAAAATAATGATTTAATAAAGTCTAAATTTCAATTATATATAACAATTTTAGGGAGTAGTATGATGAAATGACAGCAGGGGGCAGTAAAATACCACTTATTGGCTGTTATAGCCATCCAAAATGTTATAGCCATCCAATTTACACTATTACAGCCATTCAAATGAAGAAATTACACCTTTTCTGATAATTATTGATCTAGAGAGTCCAGATAATTGTACTGCACTGGTTTTAAACATTAAGATATGAAAATTTTACGATCATAGATGGAAAAGACCATTTACAGCCAATACAGGCAATTTACCATAGGAAATATATGGTTTTAAAGCTTTTTAACAGTTATAGCGCCACCTATGGTCCGATCTCCATGAAACTTCGCATGCTTCCTCACCATGGTATGACACATATGCTCATCAATTTTTGTCAAGTTCTGAGTTTTCTTTTATGATTTATAGGCTTTTGAGTGTATTTTGACACGCCCCTTTTCTAAATGACCCTGTTACAGTGAACCAAAGGGCAAAGTTCAACTTTTTTTTGATAATTATTGATCTAGAGAGTCCAGAGAATTGTCCTAGACTGGTCTGGTTTTGATCGGGCGAAAAATCAGGGACTAGTTCGCAAAAGTAGGTTTTTAACATATTCGTGAATATTTAATGAACGATTTGATTGACAGCAATGGTTCTAGAGGCAAAGTTGTTCAGCCTGAGGAGATCTATCAAATGATATGCATATTTTGGGGATGTGTGCAACACCACCTGATTACAGAGCCGTAAAACTTGTTAGCGCCAACTAGTGGCCAATTTCTTTCAAAACTCTTACAGACCTCTTGGGCCATGAGGCAAACATGCCCATCGAGTTTCGTTCCGATTGGCCTCCGTTAACCTCGTCTAATAGGTGCTCAAATTCATTGGCCGATGGCGGCCATGTTTTTTGAGTTACGCCAATTTCCTCATACACATACATGGCACCTTGGACCAAGACACTGCATACCAATTTTTAAGTCAATCTGACTAACGGTCAGGTGGTCATAGCCCCATTTAGGTTTTTTGTGTGCTATAGCGCCACCTAGTGTTAGGTCGACGCGATTTTTTTACTGTGACCTCAGATTGAACTCATACACATGTGTTCCAAGTTTGGTGAAGATATCTCATTTACTTCTCGAGTTATAGCCATTTTAGTAAAATAGGCTCCTCCCACAACGATCATTTTACTCCCCCTAGCAACCGTGAATCGAAAATTCAACTTTTTTTCAATGATTATTGATATTCAGACTCCAGAGAACATGTATGCATTTGTCTGGTTTTGATCGGGCGAAAAACCAGGGACTAGTTCGCAAAAGTAGGTTTTTGACAAAATTCAAAATGGCGGAAAAATTTGCATACCGGAAATGAAATCGGAGATATACGTTTTGTTCTTCAGGCCTCCAGCTTTCCAATGATATAAGACACTTGAGTCTACGACATACGGTTTAGGAGTTATGAGCAGTTTCGCGCAATTGATTGCTGTAGCGCCACCTATAGGCCAATCGGGGTCATACTTTCTGAGGCTCTCCTCGATTTTTGTACTACCATCTGACAAAGTTTCAGAGCTCCAGCACTTACGGTTTGTTCTGCACGATGCGTTTTACGGCAGAATAATAATAATAATAATAATAATTAAAGCTGCAAGCAGCATTTTAGCGGCGTTCAAGCAGTTAAGGCCTTTCAGGCCGTTAAGCACAAAAGCATGAAAAGACATTAAGTTTTATGTAGCAAGCATGATTTACCATGATATACTACATTTCAGTGTGATTTTTCATGATTTACCATGTTTCAGTATGATTTACCATGAATCTAACATGATTTTCCATAGTTTACCTTGATATACCATGTTATATGATGATTTACCATGATATAGCACATTCTAGAATAATTTACCAGGATTCTAGCATGATTTACCTTTTTTACTATGATTTACCATGTTTCTGGCGTTATTTACCATGATTTACCACGTTGATAGCAATTATGTGAAGCATAAGAACAATTGAAGTGATAAACTCTGACAAAATATGAATGTGTTATAATAGTAATTGTTATATAAGTGATTTTATAGTGTCTATATAGAAAAAAAAGACTATTAATAAGAAGAGTGGCCAGCAGAGGGCAGTAGAAGACCACTTATTGGCTCACTTTCATTTTCAACTACTTTGTTTCTCCAGTATTCTCCACTGAAGCAAACCATTTTTTTTCATGTTAACTCCATAATGCCTGCTTACACACACACACACACACACACACACACACACACACACACACACACACACACACACACACACACACACACATTTTTGGGATATGTTATTGTGAAAATCAGTTTTAATGGTATATGAGCATTTCACATATTTCTTTGCAATGTAATAATATAAAACTAATTAAAGAAAATGCTTTAAGCATTTGTTTGTTAGCCAATGCTGAAAGCTGATAAAAAAAGATTAAAAATGTCTAATGCTGCTGCTCCATCTAGTGGACAACAGTGTTATTACAGCCTACTTATACAATAGGCCATGTTTTTCATATCATTTAATCTACACACGCTCATTCTGATGTAGATAGAGACATTTGGAACTTCAGGAGCCAATGTGACTCAATTGTCACTTCAATAGACGATTTTTGACTAAATGTTATAGTAAATGTTAAAATAGTGAATTTATAAAGTCTAAATATTAATTATAGTTGAGTAGTGTGACAAAATGACTTTTTTTAAACAGCAGGGGGCAGTAAAATACCACTTATTGGCTGTTAGCCTTTTTCAAGCTGTTATAGCTGTTCTTGACCTTATTTTAAGAGGCTATGAGCATTTATTGAAAAGATATTGGCTTTCGGTCAAGGCTACATATTGAAGTGACCCTATTATAGTCATCCAAATGAAAAAGTTATACATTTTCCTATAATTATTGTTCTAGAGAGTACAGAGCAATAGATGAATTTTGACAAAATGTGATTGTAAATGTTAAAATAATGATTTAATAAAGTCTAAATATCAATTATATATAAAAATATTAGAGAGTAGTATGATGAAATGACAGCAGGGGGCAGTAAAATACCACTTATTGGCTGTTATAGCCATCCAAGCTGTTATAGCTGTTATAGCCATCCGATTTACACTCTATTATAGCCATCCAAATGAAGTAATTATACCTTTTCTGATAATTATTGATCTAGAGAGTCCAGATAATTGTACTGCACTGGTTTTAAACATTAAGATATGAAAATTATACGATCATAGATGGAAAAGACCATTTACAGCCAATACAGGCAATTTACCATAGGAAATACATGGGTTTAAAGCTTTTCAACAGTTATAGCGCCACCTATTGTCCGATCTCCATGAAACTTTGCATGCTTCTTCACCATGGTATGACACATATGCTCATCAATTTTTGTGAAGTTCTGAGTTTTTATTTATGATTTATAGCCTTTTGAGTGTGTTTTGACACACCCCTTTTATAAATGACCCTGTTATAGCGAAGCAAAGGGCAAAGTTCAACTTTTTTTCGATAATTATTGATCTAGAGAGTCCAGAGAATTGTCCTAGACTGGTCTGGTTCCGATCGGGCGAAAAACCAGGGACTAGTTCGCAAAAGTAGGTTTTTAACATATTCGTGAATATTTAATGAACGGTTTGATTGACAGCAATGGTTCTAGAGGCAAAGTTGTTCAACATGAGGAGATATATTAAATGATATGCATAATGTGGGGATGTGTGCAACACCACGTGATTACAGAGGCGTAAAACTCGTTAGCGCCAACTAGTGGCCGATTTCTTTCAAAACTCTTACAGACCTCTTGGGCCATGAGTCGAACATGCCCATAGAGTTTCGTTCCGATCGGCCTCCGTTAACCTCGGCTCACAGGTGCTCAAACTTCATTGGCCGATGGCGGCCATGTTTTTTGAGATACGCCAATATCCTTTTACACATACATGGCACCTTGGACCAAGACAATGCATACCAATTTTCAAGTCAATCGGACTAACGGTCAGGTGGCCACACCCCCTTTTATGTTTTTTTAATGTTATAGCGCCACCTAGTGTTAGATTTACGCGGTTTTTTTACTGTGACCTCAAATTGAGCTCATACATATGTGTACCAAGTTTGGTGAAAATAGTTCATTTCGTTCACGAGTTATACCCATTTTAGTCAAATTAGCTCCGCCTTCTTCGAATGTTTGGGCACCCCCTAGCGACCGTGAATCGAAATTTCAACTTTTTTTCGATAATTATTGATATTCAGTGTCCAGAGAATCTTTCTGCACTGGTTTGGTTCCAATCGGGCAAAAAACCAGGGACTAGTTCGCAAAAGTAGGTTTTGGACAAAACCGGAAATAGCGAAAAAATTTGCATACCGGAAATGAAATCCTTGAGGCCTTTTTTGTTCGGCTTGAGCCAAGGATTCCAATGATATAAAACACTTGAGGCTGCGACAAAGGGTTATTGAGATTTAAGCAAAATAGTGCAATTTTTTTGTTTTTTGCGCTATAGCGCCACCTATGGGCCAATCGGGCTCATACTTTGATAACCTCTCCTCGATTTCTGTGCTACCTTAATCCCAAATATCAAGTCTCTAGCACTTACGGTTTGGGCTGCACGATGCGTTTTAGGGCGGAATAATAATAATAATAATAAAAATCAGCACAATTACAATAGGTTTTCAGCACTTCGTGCTTGAACACCTAATAACTAGCAGCATTTAGCGGTGTTCAAGCAGTTAAGGCCTTTAAGGCCGTTAAGGACAAAAGCATCAAAAGACATTAAGTTTTATGTAGCAAGCATTTAACCATTGACATCATAGATGGAATAGACCATGTTTTAGCATGATTTACCATGATATACCAAATTTAGTGTGATTTTTCATGATCTACCATGTTCCAGTATGATTTACCATGAATCTAGCATGATTTACCACAGTTTACCATCATTTACCATGTTATAGGATGATTTACCATGATATACCACATTCTAGAATGATTTACCAGGATTGTAGCATGATTTACCATGATTCATCACATTGCTAGCATGATTTGCCATGATCCACCATGTAATAGTATTTTTTACTATGATTTACCATGTTTCTATCGTGATTTACCATGATTTACCACATTGCTGCATTGATGTGAAGGGCCAATAAAAATGAAGTGATAAACTCTGACAAAAAATGATTGTGTTATAATAGTTAACATTGAAAAACTGGTTTGCTTTAGTGCTGTGATTTACTGGTGAAAATCAAGTGTGTCAAAATGAAAGTGAGCCAATAAGTGGTCTTCTACTGCCCTCTGCTGGCCACTGTACTTATTAATAAAGTGTTTTCACAAGTGCTTTTGCATTCATATGTAGACATATGCTTACACACACACACACACACACACACATGGGATATGTTATTGTGAAAATCTCTTTTAATGGTGTATAAGCATGCATTTCACATATTTCTTTGTGATGTAATAATATAAAACTATATTAAAACTAATAAAAAAATTGCTTTAAGCTTTTGTTTGTTAGCCAATGCTGAAAGCTGATAAAAAAGATTAAAAATGTCGGTAACACTTTACAATAAGGTTCATTTATTAAACATTAGTTAATGTATTAATTAACATGAACTAACCATGAGCAATACATTTGTTACTGTTTTTGTTCATCTTTGTTAACACTAGAATGGCCACGACGGTCATTTTGACCGTTTTGAATTTTATATCTGCAATAACTTTGTTGAAAAAAAAAAAATCCTGCTGGTACCTGACTTTTCCTAAAAGTGTCTGTATTTTCATTTAAAATGTTTTTAATATAAATTACACATAAGGCAAACAAACAAATGAACATATTTACCTATTTCGGCCATAGACGGTCATATTGACCGCACTGAATTTCGCGGTATTCTTTTGTTACATTTCTCGCGGTTGACCTTTGTCTATTAGGAAATAATCAGAAGATTCAATTGCAAAATGACAGATATGTTTATTGAGAGCTGGTCAGATGCTGGGAGAGTTAAGGTGTGCAAATGTCCGGTATGAAGCCCTTGGCAGCACAGGGACGCTGGAGTGAACGCTGAACCAGGAGTGCTGAACACGGGATGACACACGGAAAACGTATACAGGCAGGGAACAAACACGCAGGAAAAATCCACAACGATCTGACAAAGGGCCTTTCTCAATCTGTGTTCTTGTCTGTACTTGTGTCCTTGTGTTCTTGTGAAACGTCATCTTTTGTGGTTCAAGTACTGTCCCAATACACAAGTTTGCATTTTAGCAAGAACAGTTAAAAATCCCGGATGTGTTCTTGACACGCCCATTTTACCAAGGATGCATCGGTTGGTAACTTGTGTTGACTTGACGGCAGAAATATCCCAGCATTCAATTCGGCATTCGAGGAAGGAGAGGCAGGTCAATACAGTATTTCGTTTTTCTACAATTATGTACACTATTTCATCACTAAATTCACTTCTGAGAACATTTGATGCGAGAAATCAACTGTGTACATTTCAAATATTGGCATTTTTACGAAAATGTATGGCTAATCGAAAATGTGCTCAAACGTTTTCGGAAGTGAGAATCTCCATAAGCGCCGGCGGGTGTAGCGTTAGCTATCGAGCCAACCGGCCAGTTTGCTCACAGACTCGTTTTTCCCCACAGCCAAGAGACCATTGCAGCCTGGCTGTTATCGTCAATAATTCTCGTTATGTTTGGGTACTGCAGACGGTGTCTGTGCGGGGGTATTATTGCGCAATACCAGCAAGAACACATCGTCTCAAACTGTCAGCAGCGTTCTGTGTGCTCGTTAGCTTGTGAGTTCATTCTTCCAAGAACAACTAGCAAGAGCGTTCTCCCCAAGAACACAAGTCCGTTCTTTGCATTCTTGGTTTTGAGAAACACCCAAAGACTAGGCGAGAACAGTAACACTGAAAAGGGTCGAATCGCTGATCAGTTGCAGCTGGCGCGTTGATCAGAGCGCACGTGCTGATCAGCTGCATTGATCAGCGACCACGCAAACACACACACAACAAGACGAGAAAGGAGACAGCGAATTCATAAAACGTGACATTGTCTCTCTCACTGTCAAAAGAATATCTAAATAAGATACTTTTAGTTGTTATTATCTTGTTCTGAGTTATGTTGAAGGGATATGGAAATATAGCTCTGTTGTGAATAGGCCCTATGCGATAATTACGGGCTACTGATATTATTATTTATAAATGTATAATTAAACTTTTTAAAATGTACAGTTTGGTGTTGTTTTGTTTTTAAAAGATATCCTAATACAACAAATGCATTAATCTCTCAATTGGGTATTTATCATTAAAGATATAGAGTTTGCAATCTAACAGTCAAAATGACCGCTTGTGGGAGTTCTAGTAGTTATGGAATTCTGGCACTTCTAGTGTTAACGTTAGTTAATACAAATCCAGCTGTTCATTGTTAGTTCAGGCAAAGAACGTATATTGACAAGAAGTGAAAGCCAATAGAACGTTCCATTGCAACACCAGCGCCTAGCAGCAGCCCTACGCGTCCGCCATTTTGGGGTGAAAGCGACTCGGCAGTCATATATTATACATATATTTAGTCCAGTGCAGAGGTCATTTTTAGGTTGAAATAATTAGGTGATTATTTTAATTCACAACAGTTAACGTTATATCCGTTAAAAAGAAGTTGCTACTAGGCTTTTCCCCCACATAACTTGAGACAGGGAAGTTCAAGGATTTAATTAATTATATTAATCTCTACATTAAGTTTGACAGGTAAGAAGA
Organism: Rhinichthys klamathensis goyatoka; assembly: GCF_029890125.1. NCBI lineage: Eukaryota > Metazoa > Chordata > Actinopteri > Cypriniformes > Leuciscidae > Rhinichthys > Rhinichthys klamathensis. The sequence continues at coordinate 609,443 of NW_026606570.1, read as the reverse complement.
ATAAAGTGATGTAAGTTCATAAAGTTATAACGTTAGACCGTTTCCCAGGAGGTACACATAACCTTACATACAAAAATAAGTTCAATTAAATAAATGAATTCAGCAAATAAATGTAATTGTACTAAAATGTAAATGTTGGACAATAAATATATAACAGCAATAGAATAGCTTTACAGTAAACTGTTTTTTTTTGCAGTACTATTTTATATTAATGACCGTTAAAGCAAGCCTATGTAAACAAAAAAACACAGATAACAGACACACCAATGCATCATGTTAAGATCATCATGTTTGTAGCACGATCCAGGGGATTAAAACGTACAAAATATATTTCAGGCCTAGTGGAGTTGGTAACTAATAATAGTAGTAAATGTGTAAAGTTGCATAAAAATGCAAGAAAAACTACCTAAAAAACTGTTATCTGTGCTGTTGCCCAGTAACTCCAGTTGGAATTTTCACCCCAAAATGGCGGCCGCGCCACCTAGTGGCTGTTACCAGAAAAGCATCGGAGTTTCGCCTCTTGTTCTTCTATACTCTTTGGTTCAGGTTAGTTCACAGTGCATTAACTAATGTTAACAAGATTTTAATAAAGTATTTGTAAATGTTGAAATTAACATTAACAAAGATTAACAAATGCTGAAGGAGTATTGTTCATTCTTAGTTAATGTTAACTACATTAGTTAACATTAACTAAGAATGAACAATACTCCTTCAGCATTTGTATAATGCTGCTGCTCCATCTATTGGATAACAGTGGTATTACAGACTATATACAGTTGAAATAATGAATGGAAATTTGGTCTTCACTTATATCTCGGGAACGAGATAATGAAAAAATTATCTAAAGATTGGGGGCGTTCCCGAGCCCCGCGACGATAGATTTGGATCAAGAACCCCGAGAGAACCTTACCATCAAAATTTGAGCGTGCAGCGACTTTCTGTTTTCGAGTTATGAGTGAATTTGTCCTTGGGGGGCGTGGCCCAACGTTATACTTTCGTTTTCAGCCTTCCTGTGACACAATTGTAAATAGTAATAAATAAAATAAATAAATGCAGTCCATAATACTCCAATAGATGAATTTGGACAAAATGTGATTGTAAATGTTGAAATAATGATTTTAGAAATTCTAAATATGAATTATAAAACAATATTAGGGAGTAGTATGATGAAATGACAGCAAGGGGCAGTAAAATACCACTTTGGTATTTTTTTAATAAAAAAATAGCTTTAAGCATTTGTTTGTTAGCCAATGCTGAAAGCTGATTAAAAAAAAGATTAAAAATGTCGGTAACACTTTACAATAAGGTTAATTTATTAAACATTAATGTATTAATTAACATTGACTAACCATGAGCAATACATTTGTTACTGTTTTTGTTCATCTTTGTTAACGTTAGTTAATACAAATCCAGTTGTTCATTGTTAGTTCATGTTAGTTCACAGTGCATTAACTAATGTTAACAAGATTTAAATAAAGTATTTGTAAATGTTGAAATTAACATTAACAAAGATTAACAAATGCTGAAGGAGTATTGTTCATTCTTAGTTAATGTTAACTACATTAGTTAGCATTAACTAAGAATGAACAATACTCCTTCAGCATTTGTATAATACTGCTGCTCCATCTATTGGACAACAGTGGTATTACAGACTATAAACAGTTGTATAAATAAAAACTTTCGTTTTCAGCCTTCCTGTGACACAATTGTAAAGAGTAATAAATAAAATAAATAAATGCAGTCCATAATACTCCAATAGATGCATTTTTACAAAATGTGATAGTAAATGTTAAAATAATGATTTTAGAAAGTCTAAATATGAACTATAACAATATTAGGGAGTAGTATGATGAAAATGACAGCAGGGGGCAGTAAAATATCACTTATTGGCTGTTAGCCATGCTTGACCTTTTTTTAAGAAGCTATGAGCATTCATTGAAAAGATATTGGCTTTCGGTCAAGGCTACATATTGAAGTGACCCTATTATAGTCATCCAAATGTTATACATTACAAGTTATACATTTTCTGATAATTATTGTTCTAGAGAGTACAGAGCAATAGATGAATTTGGACAAAATGTGATTGTAAATGTTAAAATAATGATTTAATAAAGTCTAAATTTCAATTATATATAACAATTTTAGGGAGTAGTATGATGAAATGACAGCAGGGGGCAGTAAAATACCACTTATTGGCTGTTATAGCCATCCAAAATGTTATAGCCATCCAATTTACACTATTACAGCCATTCAAATGAAGAAATTACACCTTTTCTGATAATTATTGATCTAGAGAGTCCAGATAATTGTACTGATCTGGTTTTAAACATTAAGATAAGAAAATTTTACGATCATAGATGGAAAAGACCATTTACAGCCAATACAGGCAATTTACCATAGGAAATATATGGTTTTAAAGCTTTTTAACAGTTATAGCGCCACCTATTGTCCGATCTCCATGAAACGTTGCATGCTTCCTCACCATGGTATGAAACATATGCTCATCAATTTTTGTCAAGTTCTGAGTTTTCATTTATGATTTATAGGCTTTTGAGTGTATTTTGACACGCCCCTTTTCTAAATGACCCTGTTACAGTGAACCAAAAGGCAAAGTTCAACTTTTTTTTGATAATTATTGATCTAGAGAGTCCAGAGAATTGTCCTAGACTGGTCTGGTTTTGATCGGGCGAAAAACCAGGGACTAGTTCGCAAAAGTAGGTTTTTAACATATTCGTGAATATTTAATGAACGATTTGATTGACAGCAATGGTTCTAGAGGCAAAGTTGTTCACCATGAGGAGATCTAAAAAATGATATGCATTTTGGGGGGATGTGTGCCACACCACGTGATTACAGAGCCGTAAAACTCGTTAGCGCCAACTAGTGGCCGATTTCTTTCAAAACTCTTACAGACCTCTTAGGCCATGAGTCGAACATGCCCATCGAGTTTCGTTCCGATTGGCCTCCGTTAACCTCGTCTCATAGGGGCTCAAACTTCATTGGTCAATGGCGGCCATGTTTTTTGAGATACGCCAATGTCCTCATAGACATACATGGGGCCTTGGACCAAGACACTGCATACCAATTTTCAAGTCAATCGGACTAACGGTCAGGTGGCCACACCCCCTTTTATGTTTTTTTAATGTTATAGCGCCACCTAGTGTTAGATCGAAGCGGTTTTTTTACTGTGACCTCAAATTGAGATCATACATATGTGTACCAAGTTTGGTGAAAATATTTCATTTCGTTCACGAGTTAAACCCATTTTAGTAAAATTAGCTCCGCCTCCTTCGAACGTTTGGGCACCCCCTAGCGACCGTGAATCGAAATTTCAACTTTTTTTCGATAATTATTGATATTCAGTGACTAGAGAATCTTTCTGCACTGGTTTGGTTCCAATCGGGCGAAAAACCAGGGACTAGTTCGCAAAAGTAGGTTTTGGACAAAACCGGAAATAGCGAAAAAATTTGCATACCGGAAATGAAATCCTTGAGGCCTTTTTTGTTCGGCTTGAGCCAAGGATTCCAATGATATAAGACACTTGAGGCTGCGACAAAGGGTTATTGAGATTTAAGGAAAATAGTGCAATTTTTTTGTTTTTTGCGCTATAGCGCCACCTATGGGCCAATCGGGCTCATACTTTGATAACCTCTCCTCGATTTCTGTGCTACCTTAATCCCAAATATCAAGTCTCTAGCACTTACGGTTTGGGCTGCACGATGCGTTTTAGGGCGGAATAATAATAATAATAATAAAAATCAGCACAATTACAATAGGTTTTCAGCACTTCGTGCTTGAACACCTAATTAAAGCTGCAAGCAGCATTTTAGCGGTGTTCAAGCAGTTAAGGCCTTTCAGGCCGTTAAGCACAAAAGCATGAAAAGACATTGTTTTATGTAGCAATCATGATTTACCATGATATACTACATTTCAGTGTGATTTTTCATGATTTACCATGTTCCAGTATGATTTACCATGAATCTAACATGATTTTCCATAGTTTACCTTGATATACCATGTTATATGATGATTTACCATGATATAGCACATTCTAGAATAATTTACCAGGATTCTAGCATGATTTACCTTTTTTACTATGATTTACCATGTTTCTGGCGTTATTTACCATGATGTACCAAGTTGATAGCAAAAAAAGTTAAAAAATGTCTAATGCTGCTGCTCCATCTAGTGGACAACAGTGCTATTACAGCCTACTTATACAATAGGCCATGTTTTTCATATCTTTTAATCTACACATGCTCATTCTGATGTAGATAAAGACATTTGGAACTTCAGGAGCCAATGTGACTCAATTGTCACTTCAATGGACGATTTTTGACTAAATGTTATTGTAAATGTTAAAATAGTGAATTTATAAAGTCTAAATATTAATTATAGTTGAGTAGTGTGACAAAATGAATTTTTTTAAACAGCAGGGGGCAGTAAAATACCACTTATTGGCTGTTAGCCTTTTTTCAAGCTGTTATAGCTGTTCTCGACCTTTCTTTAAGAAGCTATGAGCATTTATTGAAAAGATATTGGCTTTCGGTCAAGGCTACATATTGAAGTGACCCTATTATAGTCATCCAAATGAAGAAGTTATACATTTTCCTATAATTATTGTTCTAGAGAGTACAGAGCAATAGATGAATTTTGACAAAATGTGATTGTAAATGTTAAAATAATGATTTAATAAAGTCTAAATATCAATTATATATAAAAATATTAGAGAGTAGTATGATGAAATGACAGCAGGGGGCAGTAAAATACCACTTATTGGCTGTTATAGCCATCCAAGCTGTTATAGCTGTTATAGCCATCCAATTTACACTCTATTATAGCCATCCAAATGAAGTAATTATACCTTTTCTGATAATTATTGATCTAGAGAGTCCAGATAATTGTACTGCACTGGTTTTAAACATTAAGATTTGAAAATGATACGATCATAGATGGAAAAGACCATTTACAGCCAATACAGGCAATTTACCATAGGAAATGTATGGTTTTAAAGCTTTTCAACAGTTATAGCGCCACCTATTGTCCGATCTCCATGAAACTTCGCATGCTTCTTCACCATGGTATGACATATATGCTCATCAATTTTTGTGAAGTTCTGAGTTTTTATTTATGATTTATAGGCTTTTGAGTGTGTTTTGACACACTCCTTTTCTAAATGACCCTGTTATAGCGAAGCAAAGGGCAAAGTTAAACTTTTTTTCGATAATTATTGATCTAGAGAGTCCATAGAATTGTCCTAGACTGGTCTGTTTCCGATCGGGCGAAAAACCAGGGACTAGTTCGCAAAAGTAGGTTTTTAACATATTCGTAAATATTTAATGAACGGTTTGATTGACAGCAATGGTTCTAGAGGCAAAGTTGTTCAACATGAGGAGATCTATCAAATGATATGCATATTGTGGGGATGTGTGCAACACCACGTGATTACAAAGCCTCAAAACTCGTTAGCGCCAACTAGTGGCCGATTTCTTTCAAAACGTTTACAGACCTCTTGGGCCATGAGTCGAACATGCCCATAGAGTTTCGTTCCGATCGGCCTCCGTTAACCTCGTCTCACAGGTGCTCAAACTTCATTGGCCGATGGCGGCCATGTTTTTTGAGATACGCCAATATCCTTTTACACATACATGGCACCTTGGACCAAGACACTGCATACCAATTTTCAAGTCAATCGGACTAACGGTCAGGTGGCCACACCCCCTTTTATGTTTTTTTAATGTTATAGCGCCACCATGAGGCCAATCACCGCGTTTTTTTTACTGTGACCTCGAATTGAGCTCATACACATATGTACCAAGTTTGGTGAAAATATTTCATTTCGTTCACGAGTTATACCCATTTTAGTAAAATTAGCTCCGCCTCCTTCAAACTTTTGGGCACTCCCTAGCAACCGTGAATCGAAATTTCAACTTTTTTTCGATAATTATTGATATTCAGTGACCAGAGAATCTTTCTGCACTGGTTTGGTTCCAATCGGGCAAAAAACCAGGGACTAGTTCGCAAAAGTAGGTTTTAGACAAAACCGGAAATAGCGGAAAAATTTGCATACCGGAAATGAAATCCTTGAGGCCTTTTTTGTTCTGCTTGAGCCAAGGATTCCAATGATATAAGACACTTGATGCTGGGACACATGGTTATTGAGATTTAAGGAAAATAGTGCCATTTTTTTGTTTTTTTGTGCTATAGCGCCACCTATGGGCCAATCGGGCTCATATTTTGATAACCTCTCCTCGATTTCTGTGCTACCTTAATCCCAAATATCAAGTCTCTAGCTCTTACGGTTTGGTCTGCACGATGCGTTTTAGGGCGGAATAATAATAATAATAATAATTAAAGCTGCAAGCAGCATTTAGCGGTGTTCAAGCAGTTAAGGCCTTTAAGGCCGTTAAGCACATACGCATCAAAAGACATTAAGTTGTATATAGCAAGCATTTAACCACTGAGATCATAGATAGAATAGACCATGTTTTAGCATGATTCGCCATGATTTATCCTGTTCTAGCATGATTTACCACAATTGAACATATTCTAGTATGATTTAATACGATTCTAGCATGATTTACCATGTTATAGGATGATTTACCATGATATACCACATTCTAGAATGATTTACCGCAGGATTGTAGCATGATTTGCCATGATACACCATGTAATAGTATTGTTTACAATGATTTACCATGTTTCTATTGTGATGTACCATGATGCACCATATTGCTAGCATTAATGTGAAGTGTCAATAAAAATGAAGTGATGAACTTTGACAAAATATGATTGTGTTATAATAGTTAACATGGAAAAACTGGTTTGCTTTAGTGCAGAAAACTGGTGAAAATCAAGTGAGTCAAAATGAAAGTGAGCCAATAAGTGGTCTTCTACTGCCCTCTGCTGGCCACTGTACTTATTAATAAAGTGTTTTTTACAAGTGCTTTTGCATTCATATGTAGACATATGCTTACACACACACACACACACACACACACACACACACATGGGATATGTTATTGTGAAAATCTCTTTTAATTGTGTATAAGCATGCATTTCACATATTTCTTTGAGATGTAATAATACAAAACTATATTAAAACTAATAAAAAAATAGCTTAAAGCGTTTGTTTGTTATCCAATGCTGAAAGCTGATAAAAAAGATTAAAAATGTCGGTAACACTTTACAATAAGGTTCATTTATTAAACATTAGTTAATGTATTAATTAACATGAACTAACCATGAGGAATACATTTGTTACTGTTTTTGTTCATCTTTGTTAACACTAGAACGGCCACGACGGTCATTTTGACCGTTTTGAATTTTATATCTGCAATAACTTTGTTGAAAAAATAAATAAAATCCTGCTGGTACCTGACTTTTCCTAAAAGTGTCTGTATTTTCATTTAAAATGTTTTTAATATAAATTACACATAAGGCAAACAAACAAATGAACATATTTACCTATTTCGGCCATAGACGGTCATATTGACCGCACTGAATTTTGCGGTATTCTTTTGTTACATTTCTCGCGGTTGACCTTTGTCTATTAGGAAATAATCAGAAGATTCAATTGCAAAATGACAGATATGTTTATTGAGAGCTGGTCAGATGCTGGGAGAGTTAAGGTGTGCAAATGTCCGGTATGAAGCCCTTGGCAGCACAGGGACGCTGGAGTGAGTGCTGAACCAGGAGTGCTGAACACGGGATGACACACGGAAAACGGATACAGGCAGGGAACAAACACGCAGGAAAAATCCACAACGATCTGACAAAGGGCCTTTCTCAATCTGTGGTCTTGTCTGTACTTGTGTCCTTGTGTTCTTGTGAAACGTCATCTTTTGTGGCCCAAGTACTGTCCCAATACACAAGTTTGCATTTTGGCAAGAACAGTTAAAAATCCCGGATGTGTTCTTGACACGCCCATTTTACCGAGGATGCATCGGTTGGTAACTTGTGTGAACTTGACGGCAGAAATATCCCAGCATTCAATTCGGCATTCGAGGAAGGAGAGGCAGGTCAATACAGTATTTCGTTTTTCTACAATTACGTACACTATTTCATCACTAAATTCACTTCTGAGAACATTTGATGCGAGAAATCAACTGTGTAGATTTCAAATATTGGCATTTTTACGAAAATGTATGGCTAATCGAAAATGTGCTCAAACGTTTTCGGAAGTGAGAATCTCCATAAGCGCCGGCGGGTGTAACGTTAGCTATCGAGCCAACCGGCCAGTTTGCTCACAGACTCGTTTTTCCCCACAGCCAAGAGACCATTGCAGCCTGGCTGTTATCGTCAATAATTCTCGTTATGTTAGGGTACTGCAGACGGTGTCTGTGCGGGGGTATTATTGCGCAATACCAGCAAGAACACATCGTCTCAAAGCAGCGTTCTGTGTGCTCGTCACCTTGTGAGTTCATTCTTCCAAGAACAACTAGCAAGAGCGTTCTCCCCAAGAACACAAGTCCGTTCTTTGCATTCTTGGTTTTGAGAAACACCCAAAGACTAGGCGAGAACAGTAACACTGAAAAGGGTCGAATCGCTGATCAGTTGCAGCTGGCGCGTTGATCAGAGCGCGCGTGCTGATCAGCTGCATTGATCAGCGACCACGCACACACACACACAACAAGACGAGAAAGGAGACAGCGAATTCATAAACCATGACATTGTCTCTCTCACTGTCAAAAGAATATCTAAATAAGATACTTTTAGTTGTTATTATCTTGTTCTGAGTTATGTTGAAGGGATATGGAAATATAGCTCTGTTGTCAATAGGCCCTATGCGATAATTACGGGCTACTGATATTATTATTTATAAATGTATAATTAAACTTTTTGAAATGTACAGTTTGGTGTTGTTTTGTTTTTAAAAGATATCTTAATACAACAAATGCATTAATCTCTCAATTGGGTATTTATCATTAAAGATATAGAGTTTGCAATCTAACGGTCAAAATGACCGCTTGTGGCAGTTCTAGTAGTTATGGAATTCTGGCACTTCTAGTGTTAACGTTAGTTAATACAAATCCAGCTGTTCATTGTTAGTTCAGGCAAAGAACGCATATTGACAAGAAGTGAAAGCCAATAGAACGTTCCATTGCAACACCAGCGCCCAGCAGCAGCCCTACGCGTCCGCCATTTTGGGGTGAAAGCGACTCGGCAGTCATATATTATACATATATTTAGTCCAGTGCAGAGGTCATTTTTAGGTTGAAATAATTAGGTGATTATTTTAATTCACAACAGTTAACGTTATATCCGTTAAAAAGAAGTTGCTACTAGGCTTTTCCACATAACTTGAGACAGGGAAGTTCAAGGATTTAATTAATTATATTAATCTCTACATTAAGTGTGACAGGTAAGAAGAATAAAGTGATGTAAGTTCATAAAGTTATAACGTTAGACCGTTTCCCAGGAGGTACACATAACCTTACATA